>NC_056736.1:705724352-706077757 GCF_019279795.1 Protopterus annectens
ATCTATTATGGTAAGTGTACGCAACTTTACTATCTTCAGCTGGTTTGCAGGATCATCTTCCCAAAATGTCTAAAATACAGCAGTTTTATTTAATGCAGATCTATCCAGAACAAAGCTGAGCATTATCTTGGATTTGCTCCATGATTGCAATCTGGCTTTTGTTATGGAGACCTGTTTGGATAAGAGCTCTTGTCCACAACTTGAGTCATCTGCCCTTTCAGATCTGTGTTGATGTTCTTCGTGTTTCACTGTTGCAGTCATCACATTTAGGTTATCCCTGCCAGGGTAGCCCTTGGCCGGCCCGAATACCAGAGGCTTAGTATTTCCTGCGTCGGTTGCTGTTGCTTCAGGACTGACTTCAGGTCGTCAGTAGTATAAAGTAAGGCAGCAGACGCCATTACATCAGTCTTTTCTTGCCGAGGAGCCCGAAGCAGAAGCAGTTTGCACAAGTGCTGGTCAGCTGCTGCCGGAGTTTCATTTTCCGAATTGAAGCTGAAGTCTTCTAAAGCTAGTACCCTGTTGGGGATTCTTTTTTCTTGCACTAGTCCATGTCAAAAAAAGTTCACAATTGTCTCACCTGTGGAAAGCAAATATCACACTGAGACTTTCATTCTTACTGTGTCACTTGCTTAGGCCCAGACCACGACGTCCCTCGTTGTCACTTTTGTGCTTTAACACCAGAACTATATGTCGTCGGGCCCTTACTGTAGCCAGATATTTTTGCTTACAGTCCTCTAATTCCAATATGGCTTTGGTAAGCCATCAGACAGCAGATCTTCTGAAAAAACATAAGGATAAAGACAGAGACAGACCGCGCAGGTTCAAACCTACTGACGATGCTTCCATTAAACTAGTCATCAGCTCTCCGGTCCTCAGTGAGGCACTTTCGCAGCCCCTGATGCCCGCTTTTGTGGATTCGCAGACCACTACCAAGACCCTTTTAGAGTCCGGTATGCCGCAAAACTCTTCGACTAAGGATCCTGTGGTTGTCTCTCCCTTGGATGGGTCCAGAGCCACTAAGCAGGCACCGGCTTCTGAGGAAGTACTTTGCACTACCGATTCTCGACACAAACCAACGACTTCTTTCGTGTCTACCATTCTTTTGAAAACTACCGAGTTTCTAAGGCCCAGGGTACGGACCACACCCAAGAAGCTGACAACCCTATCTCAGGCACCTGCTTCCTTGCTTCGGTCTCAAATGCTTAAAATGGCGGAAGACCTTATCTTTCTGATCAGGGGAAGCCAAGCTTACCCCTTCCAAAAGGAAAATAGATCTGTCCCCAGTAGTTTTGTCTGAACAGGAGTCTGATGAGACTGATGCATCTGAATATGAAGACATTCAACCCCTTTCTGCTTATGAGGATTCTGATGCAGAGGATTCCATTCCTTCAGCCTCTCCACCCAAGGATTTTTTCTTTGGGCAAACCCTTCATACCTTAAGGGAGCATTTCCAGTGGGAATGTCAGGACTACCCTCAGTCTAAAAAGAGACTCAGACAATTCTTAGATCTTCCACAGCACAGACCCCTGGCCATTCCCCCAGTTCTGGATGTTTTCCTGGAATCCAGTTTGACTCCTGACACCCTACCTCCTGCACCCAGAAAACTTAACAGGTATTACAGAGTCTCTGACTCTCACAAATTTCTTTTCAGAAACCCTACTGCTGACCCTGAGATAATTTCTGAAGGGCCTAAATGAATTAAAGCAACCTCTGCTAAGAATCCCTCCCCCTCAGATAGGGATTCCCGAACACTAGACAGATGGAGTAAAAAAGTATACACCTCTGCTACTCTTGCTATCAGAGCACTAAATTGCCAGTTCCATATGGTGAAATTTCAGCAACATACCATAGAACTACTCAAATAAAAAGTGTCTTCCTTTCCTGCTTGCACAGAATCTAAAGAGTTACAAGAGTTAATGCCTTCTGCAAGTCAAGTGACTAAGCACACCTTACACTGTGGATTGACGCCCTAGAAGCTTCTTGCAGGGCAGCAGTCACCGGTCCTGTCCTTAGAAGGCATGCATGGCCCTTGCCAGACCATGTCAGATCTAAATTATCGGATGCATCCTTGCACAAAGATAACTTATTTGGCACTAAGGCAGAGGAGGTCTTAAAAAAGATGGAAGAAAAAGCTAAATCTATGCAGACAGTTAAGGATTTCCTACAGGTCCAGCCACCCAGGTTCAGCAGGCATTGCCCCTCCAAGCACTGGTCCTTTCCTGCTCCCTCCAGGTCAATTCAGCCCAGATCTTGGAGAAGCAGACCCCCCAGATAGCAGCCACAGGGAATGCAGAGATCAAAACAGTGAAATTCTTCCACTTTAAAACCAGGGAGTTCTAAGCCACCCCGTCATGGTAAGAACTCACAATGACTGTCCTCCCTCACTCCCTTCCTCTGCCTACCTAAACTTACCCTTAGGAGGAAAACTCTCCTTTCACGCAAGCACCTGGGCCACCATTACCAACGACCGCTGGGTCCTCAACATAGTGACCCAGGGATACAAATTTTCTTGTCACACACTTCCAACCCAAAATGGTTCCCAGATCTACCTCCAAACAATTGGGCAGAGGCGAAAAAGCAAGTCCTTACCCTGCTTCTATGAGGGCAATAGAGCGCATTCCTGCAGAACAGATGGGTCAAGGTTTCTACTCCAGACTTTTTCTGGTAACCAGAAAAGAAGGCACCTGACACCCCATCCTCGATCTATCCATTTTGAGCACCTTCCTGGTGATAGCAAAATTCGAAATGCTCACCCTCCAGCAACTGCTACCCATGCTGACAAGGATGCTTGGCTAGTCACCCTTGACCTAAGAGGCCTGCCTCCACATTCCTGTCAGGGAATCATGCAGGAAATATCTACGATTCAGGGCAGGATCTCTGCACTTTCAGTTCTCTGCACTTCCCTTTGACTTATCTTCTGCTCCCAGAGTTTTCACAAAATGTTTGGCTCCCACCATTACCTTCTGCAGACAAAGGATTTTCCTGATTTACCCATACTTAGACGACTGCCTAATTCAGGCAGACAGTCAGGAAAAGCTGCTCAAGCACCTGGCCTTTGTAAAGTCTCTACTGACCTCCCTAGGGTACACTATCAACGAAAAGAAATCCAAACTAGTACCCACCCAAAGGATTATATTCCTGGTAGCAAGCCTGGACACAGCATCCCAGATGGCATTCCTTACACCAGAAAAGCAAACTTGCCTGACAGCCTACTTTTATCAATTAGCCACCAGACCCCAGTTAACTGCAAGGAAAATCCTGCAAGCTCTGGGGTTCATGGCATCTTGCATTCTACTCGTTCTATATGCCAGACTGCATATGAAGAAACTTCAGTGGTACCTAAAAAGGCTTTGGTGTCAACACTCTGAAGACCTGGAAACTCATACCAATGATACCTTGCCTAAGGAAAGATTTTCTTTACTGGGCAGCAACTTGCTCCCACAACATGGGACTACACTTCTCACCAACCCCCGCCACCCAGACCCTCACCGCATATGCATCAGACTATGTCTAGGGTGCACACCTGGATGGCAGGTGCATACAGGGCCAGTGGAGCCCACAGCAAATCCATCTGAACATCAACCAAAAAGCGATGTTAGTTGTCCAGCACGCATTGACAGCTTTCAGGCCCTTTCTCTCCCCAGGGGCTCTCCTAATCAAAACAGACAACACCACTGTGATGTGGTATATCAACAAGCAGGGAGGGACTCGCTCCGACCCTCTATGCAAGCTGGTCATGACCCTTTGGCACACAGCCTCTGTCATGCAACTCCACCTGTTAGCACAGTTCCTGCCAGGTTCTCTAAACTCTCTGGTAGACCACTTAAGCAGAAATCTTCTGGACCCACATGAGTGGAAGCTAGACAAAAGAACCTTCACCCTAATAACTCAGAAATGGGGCAGCCCGAAGGTCGACCTCTTTGCCTCCCACACCAACCTTCAGCTCACCAAATTCTGCATCAGGGAGTATCACTGCATGGCTAGGAAAGTGGATGCCCTATCCTTCCCCTGAGTCATTCTATCGCGCTATGCATTTTCTTTACTACCTCTCATCACCAGGGTACTGCTCAAAGTAAGGGAGGAAAAACCAAGGACAATTCTTATTGCTCCAGACTGGCCTCGCCAGCACTGGTATCCACTGCTGCACAGCCTGTCCCCACTGCCACCATGGTATTTCACTCAGACCCCAACCCTCCTGACCCAAAAGGAAGGAGAATTCATGCATCCCAATTGCCGACCCTCAATTTGGCAGCCTGGCTTATTCCCTGACCCCACTGATCAATCTGCCAGCCTCAGTAAACAGGTTCTAGATGTCACATGTGAGGCCAGATGCCCTAGCACTAGTAAGTCTTATACTGACAAATGGAAAAGGTTCTGTACCTGGATTCAGGCTAAAGGAGCCAATATGGCACAGCCCTCCCTACCTCTCATCCTGGATTACGTAGGTGACCTGCTACAGAGTGTTCTCTCTTTTTCCTATATTAAAATTCATGTCTCTGCTATCCCTGGTCATTTCCACACTGAGCAGCCCCTTTTCTCACACCCTCTGATCAAACCATTCCTAACGGGGGCTAGCAACTTGAGACCAGCCAGAAGAGCACCTACCCCAGCTTGGGACCTTAACTTTGTGTTGAAAAAGCTCACCCTGCCCCTTTTTGAACCAGCATCTTCAGCAAAGTTAAAATTTCTCTCCTGGAAGACTGCTTTTCTTCTGGCCATCACTTCAGCCAGAAGAGTCTCCAAGCTATAAGCACTCATGGCTGTGGAGCCCTTCATCATCTTCCATGCTGACAGGGTTTCCCTCAGGACTAACCCATCCTTCATGCCCAAAGTGGTGTCCAGTGTGGCTCTCAACCAATCCATTAATTTGCCCACCTTTTTCCCTAACCCACAAAACAAGGGGGGAAGGATCCTGCACTCTCTAGATGTGCGCAGACAGCTCCGATTCTATCTAGACAGGACTAAATCATTCAGAAAGTCCGATCAGTTACTGGTTAACTTTGCTGCAGGGGCAGAGGGCAAGGCCATCTCCAAACAAACAATTTCCAAATGGATAGCACGTTGCATCCATTTCTGTTGCAAGCAACATGGAAAAACTTCCCCCTAAGAGGGTCAGGACTCACTCCACCAGAGCAGCCTCTACCTCTGCAGCTTTCCTCAGAGGAGGCCCCACCAGGGACATCCTGGAGGCTGCCACCCGGACGTCTGTTCACACTTTCACCAAGTATTACCACCTGTCTATCTTCTCTAAATCCAGGGCAGATTTTCCTCTGCAGTCTTGCAGGGCATCTTAGCCAGCCCCTAGTCTCTTTGACTGCCTCCACCCTTTTTCTCAGATTTGAGAATCAACCCAAATGTGATGACTGCAACAGTGAAACATGAAGACATAGTACAGTTGTGTACACTTGCCATTAATGCAGATGTTCGAGTGTATTCACTGTTGCAGTCCTGGTTTCCCTCCCTCCCTCCATCCCCCTCTTCTTTGTCTCTCTCTCTCTCTCTCTCCTTGTAAGGAACATTTTGGTATTTACTTTCTACTGGTGGGGTTCTTCCACCATAACCTGGCTTCCACTTTGGGGCTCCTGACAGGGCAAGAAAAACTGATGTAATTGCGTCGGCTGCCTTACTTTATACTACTGATGACCTGATGTCAGTCCTGAAGCGACAGCAACCAACGCAGAAATACTAAGCCTTTGGTATGCGGGGCGGCTGAGGGCTACCCTGGCAGGGATAACCCAGATGTGATGACTGCAACAGTGAATACACTCGAACATCTACATTTATGGTAAGTGTACACAACTGTACTTTCATTGTCATAGGCAGAGCAGAAGTCAGTCTCTTGGGATTTGGGTGATCATTTTTTTTTTCTTCCATTTTGAATCTGATCTATATTGAAACTGTCACTGGGGACAGGAGAGAATTATAGATTCCTCTTGATTTAGCATCCATCGGGGATTTTTGCACCAGTTTCCAGTTTTCCTCCTCAACCTAATTCATAAGTGTTTTAATGCTTGGATCGATAATGAGATCTTTATAGCTTTCCTCAGAGCTGCTCATTCTTTTGTAAATGCTTTGTCGTTATTTTTGTCGTCGTCTCTGCTTCCCAGAATTCAGGTTACTTTTTGGAAGTAATATCCCAGTCTTGTCTTAAAACCAGAGATGATGAAGGAGAAAGTGTCTTGGTCTGATCACTATGTGGTTTATTTTAAACAATGCCACTGTAAGTTATTAGCAGAGTTGGAGCTGGTAATTTTATTGTAATGTGAGGGTGGTCAGTTATTTGACCTAATCTCCTTTTATTGGCCAGTTTCTTGAGGGAAGTAGTGTCGAGGATCACGATTCATGCATGTTGGCCTGTAGTGTTGCTGATGTCCTTCAAGGATGCATCTGCAGTCATAACAAATGGGTTGTCCTGTCGTCAGGCAGCCCTTCGGTCGGCCGGATTCCAAAGTCTGGGTCTGGCCTCGGCTGGTGTCGCACTTCACCCGAAGTCATCTCTGCTGGTCTTCGGGTATAAAGGCATCAGCCGACGCCATTTTCCTCAGTCTTTCTTGCCGGCGCCCAAGCAGAAGCTGTTCGCAAGTGCCGGTCAGTCAGATCCAGAGATTAATACTACCGAATACAACTTCGAAGACTCCTAAAAGCTAAGTACCCCGTTGGGGACTCTTTCTTGCCTCAGCCGATGTCAGAAAAAGTAAATAACTGTTTAACCTGTGGGAAACAAATACCTCATAAAGATTTCCACTCTTACTGCTTACCTTGTTTAGGCCCAGACCAAGACGTAGCAGCTTGTTTAGCCTGTGCTTCCTTCAACCGACGAACGCTTAGGCGTCGGTCGGAGTTTGCTGAACAGTTTTTCGGCTCAGAATTTGCGTATATTATGCCGTCGGATCCTCCGACTACCCAAATTGTTAAGAAACGCAAAGAAAAGGACCGACACTCGCGGTCCGCGGTTTCGGCCGAAACCACGGTAAAGCAAGCCGCGAGTGTCTCGGTTTCGGCCGAAACAGAGCAAACGGTTCAATCTACAGCCGAATCCATGACTACTACCGAGGCCCCTTCTACCCTAGCTGAATCGGCATCTGAAATTTTGCCTACAAATGTGGTTTCTTTAGAGTTATCGGGCACCATCCCTTTGGATGTCTCTACCCCAGCACATGGTGCTGCTAGGCCTCCTGCAGCCATGTCTATAAAGGCCTTTGCCAGGGCTAAAGCAGCCAAAACTGCTAAATCAGTGCCTGTTAAGCCCCCCTCTCACAGGCCCAGTTCCAGTTCCCAAATGCTTACTTTGGCAGAGGATCTCATCTCTTTAATAAGAGGATCCCAATCTCACCCAGACAGGGCCTCACAACCTCCAGAAAAGAGACCTAGGGCAGAGCCCCCAGAGCCAGGCTCCTCAGATGACTCTTCAGATGACTCAGACATTACAGACCATCCAGAGGCTCCTCTTTCTACTTATGAAGATTCTGATGCTGAAGAATCTATTCCTTCTGCCTCTCCACCAGAGGAATTTTCTTTTGGGGAAACCTTACATGCCATGCGAGAGCAATTCCAATGGCAGGGACAAGATTTCTCAGATTCAAGAAAAAGGCTTAGGACCTTTTTACACTTACCGCAGCGTAGGCCCTTAGCTATACCTCCAGTTCTTCCTGTTGTGGATGATGCATTTAATGATGTTTGCACTGCTCCTGATACTTTACCTCCAGCCCCTGCTAAGCCTGACAGGTTCTACAGGGTACCGGACACTCATCACCACTTATACAAGGCCCCTTTTGCAGATCCGGAGACTATCTCCCAGGGACCTAAGGCAGTTGCTTCGACCTCAGCTAAAAACCCTCTCCCTTCTGATAGGGAATCCAGGTCCTTAGAGAGATGGGGTAAAAAAGTATACACCTCCGCTACTCTCTCAGCTAGAGCTTTAAACTGTCAGTTTCATATGATCCAATACCAAGAGTTTATGCTTGATCAGTTAACTAAGAAACTGTCCTCTGATGAGGCCTTGGATAAGAAATATGTTCTAGAAATGGTGAATAACATTCAGCAGGTTAGTAACCATTCTTTAAAATGTGGCTATGATGCACTGGAGGCTTCTTTTAGATCAGCCATGACTGGCACAGTTATAAGAAGGCATGCATGGTTAAAAGAGCAGGTCTTGCCGGATCATGTTAAAGCAAAGCTTTTAGATGCTCCTATGGACAAGGTCAGTCTATTTGGTTCTCCTGCACAACAAGTAATGAAGAAAATGGAAGAGAAGGCAAAATCTGTACAAACAGTTAAAGATTTCTTACAGGTACAGCCCCCAAGGTTCAGCAGGAACTGGCCTTCCAAAAATTGGTCCTTTCCAGACTCCTCTAAAAATCAGAGAGGTAGGAATAGATGTTCCAGAGGCAGAAATCAAACCAGAGGAGGTGCCTACAGGGGACGCCAGTGGCAAGGCAATAACCAACGAGGCACGGATGCAACCACTACCACTGCAACAGGACAATCACAGTGACTTGGTTCTAACACCGCCTACCAGGGAACAAATAGTAGCACCTTTAGGCGGAAAGTTAGCCTCATTTTCAAAAAACTGGCACTATATCACAAGAGACAACTGGACTTTGCAAACTATAGACCAAGGCTACAGGTTTCATTTCCACACCTTACCAGCAAAAAGAGGAATGCCAAACCTGCCACCAAATCAAAAGTCAGAAGCCCTAAAACAAATAGCTCACTTAACAAAGATGAGTGCTGTGGAAAGGGTACCACCTACAGAACAGGGCAAGGGATTTTACTCCAGACTCTTCCTAGTACCAAGAAAAGAGAACAGTTGGAGACCTATTCTCGACCTGTCCACTTTAAACACATTCATCATCGTTCCAAAATTCAAAATGCTGATCCTACACCAACTTCTTCCCATGCTGGGCAAGGAGTATTGGTTGGTAACTCTAGATCTCAAGGAGGCATACCTGCACGTCCCCATACGACCAATTTGCAGAAGATACCTCAGATTTCTTGCAGGATCAGAGCATTATCAATTCTCAGCATTGCCCTTTGGCTTATCTACTGCGCCCAGAGTGTTCACGAAATGCCTGGCATCAGTAATAGCTCATTGCAGGCTTCAGGGAATCCAAATTTATCCATACCTGGACGACTGCCTGATACAAGCGGACAACAAAAGCAAGCTGACACAAGACTTACAAAGGGTCATTTGCTTACTACAAGCCCTGGGATACACAGCCAATTTAAAAAAGTCAAAACTGATACCATCCCAGACAATAACATTCTTGGGTGCAGAATTGGACACAGTAAAACAGATGGCATTCCTAACTGCAGAAAAGCAAGAACAACTTCCTCTGTACTTCTTGGCACTAGCAAAGCAGAACAAACTAACAGCAAGAAAAGTACTACAGGCCTTGGGTTTCATGGCATCCTGCATAATCTTGGTCCCCCATGCCAGACTGCATATGAGAAAGCTACAGTGGTACCTAAAGAATTTATGGTCTCAACACAAGCACAGCTTAGAAACCGAATTACCACTAATTCCATGCCTGAAACAAGAGTTCCTATGGTGGGCTCAGACATGCCAGGCAAACCCAGGATTGTCTTTCCACAATATTCAAGCAAGCCAAACCATCACAACGGACGCCTCAGATCTCGGTTGGGGGGCACACATGATGGACAAGTGCATTCAAGGCTTATGGACTCCAGATCAACTGCACCTGCACATAAATCAAAAGAAATGCTGGCAGTAAAACTAGCAATCCAGAATTTCAGACCATTCCTCAAAGAGGGACAATTGATGATAAGGACAGACAACACCACAGTCATGTGGTACATCAACAAACAGGGAGGCACTCATTCATACCCCTATGCGAATGACTCTGGACCTCTGGAATATGGCTCTGAGCTACAACATTCAACTACAGGCAATATTTGTACCGGGAAAAGAAAACATCCTAGCAGACATGTTAAGCAGAACTACCTCGGATGCTCACGAATGGATGTTACACCCGGACATCTTCAAGGCCATCACAAAGAAATGGGGAATACCACAAATAGACCTATTTGCATCCCCACTCAATCACCAGCTCAAGAAATTCTGCACAAGGACATACCACCCTCTTGCTTGGAAGGTGGACTCTCTATCCTTCAATTGGAAAGGCCTGACAGCATATGCATTTCCACCTCTTCCTTTGATGCACAAGGTACTACTGAAAATCAAAGAGGAACGACCAAGGATAATTCTGATAGCTCCAAATTGGCCAAGGCAACATTGGTATCCATTACTGAGGAGCATGTCTCGGGGGGGAACGTGGTCTCTACCCCTGATTCCTTTGATGTTGACTCAGAGCAACTACAACATCTTGCATCCAAACCTGAAAACTCTACAACTCACTGCCTGGAACATTACATAAGAGCATCTAACCCAGATTTATCCCAAAGGGTTAAAGACATTATCCTTGAGGCCGCAGACCTTCTACTAGAAGGAACTATGCAGGAAAATGGAAAAGGTTTGTCATTTGGAGTACGGAAAGAGGGAAAGATGTGTCAAAGGTAGATATTGCCAACATCCTGGAGTATTTGGCAGAGCTCTTACATACTGGCCTGTCCTATTCCTCCATCAAGATACATGCATCAGCTATTTCTGCAGAATACAGCCTCGATCACCCTGTCTTCTCAAGATCCTCTACTCAGGCAATTCCTCAGAGGAATTAAGAATGTAAAACCTCCTAGGAAACCACCATTACCAGCATGGGACTTGAATTTTGTGCGAGAAAAACTGACACTCCCTCCATTCGAACCAGCAGCAACAGCAGATCTTCAACACCTATCCTGGAAAACTGCTTTCCTTCTGGCAATTACTTCAGCAAGAAGGGTTTCGGAACTTCAGGCTTTAATGGCAGTACAACCCTTCCTAATCTTCCATCAAGATAGAGTATCCATGAGAACTAATCCTACATTTATGCCTAAGGTGGTATCCAGACTGTCTCTAAACCAGGCAATCCACCTACCTACCTTTCCCAATCCACAGAACAAAGGGGAAAGACTGCTACATACCTTGGATGTACATAGACAGTTGCGCTACTACCTGGACAGAACCAAGGGCAATAGAAAAACTGACCAGCTCCTAGTAGCCTATGCAACAGGAAGGGAAGGAAAAGCAATTTCCAAACAGACAATCTCAAAGTGGATAGGAAATTGCATAAGATTCTGTTACTCCTATCATGGAAAGCAAATTCCACAGAACATAAGGCCTCATTCTACAAGGGCTACAGCCACTACCACAGCCTTCTTACGAGGAGTGGCTACCAAGGACATTATTGAGGCTGCTACTTGGACCTCCGTGCATACATTTGCCAAGCATTATAACTTACCTCTATACTCTAGATCCCGAGCAGGGTTTGCCACTGCTGTGTTGCAAGGGATCCTAAGTACACCATAATTCTTATTCCTCCTCCCCAAGTTTGGCTATGGTATTCTACCCATTTGTTATGACTGCAGATGCATCCTTGAAGGACATAGTACAGTTTTGTATCTACCATAAATGTAGATGTCCGAACAGGATAGCATCTGCAGTCAGGATTACCCACCCTCCTTCCCCTCTGTGGTACTCCTAGGGTATTGCCCACCTAATAGCTAGCTGGGGGGGGGATCTCTTATGGTGTATTTGTTTGTATATATGTACATACATGCATATCTTTTGTATTTGCCTTCTACTTTTTGGGAAACATTGGCATTTACCCAAAAATTTAGCTATCCAAGAGGGCTACTGGCATCTGGGGCAAGAAACACTGAGGAAAATGGCGTCGGCTGATGCCTTTATACCCGAAGACCAGCAGAGATGACGTCGGGTGAAGTGTGACACCAGCCGAGGCCAGACCCAGACTTTGGAATCCGGCCAACCGAAGGGCTGCCTGACAGGACAACCCATTTGTTATGACTGCAGATGCTATCCTGTTCGGACATCTACATTTATGGTAGGTACAAAACTGTACTTTACTGGGGCTGTGGATATTCTTGCTTCCTGGGAACTTGTGTGTAAAGAGCTGTGATCTCTGGGCACCTGTGTAGGGAGCTGTGATTTCTGGGCACCTGTGTGTAGGGAGTGGTGATCTATGGGCACCTTTGTGTAGGGAGCAGTGATCTCTGGGCACCTGTGTGTAGAGAGCTGTGGACTCTGGGCACCTGTGTGTAGAGAGCTGTGGACTCTGGGCACCTGTGTGTAGAGAGCTGTGGTCTCTGGGCACCTGTGTGTAGGGAGCTGTGGTCTCTGGGAACCTGTGTATTGTAAGGAGCTGTGGTCTGGAGCACCTGAGTATTGTAAGCAGCTACGGTCTGTGGGCAACTGCGTATTGTAAGCAGCTGTGGTCTGAGGGCAGCTGTTTATTGTAAAGAGCTGTGCTATGTGGGCACCTGCGTATTGTAAGGAGCTGTGGTCACCTGCGTATTGTAAGGAGCTGTGATCTGTGGGCACCTGCATATTATAAGGAGCTATGGTCTGTGGGCACCTGCATATTATAAGGAGCTATGGTCTGTGGGCACCTGCATATTATAAGGAGCTGTGGTCTGTGGGCACCTGCGTATTATAAGGAGCTGTGGTCTGGTGGCACCTGTGTGAAGCGAGCTGTAGTCTGTGGGCACCTGTGTGACATGGTCTGTCGGCATCTGTGTGAAAGGAGCTTTGGTCTGGGGGCACCTGTGTATTGTAAGGAGTTGTGGTCTGGGAACACCTGCATATTGTAAGGAGCTGTGGCTTGGGGACACCTGCGTATTGTAAGGAGCTGTGGTCTGGGGGCACCTGTGTATTATAAGGAGCTGTGGTCTGTGGGCACTTGCGTATTATAAGGAGATGTGGTCTGTGGGCACTTGCGTATTATAAGGAGCTGTGGTCTAGGGGTACCTGCATTATTGTAAGGTGCTGTGGTCAGGGGACACCTGTGTTATTGTAAGGAGCTGTAGTCTGGGGGCACCTGTGTGAAAAGAGCTGTGGTCTGTGGACATGTGTGAAGTAGTCTGTCGCATCTGTGTGAAAGGAGCTTTGGTCTTTGGGCATCCATGTGAAAGGAGCTGTGGTCTGTGGGCATCTGTTTATTGTTCGGAGCTGGGGACTTGGGGCATTTGTGTATTGTATGGAGCTTTAGCCTAGGGACACCACGGTATTGTAAGGTGCTGTGGTCTGGGCACATCTGTGTGTAAGGAGCTGTGGTCTGGACACATCTGTGTGTAGGAGCTGTGGTCTGGACACATCTGTGTGTAGGAGCTGTGGTCTTGGGGCACCTGCATGTTGTAAGGAGGTGTGGACTGGGGGCACCTGTATATTCTAAGGAGCTGTGGTCTGGGGGCACCTGCGTATTGTAAGGAGCTGTGGTCTGAGGGCACTTGTGTATCATAAGCTGTCATCTGACCACGAGTTGTGTTCATTGCACAAGCTTGCGTCTGCTCAAGGGTAAGCTGCACTAAATTTGGCTATTACAGGAATAGATAATACACTAATAATAGTCAAGAGTTACCTGTCCCTTTCTCTGGACTAACTTCTAGATTTTACCATTCTTGAGTACTGTTTGGACTAGTTTCCCAGTGCTTACGCCAGAATCAGGTTAATCTCAAAACAACAAAGATTTGAGGCTTTGCTGTATCATGCCACTGCTACTGCTTATACCTTTAATTACATAAAAGGACAGAACATTGGAGTTTGTTTCTTAAGTTTCTGATCTGGGCATGGCTCTTGATTATAGTATTGCTGCTCAGGGACCAGGGGTTGCTTGGCATCAAGGTGTGTTACTAACATCTGAGAAATACCGCCCAGGTTAAGCAACATTTTCTGTCTGTGGACCTGCCCATGGTAGTAAATGCAGTGGTTCTTTCTCGCTTGGACTACTGTTTTACCCTTTCCTTAAACCTACAGATGGTGGTCTGACATGATTGCAGAGGGTGCAGAATTACACTGCTAGACTATTGATTGTTACATCTAAGACCAGCTATAGAACTCTAGTTTCACAGGAAGTGCATCAGCTTCCATTTTCTGCCAGGCATGCCCTTAAGAACCTGAATATCAACCTGGTCCTTACCTAAAGTTGCTGGGACTCCATGTCCAGCAAGGCATCTTGGGTCTTTGGGGAGTGGGGTTGTTGACTTTTCCATGGACTAGTGTAGAAACACTTGGCAGAGTATCCGTTTGCTTACTTTATCCAGAGCTCTGTGGAACCCCGCTACCTTCCCTGATTCAAGTGAGTGAATCTGAGGGTTTTTTAATGGGCCAAGTTCATCTAGCTTGTCATGTCATGTTATGGACTGCAGTGCCAATACTGTTGAGTGGTTTACAAATATTTTAAATGCTTTCTTTTTGCTTAGAGTGAAGTATTTTTTTCATTTTTAAATTTGGTGCTTTACATTTATTTGAAATAGGGAGTTGGCATGCCAGTATTTAATTAGATAATTAGGATATTGACCTGTTGTACTGATGGGTGCTATTTTTCCCTTGAACGTGATTTGTGAACTGCAGGTACTCTTGCTATTTAAATTATGTTGGCTGGTGTCAACGTTATGTTGCACATATCCATGTAAAGGCTGTAGATCTTTTAGCTTTTTATTTAGTGGAGAAGAGGAAAGAGCTTAGCTTGGTTAGTTTATGAGCAATGGATGCCATTAGGAGTGCAGATCATTTATTGCTTGTAAACCACTAGGCATTAGGCTAGAACAGTGGTATTCTTTTTGTGCAGAAAATATAAGTCTGCAAGTGTTCGATGTGATTTGTAGAGAGGCAGACCTTTTTTATGCTGTGGCAGAGGCAAGGAAGTATGTATTCTAACTGAGGGAGGAAAACGCATTTGCCTTTGGCAGATCTTACTTCAGGGGAAGCAAAATGAGAGAGACCTTTTGCCCAGAAAAGCAGTTTGTTTGGTTTGTGTTTGGTTATTTTAGTGTGGTATTGGCAGTTTAGATTTGGGCCAATCCTTGTTACGAAGTGACTTCAGTTTTGAACAGCTTCAGTTGTTTTCTTTTTGTGGACAGTACTCCAGTTGCTTGTTACTTGGGCTGTTTTTATGATGTGCCAAGTAACATGATATTTGTTGTTGTGGTGTTTGAGTTCCTGGAGCCAGTCAGAGTAGGATAAGGTGTCTTAGGTAATAAAGCAAAAATGGAAGCCATCAGCAGCTTAAGGGGAGTCTGAGAGTTATTTTTAAGTGTTAGTACATCCTGTGCTTTTATGCATTTAAAATAGAAGTCAGGGTGGACTAGTTCATGGCCTGCTAGATCAAAGCTAGGGATAAGAGATGAAGAGGTGGAGGTGTGAAGAGAAAAGCATTTGTTTCAGAAGTCTTGTAGCATTCGCAGTCCAGTATGAGTGAGTATAGTATCTTCATGGAGAGAGCTAGTTTGGAGACTTCAGCCTCAAACTTGGTTTACTAGATTCCAGACCGTTTTCTGAGTTGGTGGGAATATTGATGGGAAACTTTTCATTAAGCTTGAATTATAATGCCTGGTGGCTCTTTTGGTTTGATCTCTAAGGAGAGTGAAGTGTTCCTGTTTTCTAAAGAAAAGGGTATTTCTTTCAGAGGGCCCAGACTATGTCTGCTTATAGAGGACTTTGACTTCTTTGGTAATCCAGGTTTTTGGTAGGATTAAGGAATCTGGAGACAGCAGGAAAATGACTTCCACCACAAAAGAAAAAAAAAAAACTATCACACACTTGTATTAAGCACAGCTTACACCCAGCACCTCAATGTATATATTGTATATTGTTTTTTTCTTATGTGTTGGAAGTCATTTTTCTGCTGTTTATCACTATTCAGGAAATGCTCAAAATGTTGATAAAATTCCACTTCAGATTGCTCCTACCTTTTATGTAGTGCATTCGATGGTGGAAACTATGGACACTAACTGTGATTAACTGCAAACATTTTGTATCTAGAACTCTGCAGAAATGGAAAAACAAATTGATGTCGAAAGGGTTTGTTGCCTTCTGATTCTTCTACTAATGTTAAAGCGAAAAAGATGAGCCAAAAGTGGAAGATGATAATTCCAATAGAGATACATAAGCTTTCTCCTCTACTGTCAAAGGGACTGGTATTTCTCTCCAAATTATTTTAGGTAAAATTGGTGCATGTGTAGTGGACAAATTCACTGGTACTGAATCTTCCACAGGCATCTCTCAGCGGGAAGTAATGGTAGTTGAGAATCAGCTACTTGCGACTTCTGCCTGTGGTAGAAGTGAATAGACATGGATTGTGCACATGTGTTCATAGTTCATAGTTTAGTACTAAGCTAACTGCCCTTGCGAGCCATTTTCAGCCTAGCCAATTATCCCTTGTGAGACTCAAACCCTGCACCTTGTGTTTGTAAGGCAAACACCATAGCCATTAAGCCACCCTCCCAACCCAAAACACATGGGGCAGTTTGTCCTCAATTTTCTCATCCAGTTCTATTCATAGATTTGTACTAAGCTAAATGCCCTTGTGAGCCATTTTAAGCCTAGCCAATTATCCCTTGTGAGACTCAAACCCTGCACCTTGTGTTTGTAAGGCAAACACCTTAACCATTAGGCCACCCTCCCAACATTATGGTAACTACATGCCTTTACTGTTGCTGTATTTCAAACTTTTGGGTTATCTTGCCAATGACCTTGAAATCCAGACAGGATACCAATGCCAAAATGTTCATAAAGCCATAAGTCTGACATGTGACCTAAGCCCTTGGATGGAAGAGTACATAAGTGGAAGTATAAGCGTAAACTTCTATCTCTTGCCAATCTGATCACAGGTCTTTCACCTATCTGTCTGCCCTATGCATGGTCATTGGTACAGTGGGCCTTCACTGGCTCAGATAATTGCACCATTGGGGAACCTTCCTTATTTTTTCTAAATTGCATTGCTGATGCTCACTTGGATGTCAGCAGGGGGGAGTGCAATTGTGGTAGGCAGATGTTCTTCATCTCACATTGCTGCAGTCCTTACATATGGGTAGTCCGCTGTCCTCGGTCGGCCCGAATACCAAAGTATTAGGCTGACGTCGGTCATGGGCGCTCAGATCTGACATCAGAGCGTCAGGGTATAAAAGCGCATGACCGACGTCATATCCTCAGTCTTTTTTGCCGCATGGTCCGATGCAGAAGCAGCGTTGCAAGTGCCGTTCGGCGTTCTGAAATTTTTCGTATTCGGAGTTTCAGACCGATACCAAGTTGGGCTAAGTACCCCGTTGGGGAATATTTTTGTTTTTTCTTGCATCAGTTATTTCCGGATGTCAGAAAAAGTGAATAATTGTATTTCTTGTGGGAAACAGATACCGCATAGAGATTATCATTCCCTTTGTATTCCTTGTTTGGGACCGGAGCACGACGTAGTCGGGTGTAGGTTTTGTGCTAGGTTTAATAAGCGCACCATTAAACGAAGGTTAGATTGCGCTAGATTAGTCTTTGGGAAGAGGTGTAATTATAATATGCCGTCGGATCCTCCGACGCCCGCTTCCACGAAGAAGCGCAAAGACAAATCTTTGAAGCCTAGGCAAGATGATTTGTCCGTTTCGGACGCCGGTCCTTTAGAAGCTACAGTGGAATAGGTGGATCCGGCTGAAGTTTCTGTTGAGTCTCAGGGTGAAACTTTGATTTTACAAGATGTAGCATCACAGGAGTCAGGTCAGGCTGAAGGGGCCTCTCAGGTTTCTGTTCTCCCTTCTATGCCTAAGGTGGTTAGGCCTTCTACTGCTATTCCTAAGGCTCCTTCTAAGGGCAGGTCTGTTTTGCCTTCCTCTGGTGTCAGTCCTGGTGCTTCAGGGTCTGTGCCTAAAAAGCACATGCTTAAAATGGCAGAAGATTTGATTACCTTAATTAGAGGTTCTATGCCCCCTCCTGATAAGAGGCCCAGGGTGGAGCCGGAGTTGGAAAGTTTGGACCAGGCCTCAGATGATTCAGAGTCTTCTGCTGAAGACATTCAGGATTTACTCCCTTATTCTGATTCTGATGCAGAGGATTCCACTCCTTCTGCTTCTCCTCCAGAGGATTTTTCATTTTCAGAAACTCTACACTCCATGAGGGAGCATTTTAAGTGGGAAGGACAGGATTTCTCTGATTCACGAAGAGGCTTAGGGAGTTCTTGTTTTACCACAGCATAGACCCTTGGCTATACCTCCTGTTTTGGATGTTGTTCAGGATGTTTTTTCGAGGCTTCCCTTAATCCAGATTCTTTGCCCCTGCACCAGTTAAACCGGACAGGTATTATAGGGTGCCTGAGGCTCATAAATATCTGTATAAGAGTCCTAGGGCGGATCCAGAAACTGTTAGTCAGGGGCCTAAGGGTGTTAGAGCCTCTGTTGTAAAGAATCCGGTTCCTCTAGATAAGGAAGCTAGAGCTTTGGACAGATGGGGTAAGAAGGTGTACACATCTTCTACTTTAGCAATGAGGGCTTTAAATTGCCAGTTTCATATGTTGAAGTATCAGAATTTCCTCCTTTCTCAGCTAAAATCTAAAGTGGATGCTTTGGCAGAGGGCATAGAGTGTAAAGAATTGCAAGATTTGGTGCATGTATCTGAACAGGTGGGAAAGCATTCTTTGCAGTGTGGTTTTGGCTTTACAGGCTTCTTCTAGGGTGGCTGCCACTGGTTCAGTTCTTCGTAGGCATGCCTGGCTTAAGGATCAGAATTTATCCGAGCATGTTAAAACTAGAATTCTGGATGCCCCTTTACAGTCTGAAGTTTTGTTTGGTCCCCCTGTGGAGTCTGTTTTGAAGAAAATGGAAGACAAGGCTAAGTCCATGCAGACTGTTAAAGATTTTTTGCAGGTGCAACCTCCAAAGTTTAGTAGAAATTGGCCTACTAAGGGGTGGACGTACCCTTCTTCTGATTCTCAGTCTAGGGGTAGATCTAGACGTGGTAGGGGCAGGGCTCAGAGTACCTTCAGGCCCAGAACATGGAGTTTGCCTGCTCAGTCTGCTGGTGAGGGTAGGGGCCAGTCCTTTCGAAAACAGGCCCAATGACCTGCATTTTCAGCTGCCAGATTCTTCTTGCCTGGCAGCTCCTTTGGGAGGAAAACTAGCTCTTTTCAAGCAAAACTGGCTTTTGATCACCCAGGACAAATGGGTATTGGACATTATAAACCAAGGCTACAAGTTCTATTTCCATACATTGCCTCCTTTCAAAGGCATGCCAGACGTTCCTCCTCGGCAAAGGATAGAGGCTCACAAACAGATTTCCTTACTTCTTCAAATGGGAGCTATACAGCCAGTTCCTCTGTCAGAGGTGGGTCTAGGATTTTATTCTCGCCTGTTTCTAGTACCAAAGAAGGGGAACACGTGGAGACCGATTTTGGACTTATCCATCCTCAACACTTATTTGGACATTCCAAAGTTCAAAATGCTGACGTTACAACAGCTTTTACCCCTGCTGGGAAAAGATCACTGGATGGTAACTCTGGATCTAAAAGAGGCTTATCTTCATGTTCCTATCAGGCCCAGTTGCAGGAGGTACCTGCGTTTTCGGGCTGGAAATTTACATTATCAGTTCTCTGCATTGCCTTTGGCTTATCTACTGCGCCCAGAGTGTTCACAAAGGTTCTGGCTCCAGTGATAGCCTTTTTCAGGTTAAGAGGAATACAGATTTATCCTTATTTGGACGATTGCCTGATTATTGCACAAGACAAGGACGAACTTCTTCATCATCTACAGTATGTGATGGTAGTGTTAAGATGCCTAGGGTATTCTGTGAACGAAACAAAGTCCAGTCTAGTACCCTCTCAGGACATGTGCTTTCTGGGTGTGAGACTGAATACAGCTTCTCACATGGCCTTTTTGACCCCGGACAAACAAAGAAACCTTTCTCTTTATTTCCATCAAATGTCTCTACAGTCCAGGCTGACTGCAAGGACAGTCCTTCAAGCCTTGGGGTTCATGGCATCTTGTATTCTGGTGCTTCCCAATGCCAAACTGCATATGAGGAAGCTTCAATGGTATCTCAAAAATGTATGGACACAACACTGCCAAGATCTAGACACTGTCATTCAGATGATTCCTTGCATTCAGAAGGAATTTTTGTGGTGGGCCCAGGAATGTCACCTAAACAAGGGACTCTCTGTGACCCGACCAGAGGCGAGTCAGATTCTAACGACAGATGCCTCGGACAAGGCTTGGGGAGCACACCTCAATGGAAAATGGGTGCAAGACACGTGGCCTGTCAGACTTCAATATTTGCATATCAACTTGAAGGAGATGTTAGCAGTTCAATTTGCATTGATGGCTTGCAAGGATTTACTTCACCCAGGGCAGGTGTTGATTCAAACAGACAACACTACTGTCATGTGGTACATCAACAAGCAAGGGGGAACTCACTGCACCCTCTTTGCAGGCAAGCGATGATTTTGTGGGAGACTGCTCTCAGTTTACACCTCAATCTTCAGGCAAGGTTCCTACCAGGAGCACAGAACTCCTTAGCAGATGTGTTGAGCAGACAATTAGTGGATCCTCACGAGTGGAAATTGGATCCTCATGTATTTCAAAAGTTGACAGTGTTATGGGGAACTCCAGACATAGATCTGTTCGCTTCTCCACTAAATTACCAGTTGCCAAAGTTTTGCACAAAATGTTTCATCCCACAGCTTGGAAGGTGGACGCTCTATCATTCAGTTGGAACAATCTTCATGTATATGCCTTTCCACCTCTGCCTCTTCTACCCAAGGTACTCTTAAAGGCCAGACAAGACAAGCCATCCATGATTCTGATAGCCGGATTGGCCTCGACAACACTGGTACCCACTACTGAGGAGTTTAGTACGAGCCTCCATGGCCTCTACCTTTGATTCCACATCTTTTGTCTCAGGAGGGCAATCACTTTCTCAATGTCAGGATTCAGTCTCTGCATCTAACAGCCTGGCATATTCTGTTTTAGACTCTGGAGGGTCTCAGCTTCCACAACAAGTTTTGAATGTTATTTTGGAGGCCAGGAGGCCTAGTACAAGGAAAGTTTACGCGGATAAATGGAGGAGATTTTTTATTTGGAGTAAAGGGAAGGACTTTGATGTTTCCAAGCCTGATTTAAGTGTTTCTCTGCAATATCTTACTGAATTATTGGACAATTGTCCTTCTCCTCCATAAAAGTTCATGCTGCAGCCATTTCTGCTCACTATGACTGTGACCCTCCTTTATTCTCTCATCCTTTGTTTAAGCAATTTCTTAGAGGGGCAAAGAACATAAGACCCCCACGTAGAGCTCCTACTCCTGCTTGGGATCTCAATTTTGTGTTGGAAAAACTTACTCTACAACCTTTTGAGCCTGCAGCTACTGCCGAGTTGAAGTATTTGTCATGGAAGACTGCTTTTTTGTTGGCCATTACCTCTGCAAGAAGGGTTTCTGAATTACAGGCCCTTATGGCAGTGGAACCTTTCCTAATTTTTCATAAGGATAGGGTATCTTTGCGTACTAATCCTTCCTTTATGCCTAAAGTGGTGTC
This sequence comes from Protopterus annectens, assembly GCF_019279795.1. Lineage (NCBI taxonomy): Eukaryota > Metazoa > Chordata > Ceratodontiformes > Protopteridae > Protopterus > Protopterus annectens. The sequence goes on from NC_056736.1 coordinate 705,745,767, forward strand.
TAGTGTGGCCTTGAATCAAACTATTCATTTGCCTACCTTTTATGCAGACCCCCAAAACAAAGGAGAGAAGATTTTGCATACTTTGGATATTCATAGGCAGTTGCGTTATTATTTGAGCAGAACCAAGGGGTTCAGGCAGTCTCAGCAGTTGTTTGTTTCTTTTGCTTTGGGTTCTCAAGGAAAACCTGTTTCGAAACAGACTATTTCTAAATGGATTGGTTTTTGTATTTCTTTCTGTTATTCCCATCATGGTAAGGAGATTCCGGCTGGAATCAGACCTCATTCCACTAGAGCTACTGCCACTTCTACTGCCTTTCTAAGGGGGGTAGCTACAAAAGATATTTTGGAGGCAGCTACTTGGAGTTCAGTACATACATTTTCTAAACATTACCATCTTCCTCTCTATTCTAAGTCTAGGGCTGGGTTTGCCACTGCTATTTTACAGGGCATTTTAGCAGCCCCTAATGCTTTATGATTTGGCCATCCTCCCTTTCCTCTGCTTTGGGATTCTACCCATATGTAAGGACTGCAGCAATGTGAGATGAAGAACATAGTACAGTTTTGTACCTACCATAAATGTAGATGTTCGAAGATCCACATTGCTGCAGTCCAATTTACCTTCCCTCCTTCCCCACTGTAGTTTGTATGGTTATATAGTTTGGGTGGTGGTGGTTGTTGGGCATGTTTTTGGGAGGTATTCTGTTTTTGGCTGTGGCCTTTCTTTTTAGGGCCTTCTGACATCTGGGGCAAGAAAAGACTGAGGATATGACGTCGGTCATGCGCTTTTATACCCTGACGCTCTGATGTCAGATCTGAGCGCCCATGACCGACGTCAGCCTAATACTTTGGTATTCGGGCCGACCGAGGACAGCGGACTACCCATATGTAAGGACTGCAGCAATATGGATCTTCAAACATCTACATTTATGGTAGGTACAAAACTGTACTATTCCCTGCAAGGATCTCTACTCCCAGTGCCTTTTCTGCTTAGGTGCAGAGCTTGCCTGCAAAAATTGTGCAGTCTGTCGGTCCTTTCCAAAGACCTTAACAACATGATTTTCATCTCTGAATTCATACTTGGAAACTGTGTACCGTAAGAGCCTCACCCAAGCAAAGATGGTGGATCCTTCTACCCCAGCTTGAGAGGCCTAGGCCTGATATCATGACTGCCCAGTCTGACTCTGACATGCCCGCAGAGGTTTCGGAACCCGTGGTACACCTGACATCTCCTCAGACTTGCCACAGCCATGCAGAAGGCCGGTATGGTATTTGAGGTTCATACATCCGAAACAAATGAAGTTACTAGTGATAGTGAGAAGGAGGGAACCCTGTTTATTTATTTATTTCCAAAACAGCCAAAGGCATACCACAGATTCTTATTAGAGAGAAAATGTTTAGGTTGCTCACTGAGGTTCGTCAGGGTTCATAGATTAAGCGTTTAGTCAAAGAACATGTCACACCTGGGAAAAAGAAATAAAAAACTAAAAATGTTTCTTCCCCTCACACATCTAAAGACAAAGAATGTATGAATTTTTCACAGGGCCTGTTTAAGGCCATAATGGCACTCAGGACACCATCCTTTGCAGGCCTGCTACTAGCACTACTAATACTACTGCTAGTACTAGTACTACTACTGCTAGTACTAGTACTACTACTGCTAGTACTAGTACTACTACTGTTTCTCCTTCCACTTCCCAAAAGAGGCACCCAGACACTTTCTCTGAAGATGAAGACAATGACTCAGACTCTGAGAACTCCTTGGCCTACTCATGGCAGATCCATTCGGCAGGCCAAGTGGCCTCAGATGATGATTCCCTTTCTCCTGGCTCCACAGTTGAAGCATTATTTGAGGAAACTGTTAATAGGTGTGAGATCTGTTCACCTTCGTAGTGGAACACATCTCATTCCAAATTATTAAGTAAAAAAAGTATTAAGTTCATTATATGGAAAAGGTTTAAGAATGTCACAGCAAAAAGAGCTTACAATTTAGTTAACAGAAGATTGAGGAGCACTCTGTTGAAAGCAAAATGCTGTGATTGGGAGTGGCATAATGGTTAGTGTGTTAACTCCCAGACTGAAGGTCAGTGTTCGATTCTTAACTTCTGAGGAAAATTGGCTAGTCTTAAAATGGTCCAAAAGGGCAGTTTGTCCAGTACTTGCTTATGAACTAATGTTTCAGTAAAGAAATTCTACTCTTGTGTTAACTGCAAAGATGAAGAATATGAAATTGGCACATCATTGTGAATAAAGGGGATGTGCATGCAGGAGTAGAACTGGCTGAGGTATTTAATAAACACTTCCTGGCATGTGACTTGTGTGTGGGTGATTGCTGTGTTATAAGTTAGTTTGAAAATGACACCCACGTGTGTCCTTTTTATAGTTTAGACACCGTGACAAAGTCACTGAGCTGTATACAGCAGGACAGTGGAATGGGCCTTTAAAACCTACCAGGATGTTTCTGGGTTATTTATACTAAATTACTTCCCTAACTATTACTTACATACCTTGTATAGATGCATACAGATATTTTAATGGGCATTAATGCCCTTCTCGCTTGCCAATATGCTAAAACACTTGTTCCCATAGTAAGTATCTATCCAGGCTGTTAAAAATATATAAACTAGAACTTGCTTTAATGTAATTTGCAGTCTGTTCCATGCATCAGCTACTCTGTCAGAGAACCAATTACTTCTCTTTAACAGTGTTACTTTATGGTTATATTTTGTCAGACTGGAAATGTGTAGATGACGATATCTCCAGTTACAGTCCGATCAGCTTGACTTCATTGCTGAGCAAGAGTTTTGAGAGATGTTTATCTGCTTTAAATAATGATTTAAAGGGTTGCTGCCTGGATTTGTCTCAACACGGCTTCACACAGAACAGATCAGCTTTCATTAATTTAAACACCTTTTATAAGCCTGTTTCTACTCATTGGATTAGGGTTTATCTGTAATGGTACTTATTGTCTCTTCTGGCAAATTTAAATAAAACATTGTCCACCCCCTGAGGAACCTGCCAATAAACAACAGGCTTTATCAGTGGTGGCTCAGGCTTCCCAAGTGGCTGTACGTAGCATTAAATGCTGCTGTGATGCAGTAGAAGCTTCCTTCATAGCAGCTGCTACAGATTCCGTGATCAGGAGGTATGCATGGTTATGTTCTCACCCCTTCCCAGAGGATATTAAGGCAAACTGTTAGTCTCTCCTTTAAACTAGGACATTTTGTTTGATATGAATGCTGCCAGTCTTTTCAAATAATTGCAGGGACAAGGTAAGATTATGAAGGGTTGCATACAGAACTTTATTACGTCTGTGCCAAGATACCCAAGGAATTACTCTACAAAACCCTCTTCCTCTTCTCATAGGGAATCAAGGCATTCTCATAAGGCCAAGAAAATGCCTAGGAAAAGATTCCAAGACAAACCAGACAGGCACTTTAGGTCTGAGAAGCCTCTTTACCTAGACAGGTCTGGGCGATTACCCTCTATCCCCTCCCCACCCCTTGGTCCATCTCTCCCCCTATCGAAAAGGCTCACATCCTTAAACTAATTAGCTACTCGTCTCTTTATATTGATTTTTTCTCTTATTCAGAATGGGTACGGAAGGACTGGGAAAGAATACGGAATGACTGGGAAAGAAATGCCTCCATTCATTGGTATCCCTCCTCCTCCATGAAATTGGATACAGTTGCTTGGTATCCCTCCTCCTCCATGAAACTGGATACAGTTGCTTGGTATCCTTCCTCCATGAAACTGGATACAGTTGCTTGGTATCCCTCCTCCTCCATGAAACTGGATGCAGTTGCTTTATCCTATCATCCAGACCTTGCTCGAGCATGGCACAATAGAGCCAGTGCACCAAAATATTTGGGTAAAAGGGTACTATTCTTGACTATTCCTTGTCCCAAGAAAAAGAGACTGGAGATCTCTTTTGGATCTCTCCACCCTCAACACCGTTCTCTTTGTCCCATGTTACAAGATGCTGTCCCTGGAAACTCTGCTACCATTTATTCTTTCTGAAACCTTTCTGTTGCCACTGGACCCAACGGATGCTAACCTCTACATCCTTATCCACTAGACTTACAGGAAATGTTTAGGGTTTTCTACTGGCTCATCGCACTTTCAGGTCTCTGCTTTGCCTTTTGGTTTCTCCAAAGCCCCAGAGTCTTCACAGAGTGCCTTACCCCAGTCATAACTTCCTGCAGGACTAAGGGAATCCAGATATTCCCTTATTTGCAAGATCTGTTAATACATGAGTCTTTTCAGCAGATACTCTTGACTCCCCTCAGTTTTGCTGTGGCCCTAGTCAGGGTCTTGGTTTCACAATCAACCTAAAAAAACTCAGCAATAAAATTAACCTAAGACCTAGTTTCCTTGGAGTGCAGACACCAAACTCATGCAGGCTTTCCTCCCTCCAGACAAAGTGCAAAGCCTAACCATTTCCTTCCCCCTCTTGGGATTCGTGGTAGCAACCATCCTCATGATCTCCTTTGCCAGACTCCATATGAGGAAAATTCAATGGTACCTGAAATCCACCTGGTCCCAGCATTCCATGGACAAACAGGTTCCTCCTCGGACTTGCCTATAGAAGGAAATACTGTGGTGGATATCACAGATAAAACTCAACCTGAATTCAAAGATTTATACTAGGCTAATAACCACCAGGACCAACCCAGTTGCATCCCTATGTTTCATGGACATTTATTAGAAGGAGGTATGTTAATTACAAAGTTTCTAGACCTTGTTTGTGGGGCATGTTAGTTTGAGCATTACTGTCTGCTTCTGTGTATCAGAGACATGGGGGACAGACCCAGGGTGAATTTCCAATTTCCCATCCATTGGTCAAGTTTATGCTTAAGTAAGATTAGTGATGGATTCTGCTATAAATGAATGGGGAAGCCTGTTCCAGATAATGGGGATCTTGGCTGAGATGCATATCTGTTTTGCCAACGTGTTTTATTTATGTCACAAGTAAAATTTAAATCCTTAGATCTAGTGGTTCTAATACGGTTTGTTTTCTGGATGTGCAAAAGGCCCATCAGAGCTGGAACCAAGGATGCCTTGTATGCCAGATTTTACCAACTTTGCAGACTGGCTTTGTTGACATGAGAGCAGGTCAGAAAAGCAAATTTCTCCTTCCGTGTCATTTATATTCCCTCACAGGACAATGTCCTGACAGATTTTCTAAACAGATCAAGGAAGAATCCCCACGAATGGGTGCTGAATAGGGAGATCTTCCGAAACATAGTCCACAGATGGAAAGGGTGCCAAGATAGATTTTTTTCCTCCGTCAGCAACAAACAAGCGGGGAGATGTTGGCATAATGGTTAAGGTCTTTACCTCGCATATAGAAAATACAGGATTTGATTCTAACCAAGGGTAGGTGTTATTAGCTAGAATCGTGATGGTCTACAGACTGATAGCCTCGTATTTACCTATGAACAACTTGTGCCGTTTTGCAGCAGGACCTACTGCCCTCAAGCATGGAAAATGGATGCAATGTCTTTTCCTTGGAAAAGGAGGTTACTTTACGTCTTCCCTCCATTTTTTCTTCTTCCCAAGATCTTACTGTAGATCAAAAGAGAATACTTAAATATCTTATTTGGTGACTCCCTGTAGGCCAAGGCAGTACTGGTTCCCACTTCTTTTCCACCCAGTCAAGGGCAATCACCAGAAGCTCTCCTCCATGGTAGACGTTGTCACACAGATCACTACTACATCCCAGTCTGTCATCCCTCAATGTGACATTATGGATAATAGGATTCTGATCCCTTTTCTGAGGATGTGTTTAAGATTCTCCAATGTTAAGAAAACCTACTACCAGAAAGTCCTGCTTAGCAAAATGGAAAGGATTTACTATATGGTGTCTGGCTAAAAATCAGGACCAAGTACAGCTAATACCCCACTTTTCCTATACTAGTTGTGTGAGCTGTTGCAATCTGGCCTAGCATTCTCTTCTAGTAAAGCACACATTACAGCCATATCAGCATGCTTACCTCTGGGTTTGGATAGACTTCAGGTGAGACTGTTACTAAATGATGTACTCCACTTGAAACCCCCAAGGAAAAGCTATCCTTCCTGCTTGGGACTTCCAGTTTTGTACTGGAAAAAATCTACCTTCCCTCGTTTCGAACTAGCAGCTTCTGCCTCTCTCAAATTCTGTACTTTGAAAAACTGTTCTTCTGGTACTTGTTCACCTCTGTCAGACAAGTCTTTAAGTTACAGGCACTTATGGTAGCCCCTTCCTTCCTTATTTTTCATTAGGACAGTATGTCTTTAAGGGCCGATCGCTCCTTCATGCATAAAGTAGTAAATGAACTCTCTCAATCAGGCCATAAGTCTTCCCACTTTCTTCCCTAAATCACAAAAGAAGGGAGAGAGAGTTCTACCATCTCTTGATGTGCATAGACAGCTCAAGTTTTACCTGGGTAAGACTAAGGATACTTGCAAGTCTAAGCAATTGTCTGATCCAAGTTAGGAAGCCCAGTTTCAAAGCAAACAATCGCTAATTGATTCTCTAAATCTATTTCCTTTTGCTACACTCAGCACGACAAATCCTTACTCACTCCAACAACAGCTCATTTTACTAGAGTAGTGACCCCATCTGGAGCCTTTTACAATGGAATTGACTCTGAAACAGTTTTAGAAGCTGCTACTTGGTCCTTTTCTAAAAACAAAGCCATTTTCACCAGTCCTGTCCTCTGGATTGCCAGACAAGTCTCCCATCTCCCTTCCAGACAACCTTCACACCTCTTAATCTTTAAAAGTCCTCCAGCAGTTTGGAATAGTGCAACAGTGATCTAAGAAAGGGCATGCTACATCCATCTAATAACTTACCATAACCGTAGATGTCCTGCTGATCACTGTTGCAGTATTCCTTCCCTACCTTCGCCCTTCTCTGATACTGCCTTCCTTTTCCTCTCAGACTGAGGGATATCTCTGTCTGCCTGTACTCTCTTAGATGACCATTGTCTCTCAGGCCTCTTCAGGCTTAGTAGTTTGGAGATAGTCTGAGAATTTATCCTGATATGTCCTCTTACGTACCCTTATACCCATGGGCTTACATCATGCACGTATGGCTTTATGAATGGTTTTGGCTTTGGCACCCTGGCTAGATGGTTATATGACGAGATAACCCAACAGTTTTGAATATTGGCCATCTACTGTAACGGTAAGTTCTTACACAACTGTACTTTTATGTAATGCAAAATATGTTATATTCATTAAGCTTTTCAGGATGGAGGGATCCAAGGAAGACTTTTTTGGTGTTGCATATGTAGGCGCAAAACTATTCACTATTTTTGAAGGTCCTCTTGATTTAATTCCTTTGCAGCATGCAAACATTCTAATTGGTTTTAGTTTGCTTAAAAAAGTAAATGAATTTGGTAAGGTTGTAATTGTATTTCCTGAGACGGTGAACTGGCTTTCCTTGATTTTTTGCAAAACCAAATGGCAAACAAATGTGATTTTCACGTTCTCAAATCAGCTGACCTTCTGTATGACTAACTGGTATTTGTCTTAACCATCATTTTCTTTATACTCTTGCCAAGCTGTTACTAAATGTTGCATCAGTGTAGGGTGAAGCCCTTCTATTCATTCAAAGTACCTCAGCAGCTTACAAGTGAATCTGGATACTCTTTGCATATTTTAAATGTCATTGTGAGAGCCTAGAATTTATATGGTTCATTACTTTTCCCTTATTGTATGTGTAGTGGGCGCTTTTCTGGTTTAGTTTTTATTGTGTATTTTTCTTCCTGCTGACAGGGCATCTAAAGGTATGTCCATAGCCCACCTCTTTCCTATGTGAAGGAAGATTGACAGACAAACAGATGCATTAGTGGTACTATTGCGGGATTCAGCATTTTTTGGATTGCCCCCACAACTACCTCCACTTCATTCTTTGCTTGATTTGTAGTCAATTTCATTGACTGAAGCCCACGTCTGCATATTCCTCCAAACTAAAAGCTTTTGTCAGAATGCCTTGCTTATAAAGGTACTATGATAATTTCTAAGGCCAACTACTGAGCGCAGGTTATCACATTTGATAAGTAACATGTATGTCTTACCTACCCCAGTAAAGGTGTTTGAAACATTGTGCTCTTCCTGGAATATGCAATAGCCAAATGCAAGTGAATACTGAGTACTCCTCAGGAAGTTTGAAAATTCAATGACTGCGTACTTTTAATTTCTGTAGATCTTGCTGCATGCTAGAATATTTTTTAGTTTCCATCTGCATGTTCTTTTGTCTGAATCCCTACAGAGAAACATTAAAGAATAACAAGCATTTTTTGGTATTTAAATTGTAGCCTACAGTTCAAGAGTATGATTTTGTTATAGAAGTGAAGACCGTGATCAGTTAACATTTCCTTTTTATGAAATGCTTTAATAAAAAAAAGTTAATAGTTTCTGCAGTTTTTTCTGAGTTAATTTGCCATGACTCTTTGACATGTGGATTAGAATCCATTTAATGATTCCCCACTCCACTCTTAAACTAAATCTTTTTCTTTCAGGACTCAAAGGATGATTACATTTTTGAATGTGAAGTTGGTAACCCTCTTCGGAAAACAAAAGTTAGCATTTATCAGTCTGTTGGTGATCCGTTTTATTATGGTAGGATACAGACCGCTAAAAACGAGGAAGATGAAGATTATCGTGTGACTCATTCTCAGTAAGTGAAGTTTCATATAGTGCATGTATTTTACATATACGTGTATTTATATTTCTGTCTCTTTCTGTACGATATACACATGCATGTGCCTATGTGCTTTTAACAAAGTTTATTTCATATATTCCTGAACAGGATTCCCCCTTCCATGTCCGATGGTATACTAATTAGGGGTACTGTCATTGTAACAATCACAAAGTGTTTGTTCAAGTAGTATCTGAAAAGAATCCTTTTCTTGGATGTTGGTACAGTGTACACAGTTATGTTTAAATTGGATCTGCTGTAGCCTGTCCTGTGGTGTGGAGGGGTAATGCTCTGACTGTAATTTAAGTGACTTAGGACTGTCTAGCAACCTGGACACATATGTAACATTCGACTCATCACGTTGACTGGAATTACAAGACAGACTTCTCTGCATGTTGCCAGCTTCTTCTGCAGGTATTTGACTGGTGACATAACAGAAATCAGACGTAATTCAGACTTCAAGCTGTATCTTTTAAACTAAGTCACCAATTTTTAGAGAGGTGTAAAATAAGGAGCATATCTTATAACAATTCTGACTGCATGAGGTAACATATTTGGTAAAATGCTTTCTGATGCACTTCTTATTATTATAGCCTTAAGAATTCTGCATTTTAGTATTTTAATGTAGGTGTTATTTCAGTATGAAAGGGTTAATTTTTTACTTGTGCATTCATTCGGTATTTTTATCAAAACTCAGTTTCAGTTCTTTTATGTCCTGCTCCCTTTCCACCTAAATTACACTGTCATCTCTTTCAAACCTCCCTTCAGTCTTATCTGCTATCACCTCTGATTTCTAACATTATTAGAACGAACACTAAACTTGTGTAAAGTAATTTGAATTATATTGTCCGTATTACTTTTGGCTTTATATTTTAACATTTGTGTTTTTAAATGTATACGCCCTGATTTTGTATTTTTGTATTTTAAATTGAATATTTATGCATGTCCTTCAAGAATGCAACTGCAGTCATAACATATGGGTTGTCCTGCCTCAGGCAGCCCTCGGTCGGCCGGATTCCAAAGTCTGGGTCCGGCGTCGGCTGGTGTCGCCTCCTCTCCGACGTCAGAACGGCTGGAGTATAAAGGCATCGGCCGACGCCATCTTCTTCAGTCTTTCTTGCCGTGCAGTGCCCGAAGCAGAAGCAGTTCGCAAGTGCCGGTCGATCAGCTCCTGTGTTTTCAGTACCGAAGTCATCTAAAAGCTAAGTACCCCGTTGGGGAACATTTTTTCTTGCCTCAGCCGATGTCAGAACAAACTGAGAAAGTTAATAATTGTTTGTCTTGTGGTAAACAAATACCTCATAAGGACTTCCATTCTTATTGCCTACCTTGCCTGGGCCCAGACCACAATGTCTCGGCCTGTGCTTGCTTTAATAAGCGCACTCTCAGGCGCCTGGCAGAATTTGCCGAAGACTTTTTCGGCGAATCTTTCGCTTATATCATGCCGTCGGAACAACCGACTACTCAATCTTCCAAAAAACGAAAGGACCGGACCGTCATCCTCTGCCCGCGTCCTCCTCCGATACTCCTCCTAAACCCTCCGCGAGTGCTTCGGTCCCTTCGGAAGCGGTAATTCAACTGCTCCAGGCCGACAACACAGCGTTAACTCGTCCTTCGGTCTCGGAGTCTACACCGGTGCCGGTTGTTGACTTTCCTCCAGAAACCGAAGTTCTGGATCTACCCGACACCATTCCTGTGGACAAGGTTACTCCTGCACGTGGGGCAGCTAGGCCTCCTGTATCCATGTCCATCAAGGCCTTTGCACGTGTTAAGGCCGCCAGCCTGGCCAAGGCCCATCCTAAACCTACTGCCCAGGCCCCTTCTTCTGATAAACAGATCATGTCTCTTGCTGCAGATCTTATTTCTCTTATCAGGGGGTCTCAGCCTCATCCAGACAGAGGTTCTCAGCCGCCTGCAGAGAAAAGGCCCAGAACTGAGCAGGCCGACAAACTCTCTTCAGATGAAGCCTCTGGGGATTCTGAGCATTCAGATACCCAAGAAGAATCCTTCCAGGCCTATGAGGACTCTGATGCTGAGGAATCAATTCCCTCTGCCTCTCCTCCAGAGGATTTTTCGTTCGGTGAAGTCCTACACTCTATAAGGGAGCATTTTAAATGGCAGGGTCAGGAATTCTCTGATTCCAGGAAAAGGCTACGTACCTTCCTCAAGCTACCCCAGCACAGACCTTTAGCTATCCCCCCAGTTATGGATGTCCTGGATGATGTTTTCTTCGACTCCAGTGCTAACCCTGATTCTCTCCCCCCTGCTCCTGTCAAGCCAGACAGATATTATAGGGTCCCTGACACCCACAAACATCTCTTTAAGGCCCATTCTGTGGATCTAGAAACTATTTCACAGGGCCCCAAGGGAGTGGCTACTTCCACAGCCAAGAATCCACTGCCAGCGGGTAGGGAAGCTAGGTCCCTGGAGAGATGGGGTAAAAAAGTTTATACCTCTACCTCCCTGGCCATGAGGTCACTTAACTGCCTTTTTCATATGTTTCAGTACCAGGATTTTTTACTGGATGATTTACAGAAAAAGCTAGCCTCTCCTGAGCCTATTGATAGAAAGGCATTGCAGGATCTAGTACATAACACTCAGCAGGTTAGCAATCATTTTCTTCAGTGTGGTTATGATGCATTGGAGGCTTCATGTAGGGAAGCTATGACTGGGGCTGTTATACGTAGACATGCTTGGTTAAAAGAACAGCCACTGCCAGACCATGTTAAAGTAAAGTTACTTGATGCACCTCTGGAAAAACAGAAGCTTTTTGGTGCTAATGCACAAGATGTGTTGAAGTCCATTGAGGAAAAAGCTAAATCAGTACAGTCAAAGATTTCCTCCAGGTTCAGCCTCCCAGATTCAGCAGGAATTGGCCTTCAAAGAATTGGTCCTTTCCAGACACTGACAAATTTCAAAGGGGAAAAAACAGGCGTGCCCGAGGTAGAGGGCAATACCGAGGCTCCTACAGGGGCCGCCAATGGCAACCACCAAATCAAAGAAGTGGCGCAGGCAGTCCAGCTGCACCACAAGGACAACCACAATGACTTGACTTTCATACCGCCTACAAAGGTTCAAAGAGAAGCACCTTTGGGCGGAAAATTATCCTTATTCTCAAAAAACTGGCACATCTTAACCAAGGACAACTGGATTCTGGATTTAATAGACAAAGGTTACAGATTCCACTTCCATACTTTACCAATAAGACAAGGCATGCCAAACCTGCCACTTCATCAAAGGGCAGAGGCACTCATTCAAGTTTCAAAGCTGTTAAATATAAAAGCAATAGAAAAGATCCCTCCACAGGAACAAGGCCAGGGATTTTATTCAAGACTGTTCCTTGTTCCAAGAAAGGAAAACAAATGGAGACCTATACTGGACTTGTCTACTCTGAATACTTATCTCATTGTGCCAAAGTTCAAAATGCTGACGTTGCAGCAACTCCTTCCCATGCTGGGCAAGGGGTCTTGGCTGGTCACTCTGGACCTCAAGGAGGCATACCTGCATGTCCCAATCAGACAAAGCTGCAGAAGATACCTCAGATTTCTTGCAGGGACAGAGCATTATCAATTCTCAGCATTGCCCGTTTGGCTTATCTACTGTGCCCAGAGTGTTCACGAAATGCCTGGCATCAGTAGTGGCACACTGCAGACTCCAGGGAATTCATATATACCCATATCTGGACGACTGCCTCATACAAGCAGACAACAAGCAAACCTTGATAACAAACTTGGACTATGTCATTCAATTACTACAGGCCTTGGGATACACAGTCAACATTCAGAAATCAAGACTTCTGCCATCCCAACGGATTATTTTCCTAGGAGCCAAACTGGACACAAAAACACAGATGGCTTATCTCACAGAGGAAAAACAACAGCAGTTACCAGAGTACTTCAAAGGCCTAGGAAAGCTCTCCCAGCTGACTGCAAGGAAAATCCTGCAGGCCCTGGGTTTCATGGCATCTTGCATTCTTCTGATACCTTTGGCAAGACTTCATATGAGAAAGCTGCAATGGTACTTAAAAAGCTTATGGTCCCAACACAGCCAAAGCCTAGAGGACGTAATCCCACTCATTCCATGTCTGCAAAGAGAATTTTTGTGGTGGGCTCAAGCAAGTCAGTTAAACAAAGGCATGTCTTTCAACAAACCTCAAGCAGGTAAAATGATTACAACAGACGCCTCAGACCATGGATGGGGGATACACATGGAGGGCAGATGCATTCAAGGTCAATGGACACCAAGGGAAAGCCATCTGCACATAAACCAAAAAGAGATGTTGGCAGTGATACATGCAATCGAGACTTTCGAAAAATCACTTCAACAGGGGCATTTGCTAATAAGGACAGACAACACCACTGTTATGTGGTATATAAACAAGCAGGGAGGCACTCATTCTTATCCCCTCTGCAGACTAACAATGATTCTCTGGGAAAAATCCCTAAGTCTGAAGATACATCTGAAATCCCAGTTTGTGCCAGGCAAGGACAATGTACTGGCGGACAAGCTGAGCAGAAATTTCTTGGATCCACACGAATGGATGCTGCATCCTCACATTTTCTCACAAATAACAAGGACATGGGGAAGACCGGACATGGATCTCTTTGCTTCTCACATGAATCATCACCTGGAAAAGTTCTGTACAAGGACCCACCATCCTCTAGCCTGGAAAACGGATGCTCTCTCCTTCAGCTGGAAGTCCCTAACAATTTATGCATTCCCTCCTCTACCACTGCTGACCAAGGTGATACTGAAGATCAAAGCAGAACAACCAACAGGCATTTTGATAGCTCCAGACTGGCCAAGGCAGCACTGGTACCCATTGCTGTTGAGCATAACTCGGACCAAACCGTGGCCTCTGCCCCTATGGCCTCTGCTTCTAACACAACACAATTACAGGATGGTTCATCAAAACCTGAGAACATTGCATCTGATAGCCTGGAGGTTACCATAACTCCTTCCGATATCTCTCTTTCCAAAAAAGTTCAAGAGATCTTACTAGAAGCACGCAGACCTTCCACCAGAAAAACCTATTCAGCCAAGTGGAAGAGATTCATCATCTGGAATGCTAACAGGGGTCAGGATACAACAGTATTGAGTATACCTCAGATATTGGAATACTTGGCAGAAATGTTTCATACTGGTCTCTCATATTCTTCCATAAAGATTCATGCCTCAGCAATCTCAGCAAAATACAATTGTGATCCACCTGTGTTTTCTCATCCTTTGCTAAGGCAGTTCCTAAGGGGGATAAAGAATATCAAACCTCCCAGGAAACCGCCAGTACCTGCATGGGACCTCAACTTCGTCTTGGAAAAATTAACTCTTCCTCCTTTTGAACCAGCAGCAACTTCAGAAATGCAATTTCTCTCATGGAAAACGGTTTTCCTATTGGCAATCACATCAGCAAGAAGGGTCTCGGAGATACAGGCACTCATGGCAGTACCTCCTCTTCTCATTTTTCATCAGAACAGAGTCTCTCTAAGAACCAATCCTTCATTCATGCCAAAAGTAATTTCCAGGGTGGCTCTAAATCAAGCCATTCACCTGCCTACTTTCTTCCCCAATCCTCAAAACAGGGGGGAAGCACTGCTGCATACTTTGGACATACACAGGCAACTACGCTACTACTTGGACAGAACTAAGGCCACCGGAAAGTCTGACCAACTGCTTGTAGCCTATGCTGCTGGAGTACAAGGAAAAGCAATCTCCAAACAAACAATTTCCAAATGGATTGGACACTGCATCAGATTCTGCTATTCCTTTCATGGAAAAGGTGTGCCAGCCAATATTAGGCCACACTCCACCAGAGCTATAGCCACATCCACAGCTTTCCTAAGAGGAGTGGCTACAAAGGACATTCTAGAGGCTGCTACATGGAGCTCCGTGCATACATTTACCAAGCACTACAACCTGCCTTTATACTCCAGATCCCGAGCAGGCTTTGCTTTGGCAGTCCTGCAGGGCATTTTAGCTACACCATCACTTTCTTAGTTCCAACCACCCCCAGCTTGGCTATGGTATTCAACCCATATGTTATGACTGCAGTTGCATTCTTGAAGGACATAGTACAGTTTTGTACCTACCATAAATGTAGATGTCCGATAGATATGCAACTGCAGTCGGATTCTCCCACCCTCCTACCCCTCTGCAACCTTCTTTATGGGTCCACTACCCCTATTCCTATTAGCTGGGGGTATCTCTATGGTGTATCTGTTTATTAACTGTTGTGCATGTCTGGAATTTTTTATCCATTCACCAAATTTAGCCTTCCTAGGAGGGCACCTGGCATCTGGGGCAAGAAACACTGAAGAAGATGGCGTCGGCCGATGCCTTTATACTCCAGCCGTTCTGACGTCGGAGAGGAGGCGAAACCAGCCGACGCCGGACCCAGACTTTGGAATCCGGCCGACCGAGGGCTGCCTGAGGCAGGACAACCCATATGTTATGACTGCAGTTGCATATCTATCGGACATCTACATTTATGATGGGTACAAAACTGTACTTTTTGTGTACTGTATATTCCTTACTGTACTTGTTATATTCTGTTAACTGCTTTTGGAGCTTTTCTCCCCAGGCCTGCATTGAAAGTGGGCTCTGTTTGGCCTAGTGGACTTCCTGGTCATCAAAGTGGAAATAAATAAATAAATTTCCTATCTTGAGTATGCTGATTGCTTTCTTAGAAATCTGCCATATTTTGAATATTCATGGAGAGTCTTTGGTCTTTTCTTTTTCAGAACAAAAAAGTATTGATTTATTAACCATTTAAGTCCACAGGACACAAGTGCCCTATTTAGGAGTGATCTGAGAGCACTGTCTGGTTAAGTAGTTGCTCAAAGTCACACGGTATGCAAATGCATGCTTTGGGAATCAAACCATAGACTGCCAAAAGTATCCAGACTTTCGCTGCTAGTTTTAGGGATAAAATTAGCAGTATCCCATCAGCCTGTCTGCAAAGATGTTCAGGATTCATTTTCTGCTTTTAGAAATTCTTTTCTAGACTCATTTTCAGATATCTTTGCTCACAACTATCCACATACCTTTTGCTAGGTGGCGTTTTGGACACAGTTGACCATCATTCAGGTTTATTTGTTTTTGAAGCAATGTCTGGGTTGTCTTGTCTGAAACTTTGCATCCACAATATGCATGGTGAATGATGTCGGGTGTTTGCATTTCTGTACAGCTTTGCTGCATTCTTCCCGTTATCCTCTTTTTAAAAAGCCGCCTGTCTTGTTGTGTCATAGTACAACGTTTGTGTAGAATGCTTTGCATACAAGCTATTTTGTAACCGAACTCATGCCTAGAGGTTGTTTAAAGGCAGTGCACAGGGACTACGTCTGTCCCACCATCTTGTGCATGTGAGGACAAGCACAGCACATGTCCTTCTTGGTACCAGCCCCTGCTGTCCATGCTCAGAGACTCTGCCGTAGCTTTGGAGTTGCTGATGAGCTATCCAGGAAACAGCACACCCTCCCCCTGGGATGACTGAGCCATACCCACTGCTATCCTATCCTCAGCTGCCCTGCTCTTCAAGTACCCAAAGTTGGGTCACATGGGTCACAATCAGGGCTTAATCCCTTTGTGCCAAAAACTGGACACACCATTGCAATTTTTGCTCTGATACTTTTCTTTCTGTATGTGTTTTGTGCCATAGTTTTGGCTGGGGATGGCGCTTGGATCCTTCCTGCATTCTGTTGTGTTTGCAGAACCCTTCATTCTTCATTATGGATAGATAACCCTGTAAGTATCCCATGTGTATAGCTCTGTGTCCCTGTTTGTTGATTATCCTTTTCAGTTCCAGCTCACTGTGGTTCCATGACTGTGGGAATAGGAGTGTGCAGCCAGACAAGCCTTCCTAGGCCTAGCAAGCAATGCCATGATTTGTGCTTGTAGGACTCATGTATACCTCCAAGCACGGGAGCTACAAGGGAGGCTTCCAATCAAGAGGGTGAAAAATTAGAGAGGATTCCCCGAAAGGGAGATCCCAGCTTTTACTCACTGAAGTAACTTCCTGAAAATGTATGTTGAGTATTGACTTTTATGTTTTTTTCTTTGAAGCAGTAGCTGCATGACCATTTTCATTAATCTGTAAAAGTAGGGCGGTGCTTCCTGCTGTCCCAGCTCCTAGCGGATGCTGCCTTGGTGTTTTGCCTCAGCCATCTTCCAATTCTCTACTCTTATTTCTTATTTTCATGATTATGTCAGAAGTGCCATTTCTTCCTGTAGTGACATAAGCACAAAATATGGAATGGCTATAATTGGCTGCTGATTTTTCTCCATCTTCTTTTCTCTCCATCACCCTCAGTTCCTTCTGAATCACTCAGTTTGGGTATCTGCTCCTTGTGTTTTGTGGCCGGGAAGCCTGTTGGAAAGCGTTGCATGCATTGCCAGCATCCGTACTGTAACCACACTGGAGCATGGTATGCATGGCTATGAAATACTTGGATGGCCCCAGCAAGTATTATGCTCCTTAACATGTAATTTTCTTGTGCTGTCATGATCATTTATCCCCATAATCTCATTTGACATCTCACACATTCCATCCATCTACCCTGCCTTTTTGAGGTGAAGACTGCTTTGTTTATTACTGTTATAGATAAAAAGGTAGTGTTTTCCCAATTTCTTTCCATCTGTGTTCAAAAGAAAGCACCATCGCTGTTCATTAGTAAAACACTAGTGAAAGAGATCATGAAAGCCACCTCCTTCTAATGCCCTAGGTTTTGTGCCGTGGTCAGAGCACTCTGTCTTGTCAGAATTAGATGGAGAAGAAACATGAGAGAAGGCCAGGAATTGCAACATATACACAAGTGTCTGTTTTTTGGCATGCTAATTGGAGTTTATTGCTACAGAAAACTGTGCTGTAAGCAAACATTTCACGACAAGTGATGCACTGTTTTTAATATTAATCAGAACAACGGTAGCATGAAAACATTATAGCTTTTACTGATGCAGAATACTTTCAATGTAATGATAATAAAGGTTCTCTTATCAATTCTATGTTTTTACTTACTAGGATCCTGTTTGGTTCAAAGGCAGAGGCAGATCGGTGAGCATTCTTTGCTTTTTTACTACTTTTAGTGAGTTCTTCTTTTAGCTTGATTATATTCTAAGTTGTAACTACATTGCAGATTTGTTCATCAGTTTAAAGAAGTTTTCCAAAATGATGCTAAATGTCCAGTGAAGATGTCCCATAACCCTGGAGGTTCATTAAATGATGACCAACCATCTCCTGAAGATGAAACTGAGGTAATTTTGATGAATTTATAATGTTTGTATTACTGTATTTTAAACGGCATTATGTAACAGCAAGCAGTAGAAATGAAATTTACATCATAAGCCACATACAGATACTTTCCCAGGGAAGCTTATTCTTTTAAAAGACCACTGTGGGCAAATGATGAAAAAAAATTATATTTTTTGTCTTGCCATGGTTTACTGCACCTCCCAAAGCTGTCTGCAGCAAAATAAGTCACCATTCCTAATTTTATTTTTGTACTGTTATCTGCCCTCATGGGAGCAGACATCATGAATCAGATACACGATATGTCTATGGGGTTCAGGCGCCTAGGCAGCGAGACATTTCCCTGTGGAACATTTGAATGGGGACACATGCCTGAAGTGACATTCAGCTGCAGAGAAATATGGCTGTTTGCAAATTCCCTGTGGGCAAAGAGAAGCATATGCTGACATGCCCACAACTTCAGTAACCAAATGCACAGGGGGAAAACAATGTCCATGGTCCCCAATGGAACATGAGACAGCAGGCAATATGGCAGGAATCAACAGCAGGCTGGCCAGAGGGCATGTCACTGGCACTACAAATGCAGTGCACAATGGGCAGTGCCTTTATAACGGGAGTGTGTGGACCACTACCCCCTTCACAGTGTCTAGGGAACATTACCTAAAACACATACTGGAGCATAAATGTGACTACAGTATCCTGCATGATTTCCTCCATGCTGTAGCACACTTCTACATGTTGTAGTTACATAAGTATGTACTGTACACTGAGCACAACACTCATCACTTCTTCTGCCACCATTCATTTGGTTATTAAAGCTGTGAGCATGGCAGGGTGTGCTTCTCATTGCCCACAGGGAATTTGCAAACATCCATATTTCTCTGCAGCTGAATGTCACTTCAGCCATGTGTCCCCAGTCAAATGTACCACAGGGAAATGTCTCGCTGCCTAGGCGCCTGAACCCTATGTCTATGTGATACAGATTGTGAGAATAAATTGCCCTACCATTTGTTGTCAAAGTAGGCTTCGATTCACTTAGAATGGAACACCTGAAAGTAACTGCCAAGTTTGAGAGTCTGCAGCTCATGTGTCATTGACTGGTATGCGCTGAGTTTTACAAATGTTGTTCCTACTGATGTACTACACATTTTTTGAAAGAAGCTTGCAAAAGTGTCAACAAGTTATTGAGATAAAAAAGACTTTTCACAAGGAGTGGTTTTTGCAAGTCCAAGTTACTCCTCCCATCTCCCCTCCTTCAGTGGGTTAGAGTTTCACATCTCCAGCTTGCCTAAAGAACAAAAAAAAGAGTTTAGGCCAGTCTATCCATTTTTTACAATGTGCACAGTAAAATATTCAACTTGTAATGTATTGTGGTTTCTCACATGGTTATCTTTGCTTAGTTATTCTCTTACAGCATAACCTGAACCTATGGTATTTAATGCTAAGTTTTGCAACAGTTCTAAGTTTCTTAACAAAGACCTCCCAAGCCTCTGATGTGACCCAGTACTTTCTCTTACTGTTGCGTTATGTAGTTTGTCTTAGTTGTATACTTGCATGTCTCTCATCATCTTCTCAGCAGACTGCTGAAGAAAACTTCCAAATCAGATACTTGTATTGAAAGAGTACCATCAGCTGTAGCAGTGATAATACCATACTCCAGACAGGGCACTCAAACATAGCACTGACAGACACAGGGTATGTATATGTATCAGTCAAGCAATGATGTTATTTCAGGCTACTGATGTTCCTATGCATTACTGAATGCTGCTAACCTTGCTACTGCTGCTGTGTGAACTGCCATTAAGGGTGTAGTACTGTAGATGTTGCCTCATAGGTTCATAGATGGGTTTCTAGGCTATGATAGCTATCAGACTGAGCGCCTTTTTAAGCCTAGCCAAGCTTTCCCCAAATTTACCAACATAATGCCGACCTGTGTCAGTACCTCAAGAAATTTTGTAACTACGATATAGGCCTTGGACATGTCAAGCGTTCATAGGCTACCCTTTTGTCCATTAAGGACATAGGAGCCAAACCAGGAGTAAGTTTGTGATTTCTTATCCATTAGTCCAAATTACATTTGAACAGGTTTAGGGATGAGCTTTTCTTCACATGGATGGGATGCCAGTTCCAGAGAAGGGATATTGTTTAATACGCACATCTGTCCCTCCATATCCTTTTTGTCATAGACAAAGTTTAGGTCCTTAAAACAGATATTCCAGATGGTGTTTATTTTATGGATGTGCAACCAGTCCATCAGTGTGGGATCAGTGGATGCCTTTAGCATGTGTCTCATTTCTCTTGCAGTCTGTCTCAGACTGGGGCTTTACATATTTTCCTTCCAGCATGACTGGGTGGTGGTAGCAGATATGATGTAGAACTGAACAAGTGAGCGACTGAACCTTTGACGTTTAGGAGTTAAGTGACAGTAGAAGACAAGGCCACACTTTTCTTAGGGTTGTATTCAGAGCTGTAGTGCATTGCTGCCTTGTGTGCTTTTTTAGGCTGTAGGCCCAAATAAGCATCTTGCTTTCAGATTTTGGGACTGATGATTACTTCTATTCCAAAGTCACTTCACCAGGCTGTGCATGAGATTGTCTGAACATGTCTTCTCTTTCCAGTACAATTGGCATTGGAGGAACGTTCAGATTTGGTCCAGGTCTGCCACAGAAGAGTGGCTGTGGCAGATGAATATTTCATTTTTATAGGCATGTTCTTCCTGTCCATGTACCAACAGTGAATGCTTCTTTCCATTTAAAAGCTCCCCTTGGAGATGAGCAAGTCCAGAGAGCATTGCTTTTCTCACAGAAGATGTTATATGTCATTTTTTCTGAACTGGCATTAATTAAGGCATTTGTGGGCTTTTTTGGCATTCTTTGGGGGGGGGGGGTTGCACATATAACACTGCAATGATTTTATTAGCTTTTGTTTACTGGGAAAGTCCGACTGGGAAAGAAATTGCCCATTTTCAACATCGGCCCGGCAAGGCTAGCTCCAATTATATGTTACAGTACAAGAAATGAATACATTCTGGATAGTATACCGAATTTATGCACATTTAAGCATTTAAATGTACATTCATTAATAAGACAACTTAACAGTTTGCAGACACTATGTTTAGAAATGTTTACACAGTTAACATTTTAATGCAAGTAGTTGTGATGTTTGTGTATCTAAATGGGGATTTGCTTTTGGGGTGCTACAACCTCAAATTATGATGAGGGACAGAATCTTCTCTCATTTTAAATGTGATGCTGCTGGTGGAATGGATACTTAACTGCTGGACTGAGGACTTTATGAATTGTTACTTCACAGTTTGCTGAAGCTGATGTAAAAAAAAAATTCCCAGAGTAAAACAACTCTTTTAATGAAATATAACCCACTGCAAAATGTTTTAAATTTGTGCGTGCTACATTTAGTTTGGGAGTATGAAGGAGCTTCTTCACAGATACAGTGGTATCGGGGGCTTGTTCCCTCACTGAGGAGTTTGAGTTTACATAGTTAGATGAAATACCGGTGGACAGTAGCAATTTTACTGAACCAGGTTTCAGTATTCTATGATTTGTACTAATAGAACAAGGTCCACTACCTTCAGCCCAGTATATTTCTGAAATTTCCAACAGTTTAGTTGGCTGACTTAGTTTGTGGCCCTGGATTGTGACTAGTAGCCTGCAAAACTAACATCACTATCCTAGAGCAAATATTCTCTTAGATCTCTGATAATATCACCTATGAGACTATTATTTTAGGCGATGTTAATATCGACTGGATTGCTTTAAACTCCTCCTCTCCCTATAGTTGCATTAACCTCTATGTCTTCTCCCAGCTAATCTCCTCTCCCACCTGCTATAATAAACATGCCAGCACTGGTACAATACTAGACTGGATCCTCACTTCCAACCCAAACCTTTATCACAATCCTTGCACTCTTCCTGACTGTCTGTGACCATCTCCTCACCTTAGTTCATAGACACTTCCCTCAATTCCATAGACCCCACCATTTTAAAGACTGCCGCAAACTCTCCATCTTCAGTCCTGACACCTTCAATAATTTACTTTCCACTTACTGTTGGTCCTTCTCATACAATTTTCCTGTTGATGATGCCGTCTCTAAAGTCAATGAAATCTTCCTTACTACTTTAAATTCCCTTGCCCCTGTCAGAAAAATTTGACTAAAATCTAACGTTTCTCCCTAGCTATCACAATCCACTTGTAACATTATGCTACAAAGAGACAGCCTGGAAAAACTGGAAAAAAAAAACTGCCAACCCATCTCCAAACTTGTAGAGAACAAAGGATCCTTGCCAAAAAAAACACATTGAGAATGAAAAAAGACAATGCTATTGTAAACCACTTAATAACCCTCACTCTAACCCCAGACTACTTTGAAACAATATAAATAAGTTCCTTTACCCAGGCAAGCCTGCAACACTAGTCCCCTGTCCAAGTAGATCTGACCTGGATACTGCCACTCTCCTAAACACCTTCTTCATCGACCCTGTCAAAAATCTTACAAAATATTCCAGTACAAATCTCTCTCCTACTGATCCCCTTCTCTCCTCCCCCCTACCTCCTTCTCTCTGAAACCCGCTCCCACTGCATGTATCAAATTTCTGCTCTCCAAACTTTTGCTCTCCAAACTTAAACCATGCTCTCCCTCTGTCGACAGTCTACCCCCACAATTTCTCAGTATTGCTGCTGACTCCATTGCCTGCTCTATCTACATACTAATCAGTCGATCAGTCGACCCATTCTTGAAAGCACAGTACCCAAAATCTGCAAAAAAATTTACATAGTTCCCTTACATACAGGTGGTAACTCTACAGGCCTCTCCAGCTATCGTCCCATTGCTATCCTATCCCCACTCTCCAAAATAATGGAAAAATGTATACATAAACAAATCCTTGAACATCTTATACAAGAAAATCTCCTAACCCCCACACAACATGGCTTTTTTGTCCCCATCATAGCACTGCCACAACTCTCATAACCTTCATGGACACCATTGCCAAAGCTTGTGATGAGCACAAACTTGCTTCTAGCCTTTTTCTCGATTTATCCAAAGCTTTTGACACTGTCTGCCGCAACCTGCTTCCATCAAAGTTTTACAAAACTTAATCTCTCGCAATCCACTATACTGTGGTTCATTAACTACCTCACTGATAGCCATTTGACAGACTGGAGTCTTATCGGCCTCCTCTCCCTTCCTTCTTATTCAGTGATGTATCTCAAGGTTCTGTCCCAGGGCCCTTCTCTTTAACATCTTTGCCAACTATTATCACACCTCTTGCCCTCACTCCTCACTTATCTAGTATGCAGACGACTCTATTATATTCTGCTCTGTTAATCTTCCACACCTTCAGTCCCTTACCAAAACACACTCCTGTCTGTCGAAAAATGGCTAACCAGTAATAAACTCCTACTTATTCCCAAGAAAACAAAACTGCTCTTCCTCCCAAATCTTTACATAACTGTAAAAACTCCTTCGCTATCTCATCTCTTAACAATAATACTATCTCAGTTGAACCTCGTACTAAACTCCTTGGTGTGGTTAAAATTAGTAAAAAAAGAAGAATAAGTGCCCAAAACACAAACTTTTAAACCAGACAGAGCACCAGGATAGCAGTTTCCACCAAAATCCACTCAGTTTATTGCACAAAGTTCACAAAGCCAACACTAATCCCCAAAACATTAACGCTGACATACACCAGTACGTTTTCATTACTATTATCACAGACTTCATCAGATAAACTGCCATAAACACAGAACCTGTTATATATCCCTACCCATTATGCAATTAAATTAATCAATTAAGTGGACAATATGATCTGTCCTAAGTACATACACACATTTGACTTTTAATGTTTTCTAAACATCATCTGTATAAAAACTTTCTAAGTAAAAAAAGTTGTTTGAAAAAATGTTATATACATAAATGTATGTGTTTACAAAACAAATGAATATTAATACATTCATAAAATCAAGGCCACAAGCAATGGCCTTTCAAATAGCTCCCTCTAGTGTAAAAAAAATATATATTAAACTTTAAAATCAGTATCAGTAGTCTAAAACTGATTAATATAAGAAATGTAAAATGTTTTAATTTTATTTCAACATCACTAATATTTAAAGTATTAAAACTATTCTCACTTGTAACTATCTTGAATATGTTCATCACTATTAATCAGCTATAATTTGGCTGATCTTAATTTTAACACTGGGGCCAGGGAGACCATGTCGTTCAAGCCAGGCCATCTATTGGCTTCCAAAAGCAGTTCCCAAAAAACTTCTCTGTATTCCAGCTTGGCCTCCCATGGACCTCCACTAGTGTCAACTGGGATGTCATCCAATACAAAAAATATAAAACAAGCAGACTGACATTGTAGCGTGTGCTTAAAAAGTGCGCTTCTCTGATTTTCTTTTTTAATGTTGTAGACGTGTTCATAAATTCTTTTTCTTAAATTCCTTTCCATTTGCCTACGTAAAACGCTTCACATTTTTTGCACACTGCTACATAAACTATCCCTTTGGAATCACAATTGTAATATGATTTTGCTGAAATGTGTTTATCCCTACTACTAATATAAATATCCATAGCGTTTGCAATAAAAGGGCATTGTTAACAAAAATCCACACTTAAAAGTCCCTACTTTCTTTCTCTTGTTATTAATCCTTGAATTATTTTCCAGGGGGTCTTTAATACAACAACCCTTCCTGAATATATATTTAATAGGCTTGTCAAATTTATCGATGACCAACTTAAGTTTGATGTCCATGTCTTATAGTCCATCAAAAATACACCAAAAACTTGGCTTATTATACATGAATAAAAAATACCTAACTAAGGACATAAAATGTACTCTTGGCACAAGCGTACCTACTGCCTACCTTTTTATGCTGCACCCATACTCACTAATTTGCCATCCAACCTCATGGCCAAACTCGAATCCACCTACAATAAAATTGCCAGATTTGCAGCAAATCTTCCTTACTGCACTCACCCCTGCACTGCCCTAAAAAACCTTCTATGGTCAGAAGTTCAAAACCAACTCTTATTTCCTCAACTCTACCTCACTCACTCTATACTAGCTAATCCTTCCCTCTGCCCTGCCATCTCTACTGTAATCTCTCTCTATACTCCCAAATGCTGTCTCTGCAGTGCAGACCAACATCTCCTGGAAGTCTATAAGCCCAAGAAGCAAATAGTTAAAACACTGTATAGTCATTCAGTTGCCAACACCTGGAATAAACTTCTCCAAGACATAAGAGCTATCACTAACCGTTTCAGTTTAAAAAAAATGATAAAAAAGTTACATGTTCAAAAAATGGACTTGCCCTGCCCTACTCCTACCTGACCTATTCATCCTCATCGTTCTCCCTCCCTGACCTCTGTTGGTACAATGTTACGGTAACTATACTCCTTTTTACTTTTTTCTCCTCCTGCTTATAACTACAAATAACCTGTTTTTCTCTTAGTCAAATGTATATAGCTAATCTACTTTACATTTTCCCTTATTTTGCCAGTGAGCTAATTGCATTGTTACGCAGTGTATAAACAACTTTTAAATTACCATGTTGATAACTTTGATTGTTGTTGCTCTTCCATGTAAATACCTTTTCGCCATTATCAGCTTAAACTTATATTTATATGTTTTATTATATTTCATTATGTCTGGAGCTTTTCTCCTCAGGTCTCTGCTGTAAAAGGACTTCATCACCAGTCAGACTAACCCGGTTAACAAATGTCAAGTAAATAAATAAATAGCAAATTCTGTAGAATTACTACTGCGTAGGGGCTGCCCTCGAATAGGTTTTGATAGATGCAGAAGATGAGTTGCCTACAGTTGTACTGCTCAGTAAGGCCAGATTTAACGCTTTATGGTTGGATACCTTGTCCCCGTCTCAGAGTGGGACTATACTCCTTTTTACTTTTTTCTCCTCCTGCTTATAACTACAAATAACCTGTTTTTCTCTTAGTCAAATGTATATAGCTAATCTACTTTACATTTTCCCTTATTTTGCCAGTGAGCTCCTTTTTACTTTTTTCTCCTCCTGCTTATAACTACAAATAACCTGTTTTTCTCTTAGTCAAATGTATATAGCTAATCTGCTATCTCAGAAACATGGTTAAAACCCTCTATAAAAGATTCTGAAATAACTCCACCCAGCTATTCTATCATTAGAAAAGACAGGACCCAGAAAAAAGGCGGTGGAGTTGCTCTCCTTTATTCATCTTCCCTGCTAGTTACCCCCTACAACAAACCTACTCCTAAGTTCAACAATGCTGAAATACTCCTCAGCCTCCTACAGATTAATAAGCACAAATACATTTGTCTAGCATCTCTCTACATTCCCCCAGGTGACAACATTTCCACACTTGAAAACATCCTTTCCTGGCTCTCAAACAATATCAGTAATGAAACCATAATCTTAGGAGATGTAAACATCGACTGGACCTCCATCCAGTCTTCAACTAACCCTCTTAATATCAATCTATATAATTTCTCTCAACTAATCAATACTATAACACACCCATCAAAAACCCTCCTTTGGCACCATCCTTGACTGGATTCTAGTCTCACATCCCCACTATTTCTCAGACAGTGGTACTCTTCCTGACCCCCTTGGTGATCACTTGCCTACTTTCACCCGACTCCCCTGTACCTCTCATCGTACCCACAACTTCATCACTACCCGCAATGACAAAAACTTTAACCCATCAACCTTCATATATTCTCTGAAAGCAATCAACTGGAATAACCTAAAGACACTACCCTAGAAGATGCAGTTACTCATTTTAACTCTACCTTCTTAGAAATACTCAATTCTCAAGCCCCTCTAAGAACAAAAGAATAAAACGAATTCAGCCCCCTGGCTAACCAAGACCACCCTATCAAGTATGCGCCTTAGAAACAAAGCTTGGGGACTCTATCTTAGAAATAAAACCCCAGAACAACATAATGCATACAAAACCCTCCGTAACAAAGTAAAAAAGCTGATAATCTCTGATAGACAGAAATATTTCTTCACACTCCAAAACAACAACAAAACCAACCCTCAAAGATTCTGGAAGGGATCTCTACCCTCCTTAACCCCAGTAAGCCACACACCCCAAACCCAGACCCAAGTAGCCCAGACTTAGATCTAGCTACACAGTTCAACTCCTTTTTCATTGACTCTATCAGCAAACTCACATCCTCTTTCACATGCCCCACCTCTACACCTAAATCATCCCTACCCTCTCCCACAAATAACCCTCCCTTATTTCCTCTGTCTCCTCATTCTCTTCATCTCACTGTCCATCTTCCACCTCATCCACTATTCAAAACCCTCTTCACCCATATCTTCCTCAAATCCTCTCTCTCCCACTCTTCTCCATTCTCATTTAAACCTATACCCACTTCCACCATAAAAACTTCTTCAGAAACTGAAGCCATGCACCAACGCCCGGATAATATCCCTCTTACTTCCTAAGTATAGCCGCAGAAGCAATTGCCTATCCCATTAGCATTCTAATTAACCGCTCCATCCATGAATGCACGGTGCCCCAATTGTGGAAGCAAGCTTTCATCATCCCCCTCCATAAAGGAGGTAACAATTGTAACATCAACAACTTCCGCCCTATTGCTATCTTGTCCCCTATATCTAAAATTCTAGAAAAGTGCATCCAGCTTCAACTCCTTCCACATCTGTTAGAAAATAACCTCTTAACCCCTACACAACATGGATTCAGGCCTCATCATAGTACCATGACAGCCCTCCTGTCCTTTCTTGAGACTGTAAACAGAGCTCGCGATCACAGCCACATTGTCTCTACCCTATTACTTGACCTCTCCAAGGCCTTGACACTATCTCACATAGCCTACTCTTATCCAAACTGTCACAACTTAACCTTTCTCCCTCCTCCATAGATTGGTTTTCCAGCTATTTATCTAACAGACACCAAGCTGTAATTTGGAAGAATGCCACTTCCTCATTCCTTAGTACCCCACTGGAGTTCCCCAAGGATCTATTCTTGGTCCCTCCTCTTTAATATATTCATCAATGATTTCCACAAATCTATTCCATTTGCTAATATCATCCAATACGCAGATGATTCTACCATTATCTGCTCTGCCACCTCTTCCTCTTCACTCCAAAAACTCACACAAGAAGCTTTCTCAATTACTGAAGATTGGATGAAAACAAATCACTTAGCACTCAATGCCTCCAAAACAAAACTAATGGTATTTACCCTCCAAATCTACTTCCTTCGACATTAACTCATTCTCTATTACCAGCCAAGACAACTCACCCTTGAACTGGTATTTGAAGCTAAGCTACTAGGTGTTCTAATCGACAACCGGCTTAATTTCAACTCTCATCTTCAACTTAATATTAAAAAAACTCATCAAAAACTAGGTATGCTTTACCGTCAGAATCAGTATCTTACTAGCTCCTCCAAAATCACTCTTGCTTCCTCCTTTCTTATCCCCTCTCTTCTCTATGGGGCTCCATTATTGTCTAACATTCAGATATCACTAAAAAACCAACTCTCCTCCTGCTATAACAAAATTGCCAAATTCGCAAATAGCCATAGATCCTCCACCCACCACTGTCTCTCTCCGAAAACTAAATTGGCTCGAACTATCTAATCATCTCATCTATATACAGCTGACCTTAGCTCATAAGCTCATTCTCAACCCCTCTCTTTGTCCCTCCCTATCTTCTGCCTTTAAAATGCACCTACCAAACAGAGTCTTAAGGTCCAACAATCAAAACCTACTGGAAATTCATAAACCATCTTATCCCCAGGTAAACACTTACTATCCTGTAACCTTTCCTGTCTCTGGAACTCACTCCCACCATCCATTCGTACCACCTCTAACCAATACATGTTCAAAAAACAGCTTCACTCACATCTAATTTCCCAATGGGATTGCTCTTGCTCCCACCCTCATAAATACATCACATCCTTCCACCAATATGCTTACGGGACCAACTTTTATCTAACAAAGCTTGTGTTCCCTCTGTTTCCACCCTTTAAGGTACCTTACGTTCCTGCTGCAAAACTCCTTTACTTCACATTAATCCTCTTTGTTTGTATTGTTCTGAATGTTTATGAACTGTGAATTTAAATGTTTTATCTACCACTTTTCTATAAATATTAGCAATCTTGTATGAACCTAATTCTGTGTGTGTTGGAGCTTTTCTCCCTATGACTATTATCTACCATTTTGTATAAATTTTTAGCAATCTTTGTATGTACCCAATTTTCTGTACTGGAGCTTTTCTCCCCAGGACTCCATTGAAAACGGGTTCTTTTTGGCCCAATGGACTATCCTGGTAAATCAACTGCAAATAAAAATAAATAAATAAATTATCTACCCATTCCCCACCCCCTCCTGTTATTTGTAGATATCTGCTGAAGATTCAACTCCAGCCTCCTACAGTGGTCACAGTAGCTGCCTCCTGGGGTGAAAGATCTGCTTCCCCTGCTCCAGCAGCTGCCCCTGCATCCCACCTGATATCTTCCTCTTATAACATACCTTCTCTTTGTACCAAAAACTTTGATCCAGAAATCCTGTAACTTGGTACTAGACTCTTAAACATGCAAGTAGATCTGTTTATTTTTTTGTTTTGTTTTATTTTGTTTTTATTTCATTTAAGTTTTTTTAGAGTAACAGGATTCAGGATAGCCTGCATTTTCTGAAGGATATGAAGTCTGAAACTCAAATGTATGGCATTATTTAGTGACTTCAGTCCTCAGTGATTAGCCAGAAAACCACAAGTTTTATGAGGAACAGACTAAATATATGAGGCAAAAATCTGGACATTTTGTGAAAATCTAGGCAGTTTAAAGGCATGTCTTGATGAGACTTCAGAAATTGAATGTTGCCTTGATGATTCAGCATACTCGAGGACCTCAAGCTAGTGTTACAGTAGAGGGCATAATATAACTATCCACAGTCCATCACAATAAAACTTTACATACCTGTACTGTGTCAGCGGTGGTCTGTCTACATTAATACTACCCAGACCACCTTTTCTGGCATGTTTTATATCGTCCCAGTGTCTGTTATGTAAGTGTTCGGACATTATAGGGTTAATTAGGTTATATACCATCTGAAAGTAAGCA
Source organism: Protopterus annectens (assembly GCF_019279795.1). Classification (NCBI taxonomy): domain Eukaryota; kingdom Metazoa; phylum Chordata; order Ceratodontiformes; family Protopteridae; genus Protopterus; species Protopterus annectens. Next base: position 705,775,809 of record NC_056736.1, read on the forward strand.
TAACCTCCAACATTTTTAATTACTTATTGTCAGCAAGCCAGACGTAATGTTAATGAGAGCTGGGATATCACTTCAAAAGCATAGTCATATCTCATTTGCAGACATTGCTGTTGTAATACGAGATTTTTTTTTCTCAGAAAGTTTTTTTATTTTTCAAATACATTTGCATGAATTCCATAGTATTTATACATAACATCTTAAATAACTATGTACACTATTTACATTAGCCTGACATTATAACAGATCTTAATGTATACAGTTACTTTATAAGTATGTCCAATCCATTATCAGAGTGTCTGATCAGTTATTGTATAGTGTCAATCAGTGATAAGACTTTTCCCCAAGGGTTGTTGATAAATGGCTTTGGATAAATTCTTAGTTCTTTAATTTGAATTTCCAATAATGCTGTGGTCTTCAGTAGGCTGTAGAAGTCTTCCAAAGTTGGTATTGTGTTTGTATTCCATCTTCTTGTCATGCACTTCCTTGAAATTGCAAGTATAGTCCATACTAGATGTATGTTTGACCTATTCAAATGAGGACCTTCATTCACATTTAATAATACAATAGCTTTAGTTAAGTAAAATGATTCATTAAATAAAGCTTGTAGAAAGTTATTATTACCATTCCAAAATGGCTTAATTTTAACACAAGCAAAGAAAATGTGGTTCCAATCTGCATTGTGTACTTGCTCAAATCTCCAACATATTCCTTTTATGGAAGAACTAATTTTACTGTTTTTCTCTGGGGTTAAGAATGCTCTGTGCAAGAATTTCCAGTTAAAAACTTTCCAGTATTGTGTAAAGGATGTATATTTTATCGATAATATTTGTTTTAATGTCTTCAGTTAGCTGTATTGAGTGTCCTTTTGTTATATATTTCTAATATGAGGTTTTGGGTGTTTTATAGTTTATCAATATTTTGTAAAATGTTGAAATACTGTTTCCCATGTCAAAGCCATTATACATGAGTTCATATATGTATTTTGTAAATTTAGGTATTTCTTTAAATGAAGAATTAATTATTCTACTTAAATCTTGCGAATATGACAAGAATATTTTATTACTTGCCTATCTAAAACTTTTAGTTCTTTGATACATTGGAGCCAACAAACAAATCCTTTCTGTTCCCAGGAATTAATAATTTCTCTATATATTTTATGTGGAAAGTTCTTTTTGACTATAAATGGTGTTAAAAATCAAACCAGATTTTTAAATCTATATTTGCATTAATAATTTTCCTAAATGAGTCATTGTAATTAATCATATGTGTTTTAGTGGGTTTAGTTATGTTATATTGCATACTAATGCATATGTGTCATGGCAAATTGTTTTTATCCGTTATTTGAAATTTTCTTTTGTAAATCAAATGCATTTATTGATATTACAGTTAGTAATTCTTTCCAATTTGCAGAGTAATTTGGACTTATCCAATCTGAGATTGTTTTAGATATTGATGCTTTTATATATGTTTCTAGATCAGGAAAGTTTAATCCTCACTGTTTCCATGGTCTGATATGATGTATTAAAGCTGTTCTGCTTCTTTTGGGAAACCATAAACATTTTATTAGGCATGAATTTATTTCTTTAAGTATATTATTTACTGGTAACAGTTGCATTGCCAAGGCTATATATAGGATTTTGGGCAATAAAACTATTTTTGTTAACTGTAGTCTATCTTCAAATGTTAATATTATTTTCTTCCATTTTTCCAGAGATTTTAATTGCGTTGATATTATTGTAGTTTGTTGAGACTAATTCATTATCATCCTTGCATAACTCAATTCCTAGATATTTTAATGTAGATTCTTGTTTCCCTATGATGTGATCCCCCTTAGTCTGAAGGTTTTTTTTATTTAAAAATAAAAATTTTGATTTTGATTTATTGAAATGGAGTCCTGAAGTCATGTGAAATTTGTCAATTAATATATCTAATTCTTCTAATGTCTCTTTTGTAGTAGATAATCTTAATAATATGTCATTAGCAAATAGCATTACTTTAGAATTGTGTTGTTCATAAACATCTGTTCCTTTGATTTTTATATTGTTACGAATTGAATCTGCCAATATTTCAATAGCCAGAGCAAATAGTACCGGTGACATGGGACATCCTTGTTTAGTGCCTTTTGTTATATGTATAGATTCAGAGGTAAAAGGACCTAACTTGACATATGCTAAATTATTTCTATATGTATTCTTTAGGAGATGAACAAAGGATGCAGGAAATTCAAATAGCATTAGGATTTTGAATAAATAGTCCCGATGAATGGAATCAAAGACTTTCTCTAAGCCAATTATGAGTGTTTCTTTATTTTCTTTATTCACATAATCTATAAGAGAAATTCTCCTTTTAATATTGTCATGCATGGTCTATGATATATAAATCCAGTTTGATCATTATTTATTGTTTTGGATAGTGGTATTTTCATTCTGTTAGTTAATATTGTCATAAATATCTTATAGTCATTATTTAATAATGATATAGGTCTATATGAGGTACAGAGGTTTGGGGATTTGTTTTCCTTTAAGATTGGTGGGATTAAGGAGTATCTCCAAGAGGGTTGTATTAAAGCTTGTGACTGAATTTCTAATAGAGTTTTATGGAAGAGGGTTAGTATCTTTGAAGGAAAAAAAGTTTATATATTTCCAAAATTATGCCATCTGTACCTGGAGCTTTATTATTTTTACCTTCTTTTATTGTATCTGTAATTTCTTTGTAGGACATGGGTGCTTGCATATCTAGTTTTAATTTTTCGGGTGTTTTGTTTTATATTAGAACATTTTCAGCTAGATTTAATTGATCAATATGTATATTTTCTTTTGGGAATGTTTTATATAGTGATTTCTATAGGCATCAAGAATATCACCTATATCTGAGACATTTGTCCCTTTCTTTTCATGGAAGATACGTTTAATGTTATTAGCTTTTGATTATATTTTGATTCTTGTGGATAAATTATTATGTAAATATTTTGGAGAAGTATTCAAGGTATTTTTAGTTTTTCTAAAGCTAAACTAATTTTATGTGTTAGAATTTCGTTGTATTTATTGTTTGATGCTTCTACTGTTTTCATCTCCAAATGATTTTGATTTTTTTCAGCTTTTACTAACAAAAGTTTAGATTGTAGATATAATAATTCAGAATCACATTCTCTGATTTTTTTGTATACCAAGTTAGGGTTTTACCATATATGTAAGCTTTTAATATCATTATTTTATTTATCTCTTTTGTGTAATTAATGTCTAAGAAGAACTGTAATTCAGATGATAACCAGCATTTGACCTCTTTAATTTTAGTTGTATATGTTGGAATTCTGGAGTTAAAGATAAATGGTTTGTACCCATTTTAAAATGTTGGTGTTAATGAATTGTGGTTTGAAAAGGGGCAGGGAGTGATTGAGAAATTAATGATTTTAGAGTATAAGTCATGGGCAGAAAATATTTTATCTATTCTAGTTTGGGTACCAAATCTGTGATCTTGATGGGAAAACGAAGATTTATCTTCTTTAAATTTGAAAGTATCTACAAGATGAAATGATTCTACCATTTGTTTAAAGCTTTTGATACAGCAGATGTACGTAACGGTCTTTTATTTGTAGTTCAGAAATATCAAATGTACAGTTAAAATTTTCTCCTAATATTAAATTGCCTTTATAATTATTGGAAATGAAATCCAATTGTTTTTTAACCATTCCTGTTCCACTTCCTGGGAACCAGTATAGATTGGATAGGGTCCATATTTTGTTAATCTGTTTATTACTAATGCCATAAGGCATTCTTTATCTTCATACTTATAAATGATTTCTGGGTTAATCACATTTGTTTTCCATAAAATTGTTACCCCTTTTCTCTTTGTCTTATAAGTGGATTGCGTCAATATCATATATACCATAAGATTCCATTTGTTTTGAAATGAGTTTCTTGAAGGAAGGCAATTTGTACTTTGTTCAGTTTTAAATATTTCAGTAGATTTGATCTCTTGCTAGGATTGTTTAAGCCACTGATATTTAAAGATAAAGCTAAATCCATTTAGGTTATTTAGACTATGTATTTTTTGTTTTATTGTGACTATTAAACATTGTCTTCTGATAACTATAAAGTATATGTTTGAGCTTTTAAAGAAAATTATCAGTTTTATACTTTGAGTGTTTACCAATAAAGTAATGTTTTGGTCAGGTATACTAAAAATGTTTTTGTGAAATAAATTTAAATTAATAAATGTTAACAAAACTAAGATCTGCACTAGCCATGGAATGAAAATCATTCCTAATCTGATGGATAAACCATCAGATTATCACTCATACCCTTGACAATCCAGAACATCTGAGCTCCATAAATTGAATTATCATATGGAGAATGTAATAGGAATAAGCAATATTTATATCATTTTGAACAGATATAGTACTATTGTAGATTAGACAGAATTATAATACAGTATAAATGTCTACTTATTGTATAAGCAATTAATATTTACATGAAAGATAACTAGCAATTCAGTCATAGTAAAGTACGATGTATCATATATAAAACCTCAGTAAAAGATTATAGCACACAGTTATTTAACATATTCACCCTTATTGATGAAGTCTTTCAAAACGTATTACTTAATATAAATAGATGGTAATAATAATTATACACAATGTTTATAATACAGTGTATTTTACTGGATATATCAGAAGTTATATTTCATTGTTTGCCAGCATTTAAGTAATCACTTTGTTGCTAGCTTACTTAAAGCATCAAGTTAGTTTTATGTGGACATTGATGAAAGTTAGTGCATTTTAATTATCAGTACATCCCTCTTCCCCCCCATTTCCTACACATAAGGATTTTCATATCTGTCATTTCTTATTCTAAAATGAGTGAAATTATAGGTTAAAAACAAATTCACTTATTGTGATTGATTACAAGTTCCCTTTCCATATTCATAAATTGCCATTTTATGGCATATACTGAAACTTTTTAGATTTAAATTTCAACATTCTATTTTGTATAATCAGCAAAGGTATAACTGAGTGATTATTGTCAATTTAATACTATTTGTTCAGAATGTGATTGTTACATTCTGTGACCTTCCTAGTTCAGGATTCTATTGTTTCCCTTGAACAACTTTGTCAGTTTGATGCCGTGTATAAAACATTAGATGTTAAGTTGTCAATCTTGCCTTCATTCTTGCTGGATGGGGTTCAGAGCCAAACCTTGGCTCCGACTCGGCCAAATACTAAAGCTCGAGAGCTATTTTTTACCGGCTCGAGGCTATCCTATGTCCTATAATGCTAGGCGAAATATACCCAGATCTCGTTTGCCACTTAGCTACGAGGTTGCATTTTCACCGGCTCCAGGTCGTATATTTTTATTAATAACTTTTGAGGTAGTTTTTAGTCAGTTTTTTATCCTTGTTTGTTCATTTAGTATCAGTATAGTTAGCGACTAGTCTCCCCCCCCTTTAGTTGCTATTTTCCCCTTTTTTCCACCCTTAAGGTGGTTGGGCCTCTGACCCTCCCCTTGTAGTACAGTTTTCCCCTGGTTGGTGTGTGTGTGTGTGTGTGTGTGTGTGTGTGTGTGTGTGTGTGTGTGTGTGTGTGTGTGTGTGGAATTCTGTCCTTCTACTTAGTGGTAGTCCCCTTTTTCATAGTAAATTGTTATCATAGTTTAGGGGATTATGTGTTGTTTGTTGTATAGTATGTCTAAGGATACTAAGGTATCGGGTTTCAAGAAGTGTGACTCGTGCTGTCAGAAGATGTCTCTGACAGACGGTCACACTTCTTGTGTGTATTGTTTGGGCCCTCTGCACCTGCAGGACTCGTGTTCCATCTGCCATACTTTTAGCCCTAGAGTCCTGCAGGAGCGCAGAAACAAACTTATACTCAGAGGCTTGTTAAAGCCTGAAGATTCCCCGGCTAAGACTATGGCTGGGAAACCTTCAAAGCCCGCCAAATCGGCTCCATATGCTCTTGCTGCCTCGTCGGTTCCAGCCGGAACCGAGGCATCTAGACCTCAGTCGGCTCCGACTTTAGTGTTGGAGCCGTCCCCGAGCAGAAAGTGCTCTAGGTCTCCGTCTCTCGAGTCGGTTAGATCGGCTCCGAAGTCTCCACTCTTGTCGGAGCGGAGCCATAGATCTCATTCCTCTATGTCTTCCAGGCTTTTGGACCATGACCTCAAGAGGGTAGTCAGCCGGCTTTTAAAGTCGCAGGCACTGGCCCAGTTACTACATAGCCCGTCTCAACAGACAGGGGCTACCCCTACACCCGCTCAAATTCCTCCTCCGACTACCCTGCTGAGTTCGGAGCCGGAGGTCGTCGAGGTGAGTACTGTGGGGGTGTCGGAACCGATACCCCTGTTGTCGGTTCCTTCGTCGGCTCCGATCGGCGTGGACGGTTCTGGATACTATGGAACCAACTCCCCGGAGGCCCACTAAATTTATTACTGCTCCCACTGATAAGCAGTTTCTTTCCAAGGGTGTTCCCGTGGATGCCATGGTGGTGGCGGCAGCCACTAAGAAGGGGTTGGCCGACCCTTCAGTTACCTGTCCATTTTCCTAATAAGGAATCTAGGACGATGGATAGGTACGGCAAGCGGATGTTTTCCTCCGCGACCTTTGCTATGCGGTCGCTGAATTACTTATGCCATTTCACCCGACTTCAGAGGGACCTTCTCAAGGAATTGGGTGAAACGTTGCAGGACCCAACAGCTGCGGGGTCTCAGGACAAGATCAACTCCCAGCTAGGGACCCTGAACTCTATAGTCAACTCTTCCATGCGGCTCATCTCTTATGCAGCCGATGGAGTGAGTAGAGCCGCAGGTACGGGTGTTGCTCTAAGGAGACACGCCTGGATGCGGCTCTGCAATTTTGCTGACCCCTTCAAGGCGTCATTCACAAACACCCCCTTTGATGGTTCTGCTCTTTTTGGACCTCAAGTGAAGGACACCTTAACCAGGTGTGAACAAGAAGGTAAGACTCTCTCTGCCGTGGGAGACCATTTTTCCGCCCCTTCTAGACCATATCCTAAGGGTCAAAAGGGCGAGAAAAAATGTGGTTCTGCAAACCTCAGGGAGTTCTGCCAGACGCACGTGGTGAGCTTCCCTCTAGAGGCAGAGAAGGGAACAATAACAGGCGCCGCCCTAGGGGCAGGGGGGGTCCGCAGAATCAGGGTAACAGAGAATCTTTCTCTGACAAACCCTTTCAGCACCCCTGAGGAGCTGCCTGACAGTCCACCTTCGGAGGCAGTCAGGGGAAGACTTTCACTGTACCCAGAAGCCTGGTTCTCCCTTACGCAGGACAAATGGGTACGGTCGATCATATCCGAGTGTTACAAAATCCCATTTATCCACACCCCACATCAACCAAAAGGGCCTCTTCCAGACGTTCCACCCAGTCTGAGAGACCAAGCAGCACTAGAAATTTCAAAGCTGCTTTTAAGAAGAGCCATCCATCCAGTCCCGGCAGACCAACAAGGATTCGGAATCTACTCCAAATTCTTTTTGGTACTAAAAAAGACAGGGGACTGGAGACCTATTTTGGATCTCAGCAGACTAAACAAATCGGTTCAAAGAACAAAATTCCGGATGGTCACGCTACAGTCCATTCTTCCCTTTCTGGATCAGGACAGTTGGATGTGCTCTATAGACCTTCAGGATGCGTACTATCATATCAAAATGAACAGGCGCTACAGGAGGTTTCTCCACTTCCGGCTGGGAGCCAGTCACTACCAATTCAGAGCCCTGCCCTTTGGCCTCACCACAGCCCCCAGCGTGTTTACCAAATGCATGGCAGTGGTTGTGGCTCACTTGAGACGTCGAGGATTCCAGGTGTTTCCATATTTAGACGACTGGCTCCTTACTGCCACCACCAGGCATCAGCTTCTTCAAGCCAGGGATTACGCTGTACAAACATGCAGAGCGCTAGGCATCTCTATAAATTTCAAAAAATATGCTTTGTCGCCTTGTCAGCATATTACCTTCATAGGCGCCGTGTTAAACACGGTAGAGTTGTCAGCAAAACTTCCTACGCAAAGAGTATGCGACATTCGCAGTCATGTTCAAGTCCTGCTACAAGAGGACAGGGTCCAAGCCAGGTTTGTACTGAAAACGCTTGGTCTGATGGCTGCAACAATCACCTTGCTCCCCCAGCTCGTTTTCATATGCGGATACTACAGTGGATGCTTTTTTCCCAATGGTCCTTTCAGCAGCTTCCCATGTCACACAGGATTCTCATCACTCAGTCTTGCAAACGACACCTATCGTGGTGGATGGACTCACCTCAGGTGCTGCAAGGCAGACCGGTTGTTCTCCCCCCTCCGGTTGCCACCGTGACAACGGACGCCTCCCTGATCGGGTGGGGGGGGGGCATTTTCAGGGCAGGACAGTCCAGGGCACATGGCAACCCTTTGAGTGCCACTTGCACATCAATCTCCTGGAGATGAGAGCAGTCCTGTTGGCGTTGCAGGCTCTCCAGGATTCTCTTCCCACTGGAACGATTGCAGTACAGACAAGACAATATGTCTGTAGTATGGTACATCAACAAACAGGGCGGAACCAGGTCCTACCCTCTTTGTCGGGAAGCGCTCAGACTGTGGCAATGGGCGATCTCTTCTCAGCGTTTTCTGGTAGCAAAACACATTCCCGGGAAGTCCAGTGTCATAGCAGACAGGCTGAGCAGGGACATTCTCATGCCCTACGAGTGGTCTCTCAACTAACTAGTAGCGGACCAAATCTTCAGAAAGTGGGGGCAGCCTTGCTGCGACCTTTTCGCAACCCCTCAAAACAACAAGTATCAAGACTTCTTCACCCTCTTCCGGGCCTCTCTCCCAGAGACGCTCTAGTCCACGATTGGCCCAGGGGTCTCCTTTATGCTCCCCCCCCCCTTTCCCTTAATCACTCTGCTAGTCCAGAAAGCAACTGCCTTGAGATCCAGGATGATCCTCATTGCCCCTTACTGGCTTCGACAAGTCTGGTTTCCGTTCCTACAATGTCATCTACTGGAGCAGCTCTGGCATCTGGACCCTGTACCAGACCTCCTGACCCATCAATCGGGCAGGCTGCACCAATCCCTGTCATCTCTCAACCTCACAGCTTGGTTGCTCCACTTCCAGCCTTAGCTAGACTTCCCTTAATCTCCCCGCCAGTACGTCAGATTATCCTTGGCTCTCACAAGTCTAACACCAGAAGGACTTATGCAAGTAAATGGAATCGTTTCTCTATTTGGGCAGAAAGGAACCAAGTTGATCCCTTTACTGCCCCTGTCCAAACAGTTCTAGATTTTCTAGCGGAACTCTTTCAAAAAGGTTCCTCTTCAGCCACTATCAAAGTCCAGTTGGCGGCTATTGCAGATTTCCATGTTGGCTTGTCAGAGTCTAGTATTATGTCTCACAAGCTCTGCAAAGCTTTTCTGAAGGGTACCCTATTACTTAGGTCCCCAGTCAAAGACCCTCCTCCACCGTGGGATCTAAATTTGGTACTGTCGTCTTTAATTCTACCTCCTTTTGAGCCTGCTGCCTCCTGCTCGTTAAAACTGCTCTCGTGGAAAACACTTTTCTTGGTAGCTATTACCTCAGCCAGAAGGGTTTCTGAACTACAAGCACTTTCTGTGCGCCCCCCCTTTATCTTGTTTTTCACAAAGATAGAGTGGCTCTAAGGACAAATCCATCCTTTTTACCTAAGGTACTCTCAGAAAAAAATCTGAATCAGACCATTGATCTCCCAGTTTTCTTTCCAAATTACACTGATAGAGCTGAGTGAAAATTACATTGCTTGGATGTCCATAGGCAACTACGTTTCTATCTGGATAGAACCAAGCCAACAAGAAAATCAGACCAACTCTTGTCTTACGCCGAAGGGAAGCAGGGCCTTCCGGTTTCTAAAGTGACCTTGTCAAGATGGTTAACCTCTCTTATCTCTTTGACCTATCAATTGAGGCATAAGGAGCTCCCTACCAAGCCTAGAGCTCATTCAACTAGAGCATTAGCTTCCTCAGCTGCTTTTCAGGCGAGATTACCTATGGACTCTTATTTGTGCAGCGGCCACATGGGCCTCTCCTCATACCTTCATCTCTCATTACAAACTGGATATTGCCTCCAGAAATAGGGCTGATTTTGGTTCCACTGTACTCAAGAGTCTGTTCCACTGAGCCACCCGGGACTAAGGTGCTAGGGACGCTGTCCCATCCAGCAAGAATGAAGGCGAGATTGACAACTTAACATTAAGAAGTTATGTACTTACCATAACGTTCCATGTTAGTTGTCTTCTTCTCACCTTCTTTCTTGTGTCCCACCCTCCATCCCCCGAGCCTGGAAAGACCTAGAGTATTGGGTGAGTTTTTTCCTTGTCACCAGGATTATACCTTCAAATTAGAGCTCTTCCTCTCCTTTGGTACCACTGGTGACAGGCAGGCTGTAGGGTTTATATTTCTACATAGCTCTCATTTTTGTCTCTTTCTAGGGAGGGACATGTCTGTCCATAGTGTTAGCTATCAAACGAGATCTGGGTATATTTCGCCTAGCATTATGGGACATAGGATAGCCTCGAGCCGGTAAAAAATAGCTCTCGAGCTTTAGTATTTGGCCGAGTCGGAGCTGAGGTATGGCTCCGAACCCCATCCAGCAAGAAAGAAGGCGAGAAGAAGACAACTAACATGGAACGTTATGGTGAGTACATAACTTCTTATTACATTGGTAAAAGCTTAAGTATTATGTATGGTCAAAATGGGCTACAAAACCACAATTCAAGTTAAAGAAATTATATGACTTGTTATGCACATTTACTTATATGAGAAAATCATCATGCTTCCCCTTGATGTTCAATATAGTGTATGTCATTTATGACAAGTTAAAACAGTAGTGTTATTATACACAAGCCCATGTTAAACTGAGCGTCTATTGTCAATTTAATACTATTTGTTAAGAATATGATTGTTACATTCTGTGACATTTCAAATTCAGGCTTCTATTGTTTCTCTTGAACAACTTTGTCAGTTTGATGTAATGTATTAAACATTAGTCACCTTGGTAACGCTTAAGTATTGTGTATGGTCAAGATCGGTTGCAAAAACTACAATTCAAGTTAAAGCAATTACATGACTTGTTATACATATTTACTTATATAAGAAAATCATCATGCTTCCCCTTGATGTTCAATGTAGTGTACGTCATTTATGACAAGTTAAGACAGTAGGGTTGTTATGCACAAGCCCATGTTATTACATCCTGTCTTTAATATCTAAATTCAGCAGACTGCTTCATCTTATATGATGATTATATATTTTATGTCTAGATTTACTAAAATCATACATTAACTATTGTGTGTTTTGTTTTGCTGTTGCTTAGTTATTGGAGAGACCACAAGCTGTAATGCTTATTCTAATTATTAGCTCCTTCCAAGCATGTTTATACAGCCCATAGACTTTAAATTATGAGACCCTTCTAGTTTTTTATTTGTTATAAGTATATTTCCATCCTTACATACACACACATCAGTACTTCAAGCACGGGCAACAATGCCCATCCAGTTTTGCCAGAATATCATTCACTAGATGTTCATCGTGCATACAGCTGCAGTCATAACAGATGGGTTATCCTGCCGTCAGGCGGGTCCTCGGTCGGCCGAATTCCAAAGTCTAGGTCCGGCATCAGTTGTCGTCGCTTCTTCCCTGACGTCAGTACGGCAGGGGTATAAAAGAACCAGCCGACGCCATTTTCTTCAGTCTTTCTTGCCGCGCGGTGCCCGAAGCAGAAGCAGTTCGCAAGTGCCGGTCGGCCAGCTCCTGAGATTTACGAAAATTTTTCAGCCGAAGTCCTCTTGAAAGCTAAGTACCCCGTTGGGGAAACTTTTCTTGCCTCAGACCGATGTCAGACAAAGTTAATAATTGCATTTCATGTGGGAAGCAAATACCGCATAAGGATTTCCATTCCTTCTGCATTCGTTGCTTAGGCCCAGACCACGACGTCTCGGCCTGTCGTTTTTGTGCTAAATTCAACAAACGCTCTATTAAGCGTCGGGTGGAGTTCGCCCAACACTATTTTGGTAAAAAATTTAATTACATTATGTCGTCGGATACTCCGACTCCAGTTTTGAGTAAAAGACGCAAAGATAAGGATCGACATACGAGGTCCGCGACTTCTACCGACACCACGCTAAAGCCGGCTACAGGTGCTCCGGTTCTCAGCGAGGTGCCTACGCAGCCCCTGAGTACCGATGACGCTTCTTTAGCGGTGTCTTCTGTGCCCGAGGTCGCAGGCTCCTTGGCCCCCACTCCGACTACAGATACTGACGCCACTCTTGGCGGGGAAACTCAGAGTTTAGACAGGCCTGCCACCTCTCAAGGTGTCTTCAGGCCTTCCTCTTTTTCCATTAAGGCTTTCACAAAATCTAAAGCAGCCATGAAAACTAAACGATAAGCTCCACAGAGCCCCTCTCAAGGCCCCATGCGTAAAAAACAGATGCTCAAAATGGCTGAGGATTTGATTACTCTTATCAGGGGTTCTCAACCCCCCTCGGACAAAAGGCCCAGATTGGAGGAAGACTACCCTTCCTCAGACCAAGCCTCTATTACCTCAGAACATTCTGAGGACCAGGAATACTTATATTCCCCTTTTGAAGATTCTGATGCTGAGGAGTCCATTCCCTCGGTCTCCCCCCCCTGAGGACTATTCTTTTGGGGAAACCTTACATACTTTGAGGGAACACTTTCACTGGGAAGGCCAAGATTACTCTGATTCCAAGAAAAGGCTCAGGGATTTTCTCTTGCTCCCTCAGCACAGGCCTCTGGCTATCCCCCCTGTCTTGGATATATTAGATGATGTGTACACAGAAGCCAGCCTCAACCCAGATTCTTTACCTCCAGCTCCTGTTAAACCTGACAGGTATTACCGGGTTCCTGATTCACACCAATTCCTATACAAAAGCCATGCTGCTCACCCAGAAACTATTTCACAGGGTCCCAAGGGAATTAAGGCATCTACTGCCAAAAACCCATTACCTTCAGAGAGAGATTCCAGAGCTTTAGAAAGGTGGGGGAAAAAGGTATACACCTCGGCCACTTTAACCATGAGGGCATTAAACTGTGTCAGTTCCATATGTTAAAGTATCAACAGTTTTTGTTATCTCAGTTGAAAAGCAAAATGACACAACCTGAACGACCAGATTTAAATGAGTTGCAGGATTTGTTGCATAGTGCAGAGCAAGTGGGTAAACATACCTTGCAATGTGGTTTTGATGCTTTAGAGGCCTCATGTAGAGCTGCTGTTACAGGGTCTGTCATACGTAGACATGCTTGGCTCAAAGAGCAAACCTTACCAGATCATGTCAAAGCTAAATTACTAGATGCACCTCTTCAAAAAGATGTATTGTTTGGTGTTAAAGCTGAGGAGGTACTAAAGAAAATGGAGGAAAAGGCAAGATCAATGCAAACAGTGAAAGATTTCCTACAGGTACAACCTCCACGTTTCAGCAGAAACTGGCCTTCAAAAAATTGGTCCTTTCCAGCCACAGACAGACCTCAAAGAGGTAGATACAGGCGCCCGAGGGGTAGAGGGCAATCTCAAGGATCATTTAGAGCCAGACAATGGCAGGCACCTACACCAAGAGGTGGAGAAGATAGATCACAGTCATTCAGAAAGCAGACACAATGACTTTCCCCTTTGCATGCCAAGCAAAGCTTTAATGGCAGCACCTTTAGGCGGAAAACTGGCATTATTTTAAAAAAATTGGCATATTGTCACAAAAGACAAATGGATCCTGGACATTATAGACAGAGGCTACAGATTCCACTTTCACACCCTTCCAAAAATGAGAGGCATGCCAAACCTGCCACAAAATCAAAGGGCAGAGGGCACAAAAACACATTTCAGCTCTCATGGACATGAAAGCTATTCAAGAGGTACCTGCAAAAGAACAGGGTCAAGGTTTTTATTCCAGACTATTCCTGGTACCAAGGAAGGACAAAGATTGGAGACCTATTTTGGACCTGTCCATCCTAAACACATATTTACTCGTACCAAAATTCAAGATGCTCACATTACAGAAGCTTCTCCCCATGCTGGGCAAGGAGTCTTGGATGGTAACATTGGACCTCAAGGAGGCATACCTGCATGTCCCTATCAAACAAGATTGCAGAACATACCTCAGATTTCTTGCAGGTTCAACCCATTACCAATTCTTTGCATTGCCCTTTGGCTTATCTACTGCGCCCAGAGTGTTTACGAAATGCCTGGCATCAGTAATTGCCTTCTGCAGACTTCAAGGGATACAAATATACCCATATCTGGACGACTGCCTGATCCAAGCGGACAGCAAGCACATACTTCTGAAACACCTGGCGTTTGTAATAAAATTGTTGAACTTTCTGGGATACACACTCAACAAAAATAAATCAAAACTAATACCCTCTCAAGCAATAATTTTCCTGGGTGCCAGCTTGAATACAAACACCCAGATGGCCTACCTCACGCCAGAGAAGCAAGGGCAGCTATCTCAATACTTCAGAAAAATGGCAACCTTCACCAGGCTGACTGCAAGGAAAGTCCTGCAGGCTCTGGGATTCATGGCATCTTGCATCCTGCTGATCCCATGTGCAAAGCTGCATATGAGGAAACTTCAATGGTACCTAAAAAACTTATGGTCTCAACACAGCCACAGTTTGGAAACAATTATACCACTTATTCCATGTCTTCAAAAGGAATTTCTGTGGTGGGCTCAAGCATGCCAAAGAAACATAGGTCTCCCCTTCTGCATGCCTCAAGCAAATCAAATCATCACAACAGACGCCTCGGACTACGCCTGGGGGGCGCACATGACAGATCAGTGCATTCAGGGCAAATGGTCCCAAAAAGAGAAGCACCTACACATCAATCAAAAGGAAATGCTAGCAGTACAAAATGCTATTATGGCCTTCAAAGACCTACTGCATCCAGGCCAGCTATTGATAAGGACAGACAACACCACAGTGATGTGGTACATAAACAAACGGGGAGGAACTCATTCATACCCCCTGTGCAGACTAGCCATGTCCCTTTGGAACACAGCTCTGGAATTGCAAATCCAACTTCAAGCACAATTCCTGCCAGGGAAGGAAAACACGCTGGCAGACAACCTAAGCAGAAATATGACAGATCCACACGAATGGAAGTTGCATCCTCAAGTTTTCGCAAAGATAATTCAGGCATGGGGACGGCCAGACATAGATCTCTTTGCTACACACAGAAATTACCAACTGAAAAAATTTTGCTCAACTATCATCCACAGGCCTGGAAAGTGGACACACTTTCTTTCAATTGGACAACATTGACAGTCTATGCCTTTTCACCTCTTCCTCTGCTGCCCAAAGTTCTATTAAAAGCCAGAGCAGAGAGGCCAAAGATGATTCTCATTGCTCCAGACTGGCCAAGACAACACTGGTATCCACTCCTGAAGAGCCTGACGCATTCCCCACCATGGATCCTGCCTCTAGTGCCTCTTGTGTTGACCCACACAACTTCAAAACTCTTCACAGTCAGCTGAAAACCCTCAATCTAGCCGCATGGAGAATTCCTTGATTTCCCAACAGACCTTCCTCTCTAAGGAGGTGCAGGATGTCATCTTGGAGGCCAGAAGACCTTCTACTAGAAAAGCCTACTCCGCCAAATGGAAATGGTTTTGTGCATGGAATCAGAAAAAGGGCCAGAATCCTTGGGTACTAAATTTACCTCAAATATTACAGTACCTAGCTGAGATGTTAAACAGTGGACTTTCCTTCTCCTCCATCAAGATTCATGCTTCAGCGATTTCTGCACAATACAACACTGATCCTCCTTTATTCTCTCATCCTCTCTTAAGGCAGTTCCTCAGAGGGGCTAAGAATGTAAAACCCCCAAGGAAACCACCAGTACCTGCTTGGGACCTCAACTTCATTTTAGAAAAACTGACCCTGCCTCCATTTGAGCCAGCTGCTTCAACAGAACTGCAATATTTGTCATGGAAAACAGCCTTCCTTCTGGCTATCACCTCAGCACGCAGGGTTTTGGAACTACAAGCCCTCATGGCTGTGCAACCTTTCATCATTTTCCATCAGGACAGAGTTTCCTTATGAACCAACCCTTCCTTTATGCCAAAGGTAGTATCCAGTGTAGCCTTGAATCAGACTATCCACTTACCTACCTTTTATCCTAACCCACAAAACAAAGGGGAAAGACTACTACATTCCTTGGACATTCACAGACAACTTCGTTATTATTTGGACAGGACAAAGCCATTCAGAAAATCAGAGCAACTCTTTGTGTCCTATGCTACAGGTGCTCAAGGAAAGGCTATTTCCAAACAGACTATCTCAAAATGGATAGCCCACTGCATACGCTTTTGTTACTCATTTCATGGAAAAACTGTACCTACAAGCATCAGATCTCACTCCACAAGGGCCACAGCTACCTCTGCAGCTTTCCTCAGGGGGGTTCCTACCAAGGATATTTTGGAAGCAGCCACTTGGAGTTCTGTGCACACTTTCTCCAAGCACTATCACCTTCCACTATACTCTAAATCTAGAGCGGGCTTTGCCACAGCTGTCTTGCAGGGCATCCTTGCTCCTCCTAGTTCCACTTAGTGCCTGCCACCCCTTTTTAGCTTTGGGATTCTACCCATCTGTTATGACTGCAGCTGTATGCACGATGAACATAGTACAGTTTTGTACCTACCATAAATGTAGATGTTCGCGTGCTAATACAGCTGCAGTCCAGGTTTCCCTCCCTCCATCCCCTCTTGGGACAGGCCTTATGACAAACACCTCCTCATATAACCTGATTGGGGTATTCTTTTATGGTGTATTTGCTTGCAAACTACTGTTTTTTGATTATATTACATTGCATTATTACATAAGTTTGTGTTGCCTTCCTTCTGGGGGCACCTGACATCTGGGGCAAGAAAAACTGAAGTAAATGGCGTCGGCTGGTTATTTTATACCCCTGCCGCACTGACATCAGGGAAGAAGCGACGACAACCAACGCCGGACCTAGACTTTGGAATTCGGCCGACCGAGGACCCGCCTGACGGCAGGATAACCCATCTGTTATGACTGCAGCTGTATTAGCACTCGAACATCTACATTTATGGTAGGTACAAAACTGTACTTTCATATGATATGTTTCCAGGCTGTTCTTAAAATATACGAAAGAAGGCACCACCAACCAGGAATGAACACGAACAAATGAAAGGATCCAAAAACAGTTTATTCCACAAACGCTAGTACTGTTACAACACGTTTTCGTCATCAACTTCCTCAGTGAATGAAAAGCAACCACTAACAACCCTATATATACACAAACCTACAAACATCAATTAAATCAAAAAATCAATTCTTAAAAACAATTAATCAATTAGTTAATTATTCTAAAATAAACATTTTCACAAAGTAAAAACTTGTATATTTAATAATTTAATTAAAACCACATCTAATAGTCACACCAATTTTAGAATTCATCCAAAACTTTTAATAAATAACAAATAAAATAAAATAAGAATAAAAACATTTGATTCAGACAATCTTTTAACTTGTAATATACTGTGTATGTCTCCATCAAGTGGTGAAACTGAATATGGCATTTAAATTAAATAGTTGTAAAAAATGTATGTACATAATCTGTATAAAAGCTTATAAAAATGAGTTTAAATGATCATTTTGAATTGACTTTAAATGAATGTTTTCATTACATCCTATATGTATTAAATTAATGAAACAACTTGTAATATACTGTGTATGTCTCCATCAAGTGGTGAAACTGAATATGGCATTTAAATTAAATAGTTGTAAAAAATGTATGTACATAATCTGTATAAAAGCTTATAAAAATGAGTTTAAATGATCATTTTGAATTGACTTTAAATGAATGTTTTCACTACATCCTATATGTATTAAATTAATGAAACAACGATAGAAGTTAAAGTTTAGCAGATCTAATTTTAAGTAGAGGTGCAAGAGATACCATTTCATTAAGACCCGGTGGTCTACTAGAATCCAACACAAGTTGCCAGTAAAGTTCCCTATACTCAACAAGTGTTTCCCGCATACCACCCCTTGGACTCATCGCAACCACTTCCAAAATTAAAAATTGAAAGCCAGATGTTTTACAAGTGGTGGTGTGCTTGTATAGTGCATTTTTCTCATTTTTTGTTCTTATTTCATATAGATGCTCGTAGATCCTCTGCTTTAACTTCCTTTCGCTTTTCCCAATGTAAAATGATTCACATACCTTACAAGTTGCTATGTAAACAATCCCTTTGGTGTTACAGTTAGCATAAGTATTCAACATTAATTTCCTTTTCCTAGAATTTAAATAAATAAAGTCTCCTGTTGATAAAAATGTACAATAATTGCAACACCCACATTTGTATAAACCCTTCTTCTCTTTTTTACCACTCAATATATTACCTTGATCTGAACCCCTCTCTAATATATTTTTAATGGTGTTTCCTTTTCTATATATGTAAACCAATTCTTTTTCAAAAATATACTTCAAGTCTGAAATTTTCGAAAAGTTGCTCCATTCCTTATCAAAGATTTTCTTGATGCCTCTAGAATTACCGTCATACGTTGTAATCAAACTAGATGTGTAATCTTCTTTTGGTTTGTTTACTTCTTTTATTCCGTCCAAGATTTGAGTTTTACCTAAAATAGGGGCAAATCTATCATTTCTGTTTTTACACACTTCTGAAATTTTATCAAAAAATTCCCCTGGATATCCTCTGTTTAAAAACAGTTCTCTAAGTGTTCTTACCTCACTTAAAAACACCTCATCTTCAGAGGTCATCCTGCTTAACCGTACTTACTGTCCCTTTACCACCCCTTTTTTCTGATGTGGTGGATGGGAACTAGTATAGTACAAATAAGAGTTAGAAAAGGTTTCTTTCCTGTAAACCTTAGATGCAAAGTGACCATTGTTTTTGGTAATGTGAACATCAAGGTAAGTTAGTTCATGTTGATTAAAATTGAAAGTAAACTCAAGAAAATCTAGTGTTGTTCACATATTCTACTAACTTGTCAAAGTTTTCATGTTCGCCAATCCACAAAAAACATAAATCGTCCAGAAATCGACCATATAAAATCCAATAACCCTGGTAGGGTGAATTCAAAAGGTATTTATTTTCCCAGTAAATTATAATAATGTTGGCATATGTGGGAGCACAATGTGCCCCCATGGCCTACTCCCTTTTCTTGTTTAAAATATTCACCCTGAAAGTATATGTAATTATTTTTCAAGACCGTTTCCATAAAAGAAGTAAACAAACCAAAAGAAGATTACACATCTAGTTTGATTACAATGTATGACGGTAATTCTAGAGGCATCAAGAAAATCTTTGATAAGGAATGGAACAACTTTTCAAAAATTTCAGACTTGAAGTATATTTTTGAAAGAATTGGTTTACATATATAGAAAAGGCAACACCATTAAAAATATATTAGAGAGGGGTTCAGATCAAGGTAATATATTGAGTGGTAAAAAAGAGAAGAAGGGTTTATATAAATGTGGGTGTTGCAATTATTGTACATTTTTATCAACAGGAGACTTTATTTATTTAAATTCTAGGAAAAGGAAATTAATGTTGAATACTTATGCTAACTGTAACACCAAAGGGATTGTTTACATAGCAACTTGTAAGGTATGTGAATCATTTTACATTGGGAAAAGCGAAAGGAAGTTAAAGCAGAGGATCTACGAGCATCTATATGAAATAAGAACAAAAAATGAGAAAAATGCACTATACAAGCACACCACCACTTGTAAAACATCTGGCTTTCAATTTTTTATTTTGGAAGTGGTTGCGATGAGTCCAAGGGGTGGTATGTGGGAAACACTTGTTGAGTATAGGGAACTTTACTGACAACTTGTGTTGGATTCTAGTAGACCTCCGGGTCTTAATGAAATGGGTATCTCTTGCACCTGTACTTAAAATTAGATCTGCTAAACTTTAACTTCTATCGTTGTTTCATTAATTTAATACATATAGGATGTAGTGAAAACATTCATTTAAAGTCAATTCAAAATGATCATTTAAACTCATTTTTATAAGCTTTTATACAGATTACGTACATACATTTTTTACTATTTAATTTAAATGCCATATTCAGTTTCACCACTTGATGGAGACCTACACAGTATATTACAAGTTAAAAGATTGTCTGAATCAAATGTTTTTATTCTTATTTTATTTTATTTTATTTTATTTGTTATTTATTAAAAGTTTTGGATGAATTCTAAAATTGGTGTGACTATTAGATGTGGTTTTAATTAAATTATTAAATATACGAGTTTTTACTTTGTGAAAATGTTTATTTTAGAATAATTAACTAATTGATTATTTGTTTTTAAGAATTGATTTATTGATTTAATTGATGTTTGTAGGTTTGTGTATATATAGGGTTGTTAGTGGTTGCTTTTCATTCGCTGAGGAAGTTGATGACGAAAACGTGTTGTAACAGTACTTGCGTTTGTGGAATAAACTGTTTTTGGATCCTTTCATTTGTTCGTGTTCATTCCTGGTTGATGGTGCCTTCTTTCGTTTCTTTGTTGTTTTTGCACCATTGGTCCCTGCTTTTGGTTATTAGCTGTTCTTAAAATATCCAAACCAATATTTGTCCTGTTCCATTTTACCAGCCTGTTCCATGCAGTGACCATTCTGCCAGTGAACCACTCAACACACCTTCCACTCCCAAAGATATTTCCACGAAGGAAATCCAAGGACTCTCTAGCACTTCCTGGCAACCCCAAACACCCCTAGAATCAGCTATTCCCATATGCCCAATACATCCGAGCAAGCTCACCTCCCAGACCACTACAAAGGGTACTGCACAAGACCAAGTGCTCTTAGTCTTTCACAATAACTCAGACTTCCACTCTTATGTAAGTTCTTAATGTGTTTGGACCAAAATACATTTTAAATATAAAATTGCGCTCATTATTTATTTATTTTTTTTATCAAGAATCAACTTAATGAGCTAAATGAAGTATTGGAAGACCATCAATACATGTACATGTGGTTTCAAACAGCCCCTTTTATTTTTAAACCAAAAACTTTGTTGACGAGAATCATCTCGGAGGCTCCTCAGAGCCGTTAAGCATTATCGTCACTCTCTCCATTACCATAGTAACCTGGGAGCGTCTGTTTCGGGTAGTGTGTCTGTGTACTGCATACCAGAGACTCGTGATGCACCTGAAGCAAAGCTTCACTTCACTGCAACTTCAAGCCCAAATTCCCTCCCTTTCAGTGAGGCAGCAGCCAGGAAATGAACGTAGGGCAAACAGATAAAAAAAAAAAAAAAGCTCCCAGCAAGCCGCCACAACAAGAGATAACACATTCTTCCAGCCTTCCCACCTCTCACTCAACAGATGTATAAACAAACTATTTTCTGCCAAAATATCCCAAGTCAAAGTTTTATCCAACCCCTTACCGTGGATCTAGGCTGAAACACCAAATGTCTCTTCCTAGTACAGAAGCATCAGTAAACCTCAATCACAAGCCACAACCCACAGCTTCCCAGAGACGAAAACAGCAACATACAACAGCTGCCAGACACACCTGTATCCACACACACCATGTCAGGCTTAATCAAACAGCTCTCGAAGCTATGATACCTGCCATAATTGATATTAACTATGTTTAGACAGAATAATAATGACATTTGTACTAGCTGCCAGACACAGCTGCATCCACACACACCATATCAGGATTGTTCAAACAGCACTCGTAGCTGTGATACCGGCCATAATTCATATTTACTATATTTAGACAGAATAATGATGACATTTGTACTAAGAGTTTGCTACTATTATTTAACCAGGGTATACATGACATTTCTAAAGTTATACTTTAACCGAAGAAGGCATTAGTCTCCATGACATCATTTTTTTTTTCAAAACACTCTACTGTTACTGCTATTATATATGATGCTAATTTGTTACATTTGAGTCTGAACTCTGAATGGTACCTTGTTGAATTGAATTAGTTAATTAATTACTTAAATTATTATAAGTAAAATCAATGAAAAATGAACAAGATAAGTATTCATTGAGTTCAAGTAGGGGAATAGAAACTTCTATGTTTGTTTATATGTTGCTTTGTACAGCTATCTTGGAATCAGTTTTTTTCTTCTTTCTAGCACCAGTCCAAGGATTTGTTTCTTTTATTCTTTTAAGAGTAGGGGCCATCCATTCCATTTCTCCTAGTATAAGACACTAAGCTGTTGTTTTTGATGACTATAGTAGCTTCTTCTAAGTCATTAAATGTTCTCATCTCATTGGCAAAATTTTTTTTTCTTGGCTGGAAAGGCCAGCTGTGCTTAATTGTTTTGTTTCAACAGTTTTATTATTGGTCAGACTTTTTTCCTTTGTTCTAGTATTCTGGAAGAATAATCATTGTCAAACCTTATCAGGCTTTGATTGTATTTTAAGGGTGATTTTCTCCAAGCAGATTTTAATATTTGTCCCTTGTCCAGAAATAAAAGAAATGTTATAATTATGAATCTAGGTGGAGTATTTGTTAAGTTAGAAGCAGGTTTCCTCAGAGCTCTATGTGCCCTTTCAATTCCAAATGAAAGTCCCTCTTTCAAGTCTAAAAATTCAGAAATCCAGTTCGTTAAGAATGAAATGATGCCTTCTCCTTCACTGTTTTCAGGCAGACCAAAGATCCTTATGTTGTTTCTCCTTTCCCTGTTTTCTAAGTCATCTGTTTTGTTAAGCACCCATGTATTCTGTTTAAGCAGAAATTCTTTTTGGAATTCTTCCTCTTTGAGTCTCCCTTCCATGTCATTTAGAGAAGTTTCTATATTTGTTATTTTTGTATGGTGTTGCTGTAATAGTTCCTTAAGAGTATCAGTCTGTTTTTGAGAATTTAATTTGAGGTTTTCTAAGTCACTTTTAAAGCCATCCATCTTCAAAGATAGCTCCTGTAAGGTAGATGTCATCAATTGCAGTTCTTTTTTCAAAGCAGCATCTGGATGAGAGTTCCTTGAGTTGTTCATATTCAGTGACTCAATATATCTCCAAGTTAGTTACCTGACAGGAAAACTTTTGTATATCTCCACCAAAATTGATATTTATGTAGTTTAGTAGTTTATCTACAGATTTCTGATGTTTTAAACTCGCAAATAATAAAATGTTCGTATATTATTATACTAGTTTATAGAGCTCTCAGAATTCACTGCTCTCAGTTGGCCATCTAGGCTCCGCCCCCCATAATATGAGATTTTGATGTGTTCCAGTGTGCTGCTTTGTTTTACAGGACTTGGAGAGTTTTTCTTCACTTCAGTCATCTTTGTTGGGGAAGAATATTCAGCACAGAGGTGCTCCAGTAAAGCTTCCTTCAAGTTCAGGCGGCAGTCCTTTGGGTAAGCATCTCTGTATTAGTGTCTGAAGTATATCTGTTATATTCAGTCCACTGTAACAGTACCATCCTGTTTAGAGAGTATATGTGAATGAAGGTTACAAGGGACCTGATGGTATTGATAGTGAAGTCTCAGAAAGCAGCTTAATGTCATTATGAGCTTAGTTTTACTTCTGTTGTATTTGCTGTTCTTAAATTACTCCAGTGAATGTTAGTGTATATTGATTTTGATGAAAGTGAAACCCACTACCCTAACAGAATTATACTGCAGACTTTCTTACTGTTGTCCAATAAATACATCCTATGATGCTTTATGAATGAGTTTCCACACAGAAACAGCCCAAGCCGTATGAAGAATGAGACTTTTTTCTTCATGTTCTAAGCTTTCTTCGTGTTCTAAGCTGCAGCTTATATGCCAAATGCTGTTTTATTGGTTATGTAACATGACATTTCTCTCTCTCTCTCCCGGTTATAAATAGTTTGAGACTGTCTAAGCTGCAGCTTATATTCTAAGTGCTATTTTACTGGTTGTGTAGCATGACATTTCTCTCTCTCTCTCCCTGCTATAAATAGTTTGAGACAGTATTGCATCTGTTCTCCCGGTTTCTTTACTAAGCCCCCACCTGAATGCATTTTAACTGTGTCTCATTCTTGCAGTCATTAGTTTTGTAGGATCATCAAGGCATTCTCATCTTGCAGGACTTTTTTCTTTTGAACAGACTGCCAGCAGGTGAAGTTCCTCCGGGTAGTATGTTTACAACTGGCCTTTTGCTCCATAAAATTTCTCATTGTGGGTGGAAGGCTGTTTGGGAGATGCTCAGACATTTTGTTGCAATTCATTGTGAATACTACAGATCAGGCTTGTGTCATTTTATTATTGGTAGAAAATTATTCTTGCTACACTGTTGTGGCTGAAAACATTGTGGATACAGGGCCTCAGGTGCCTGGCAGTAGAGGAAACTATCCCTGTACAAAGACAAGAGGAAACTATCCCTGTACAAAGACAAGATCAGAAGAGTTTTTTGTAGGCTTGGGTGGCATTTTTTGTATAGTCACGCTAATTGCTCCCCAAGATCCAATTGGATCTTCTGCTAAAGATCTAAGAAGGGATAAAGGCTGCCATATAGCCTTCCATTAAACAGGTGTATTTTGCCAAGTACAAGAGGTTCTGTATCTGGGTGAAGAAACTTCATGTCACTTCGTTTCTCAGGTTGTAAGTTTGTAACTGATTCTTAGTTTTTTCATCTTATGACCCAGTTGACTGAGTCACATTCAGTATAGCAAATTCAACTGAGTAGCTCATCTTTATGTTGGGGGTTTGTCCTTGTATCCCCTATGCAGAAGGCTGAGTGTTCTCACCTCTTTGCTAATGTAAGTAACGTCATCCTCATAGGCTTTGGTATACTGGGTCACAGCAAAGCAATTGTTTAAGAAAGCCTGGCTTTGTGGTGCAGAGGGATGGCGCCATGACTGTTACCCAGATCAAGCTTCAATTAGCAGCCCCAGTGGTAGAGGAGCTAGGCCAAAAGGGGGAGACGTGAAGAAGCATGTCCTGCTTGCCTTTCCTGAAGGGATGGATGGGTTGCAGTCTTTTGGCAGGTACGCAGGGTAATGTGTGATTTCACTTATGGAAACTAAAGAAACCCATCACCCATGCCTGAGGATGACAGGGACAGGGCTGCGGAAGTGAGGCATAATCAATATTAACAAGCCCGTTGCATGCCTCCTTGCCATATCTATGGTGGCTTTTACCTCACAAGTGGCTAAGCACAGCATAATATGCAGCTGTGATGCTGTAGAACTTTCCTCCTGAGCAGTTGCTACAGGTTCTGTTATAAGGAGCTGTAGCATGGTTACACCTCTTGCTTCATCTCAACTTCATTGGAGCCCTACTTCAAGAAGCCCAGAAAGGAATGAACTCAAGACCTAGTTTTCCTAGGCTGCAGACTAGACACCAAACTCACACAGGCCTGTTTATCATCGGATAAGGTACAGAGTCTATCCGGATACTTCCATTCTCTTCCTCTTCAGACTTGCACAGCAAGAGAAATTCTCAGAACATTGAGGTTCTTCGCCACAACCATACTCATGGCTTCCTTCACCACACTCCATATGAGAAAGATCCAGTGGTAACTGAAATATATCTGATCCCAACATTTCCATCCCTGACGCACATATTCCTCTTCAACCTTGCTAAAGCAGAAAGTCCTTTGGTGGATATCAGATAAATCTCAACCCAGGTGTGCCTTTCAAAATGCAGACACCACAACAGGAATTGCACACAGGTGGCTCAGATGATGTATGGGGGAGTGTGAACAGGCAACTTGAGAGTTCAGGACACGATGGGAGCATGTCAGTCTGAATGAAATGCAAGCACTAATCCAAGCCCTGCAGATCTCCTCCCACTTTCAGAATCTAGATCCTTTAGGAGTTCTTACAGATAACACCACTGTCATTTGGTACATATACATTGTGCGTGTGTATTTGTGTGGGGTGGGGGGCAGATCCTGTCATCTGCGCAGACTCTCTCTCTTTTGGCAGGGAGCAGTACACAAAATCAGACTTGCCTTCCAGGCAGTTTACATCCCCTCACAGGACAATGTCCTGGCAGACTTTCTAAGCAAATCAATGGAAGATCTCCATGAGTAGATGCTGAACAGGGAAATCCTCCTAGACACAGTTCACAAATGGGGGTTCCCACAGATGGATCCATTTGCCTTCATTGACAACAAACAGCTTCCTCTTTTTTGCACCAGGTCACACTGTCCCCAAGCTTGGAAAGTGTATGCAATGTCTTTTCCTTGAGGGGGGGGGCCTTTATGCCTTCCCCCCACTTCATATTCTCCCCAACATCTTACTAAAGATTCAGAAGCATGACCTAAAAATCCTACTGTTGACTCCTCTTTGGCCAAGGCAGCATTGGTCCCCTCCTTCTCTACCATCTAACAGGGGCCATCACAAGTTACCACTCACAGTGGATTTGCTCACACAACAGAAGTCAGTCCTTCACCCCACCCTGTCATCTCTCAACCTGACATTATGGACGATAAGATTCCGATCCCTTTTAGACATCAGTTTTCTGAGGACGTGCTGCAGGTTCTCCAGAAGGCAAGGAAACCCACTACCAGGAAATCTTACATTGCTAAATGGAAAAGATGTACTATTTGGTGGCATGCTTATAAATAGGACCCTGATGGTCTTCTCTTATTTGGGTGACCTGTTGAAATCTGGCCTAGTAAGCCACACCTCTCTACCAGTTCTGCTCACCTCCCCCTGGATCCTCCTTTTCTGTCCATACTAAAGGTGAAACAATACCTAAAAGGTGTGCTGCACCTAAAACCTCCAAGAGAAGCTATCCTGCCTGCTTGGGGCCTCAGCTTTGTTCTGGAAAAACTCTCTCTCCTTTTTGAACAGCAGCCTCTGCTTCTCTGATATTCTGTACTTGGAAAACCATACTTCTGGTAGCCTTTTACCTTTGCTAGATCAGACTCTGAGCTACAGGCCATTAGGGTAGCCCCTCCCTTCTTTGTCATAAGTATGGAGCGTCTTTAAGGGCGAATCCCTCCTTTATGCCTAAAGTGGTAAATGAACTTTCAGTCAGGCCGTACGTCTTCTTACTTTCTTTCTTAATCACAAAATAAGAGAGAGCGTATTTTGCATCTCTTGATATGCATAGACATCTCAGATTTTACTTGGATAACACTAAAGATATCTGCAAGTCTAACCAATTGTTTTTCTTTCTTTCCATTATTTCTAGTTAGGGAAACCAGTCTCTAAACAAACTATTGCCAACTGGATTTCTAAATCCATTGCCTTTTGCTATACTGTGCATGATAAACCCTTGCCTTCTCCAGCAAAAACTCATTCTTCTAGAGCAGTGGCCTCATTTAGAGCCTTTTTTTACAAGGGATTTGATGCTAAAACCATCCTAGAAACAACTTCTTTTTTTGTGCATACCCATATGGTGTGTGACAAAGCTGTGAAGACCTTTGGGCAATTACTTTATATTAATTGGACAATCATAACCTTAGAATGTATGGCATGGAGGAAGATCCTAAGGTTGAATGGAATGTCTGAAGGTGAGGAAGGGGGAGATTGCTTGGACTTCGTTAAATCAAAGAAAAGCACTCTGGGCTGGACTGGATTCACTAACCTCACTGGGAACTGAAAAAAATGTATTGGTTGCTCTTCTCTTCAGCTGATTGTGTATATGGTAAACCCCAAATAATCCTTGTTCCGCTTGTGTCTTGGTATGAAAAGGAACAGGTATCATGGCAGCTGTGGCGTTTGAAAAGACATATGGTATAAGGTTGACCAGTATAGATACATTTATGATTTTTTGAAGTTACATTGCAACAGAGATTGCAGTTTCTAGAAGTGATCAAAGAGAGCAAGAAGAGGCAAAAATGTAATCTGATTTCAGCTTCGTTAGTATATTCTGAGAGGCCATGCAGGTATTTACAAAATTAAAGTAATTCTTAGAGTTAACGTGTAATGAGGTTGAAGAAATACAGCAGTTTGTGTCCATTGACATGTCCAGCAGACAAAGAAGATGAATGAGAAGGGTAGGTTGGTTAAAATGGAAAAGGGGAGAGTATGCATATGTTTATGGTGGGTTGATGGTGGCTGGAATAGAACTGTTTATCTCCAAGATTGAATGAATGAGTTATATGCCTGTCAAGAGCTTCAAATATGTTGCACACTGAGATTAATTTTCTAAGTGTGGACTATGGATGTTTGTCTTGATGTTAGCGGGCAACACACCTTGTTTGATAAAACTACCAATTGGATTACTTTTATTGCAGATATGCATCACATTTACTGGATTTTTCAGCAAGACTGTAATAAACCAGTGACTGAGGCTGCATTTTAACATTTCTAACAGTGGTATGCGTTACTTTAAATTAAGGTAACAAATTTATATCTACACCAAAGACTGTTAGACTTTCTCATGAATTTGACTTTGCATATTAATAGTAATGTCTTTCGACTTTTCCTGGTTAGGGGTCACCACAGCAGAACTCCAGTCCGCTCATGATTGGAAGTGGATTTTTATGGTGCCGTGTTGCCAGCCAGACACCCTACCTTCAAGGAAGGCACACCCATTCATGCACGCACCTACCTGCATGCCTTTAAACAGCACTCGACTGCAGGGAGGACATGCAGACTCCACACAGAAGGCGCTCCAGCTGAGAATCGAACGGGAGAACCTCTTGCTGTGAGGCGACAACACTAACCGCTCCACCTCCGCGGCTATTGACTTTGCATATTAATATTTTATATAACTGTGTTTATTAATATTTTATATAACTGTGTTTATTTTCTCTAGTGGATTAAACAAACAGGCAGTCTGTTTCAGTTTACTTACCCTTACTAAGGAAAGGGTATGGGGTAGAATAAGAGATTGCAGAGTCATCTCCAGTAAAGCAGTGTGCCCACATCATATACCATTTGGTGGCCATAAGCAGCTGAAATTAGTGGTTTGAGAAGATTTTCTAAGGTCAGCAGAGACTAGGCTGAAGACATAGAGGTTGACTAGAACAAAAGCAGATGAATTCAAGGAAATATTCAGGGCTCTAGCACTTCAGGAAGAAGAAGATCAAATTGACGTAGTCTAGGAAGAATGGCAGTGTCTCAGAACATCATGTGCAAAGACTGTAGAACAAGTATGCAGCCGAGACAGGTATGGAAATAAGGTACATAAAGAAAGTTGGTGGTGAAATGCTGAAGTCCTGGAAGTTATCAAACAAAAGGAGGAGTGTAGGAAATGGAAAAAGACCAGGCAGTAAGGATTATTGGTTTTCTAACAGAGGCTAAAAGAGCCGTTGCAATAGCAAAGACAAAGCATCAGAGGCACTCTACCAGCTTCTGGTAAGTGACTCGGAAGATGGCACAAAGAAACGCTATCAGGTTGCAAGGGAAAGACAGAAAGATAAGGGCTATAATCAGGCACCTTTCATAAGGGATGCCAGCAGCAGCCTGCTCACCACTCCACAGGCCATCAGAGACAGATCAGAGTACTTCTAGAAGCTTCTCTATGAAGAAACCCCAACAGAAGCTACACTGCTACATACACAGCCTACAATGAAAGAGGAAGAAAAGCCCACCCAAGAACAAGTCAAAACAGCACTAAGGAAAATGAAGTTAAGGAAAGCAGCAGGCACAGATGATGTCACTGTAAATATGATGAAGGAATTGGGTGAATTTGACTTCCAAGATGGCTGCTCACTATCAGCAGTTTAATTTCAGCTCCCCCATTGTAAAATCAGTAACTGAGAAATAAGGGCCATAGATTGTTAGCTTGGATAAAATTCACTTACTGGCTACAAAGTACACTGCCTGGATGTCAGCAAAGAAAATCATTGGAGAATTTGAAAGAAAATCATCCAGAAAAGGTGAAGAGAAAATACTGGCTAAGAAGAATCCTATAGCTGCTCTTCAGCAAAAAGTAGTTCAGGCTTCAGCAATGGTACAAGAGATGGCTTCCAGTAATTTAGAGGAAAAATTAAATCCAGATGTACTCGGAGGCGATTAAAATAAATGAAACATTAAAGAAATATATATTAACTCAAATAGCAATAAGCTGGGGGAAAAAAGATGCTTTAAGTTGCTATTCGGATAAATGGATAAAACTGCAAAAATCAGCTGCTGAAATGAAGAAAAGGGTGGCAGAACATGAGGCTTTTCAAGAAGAGTATTTTCAAAAAATGGTAGACTTAGAAGACAGGAGGCAGAGAAACCTTGGTATTTTCTGTTGTACTAGATAAACTGGAAGGAACTGTATTAATTCTGTAAAAGCACAAGTAAGCAACTGGACTGGTGATCCACAGCAAGATTGATTGTATGTTCCAAACTAGGCCATTCGAAAGCAATCAGTGCCTATATTAATAAGAGGCAATTATACCAACAAAGAAAGTTGATCCTGACAAAACTTTGACAAAAGAGAAAAGTATTAAAACTTGAAGACAGCAGAGTGTCAGTAGAAAATGATTGCTCACTGTACACCAGGCTGAAGAGAAGCAAATTTATCCCAGCATTCAGGTAATGTTGTGAGGCAGGTACGGTATTTTAAGCTGTTGTATCCACCTGTCTTCAGACTATTTTTTTCTTGGGAGGGTCAGACCTTTTTTGATGAGGAACAGGCTAAGGAAGAAATTCAATAAAATGTTTATCCAACAAAAGAAGGGGTCAAATGTTTCTCATTGTCTCAAGACAGTTTGTCCGAACCCTTTCCAGTGCTCATTAAGGAAGTGGCTGAGAAAGACTGGAATTTTGTTGACTTTGTTAAACTTGTGGGTGGACTGCAAAGCATATACCACACTTTATCCCTTTAGTGTACTTCTGAATAATAATGACAAAAAGTAAATTTAAGGAAAAAATGTTCTTTTTGTTAGTATTTGCATAAAATATTTCATGATATTCATGATGTAAATTGCATGGCATATTGTAAAGCAATTTTTGTGGTGTGCCGTCGGGTATTTTAAATGTGGGAAGAGCCTTTCCAGTGACAGCTGTATATGTTAAAGATATTAAAGTAAACTAGTACTTTTTTGTTTTGAGAAATATAGGCTGTGTAGTATAATAGAAGAAAGATTGGACATAAGCAAATTTAAGCTAATATGCTGTGATCTTGGGCTGCTGGAGTGGGGGTGGTGTATAAAAGTGTACTTTTCTTGACAGGGATGGATGTCTAGATTAGTGTTCTTGGCTTAAGCTATAAACAAATTTTAATCAAAAACCTTGGAAAAAAAATATAACAAAATGAGAAAGCTTTGAAAATGCTAAGTTTCTTGCATCTGCAACGATGATGGCTTTTTTTCCATTAGCAGATGTTCTTTGTGGGAAACCGTCTGTAGCTGAAGACATGTGGCCACAGGAATTCTATACATTCTGTTCTGAGTGAAATTTACAAAGATTCCTTCGTGCATTTGCACAGTTAGCTGTTTTTTCCTCATTGCTGGCTACTTTTACATGGAGATGAACCATCTGCAAGTGCAAGGAGTTAATCTTGGGGGCTCTGAAAATTCTTTGCTGAGGGAATTTCAAACTTTATTTTTCACTGAACTTGCCATTGTACCTACAAAGTGTAAAATTATCAGACGTGAATAACGGATAGTAGCCATCCTAGTAGCTTTAATACTTTAATACATTTAATGAAATAGTGCACAGTTTAGTTTAATTTAAAGATAGCCAGTGCAGTTTTTCTTATGGCTAATGTTTTCTGAAAGCATACAAGCTGTTTTCCTATTTGTACGAGTCTGTCCATCAATCTCTAAACTAAGTGTCACTGCATTCCTAACCGAGTCTAGGAGAATTCCTATTTCCTAATAACTTAATCGATAGAGCAAGGCACAATGAAGTACATGCGCAGTCTTTCTTGTCAGGTTCGCCAAAACAGAATACTCAGAGATTGCTCCCTGTAAAATATAATATCCAAGATGGCTTGCAGATTGACCTCATCTGGTCACCTGACTCTAGGTTCTCACCGTCTCTCCCTTTGAAACTGAGATAAGAATTTAGCATAGACTGCTACAATACACATATAAATGTTATGGCAGTGCCTGAGGCTTCCCCTCTTTTTTACTGAGCTAATGAACAAAGGCTTCTTTCAGATCCACCGTCTCCAGCCCTATTCAGTACTATGGTGTGCTGTTTTAATGGTTTAACAGCTCATTTACATTTCCTTTATTTTTCTTAAAGTAAGCTAGCTGGTTAAGCTCTGCTGTCCCAGTATCCACAATTAAAACATATACGTTTAATTCGCTCACAATAATACATGTACATTTGTTTTCATTCCAGCAGGGTGCACTGTTGACGCATTTTAGCACAAGTAAACCTCACAAATACATTTCAGCACAAGCATCTGTACAAATCAATTTGACATACAAATGACATATAATTATTTACACAATCCAGCTAGCTGTTCTGGCAGAAGTCATACATCCACTGCCCTACTTCTACTGGCATGGTTGGCAGTAACTCCTATCGTCACAACTGGGAATAGTGACCATTTAACATAATGGCTACTCTGTCAATGTCTTATAATATACATGACCCTACAGGGATAGGCAAAAAGGAAAGATTATTGAATTATATTTAGAAATTCAAGAGTGCAGATAGTGATGCCGGAGACACATTTGGAAAGAAATGAGCATGTGAATTTGACAAAGATTTTTTTAGGATGGATATTCAGCATAATATTAGGGACAAAGGAAAAGGAACTAATACTGATTTTTACAAGGGCTCCAGTAGTGATAGAAAAAGGAAAAAAGACTAACGATAGATTTGTGGTAGTAAAGGGGGGTTGTTGGCAAGGGGGAGGTGGATTACTCTGGCATGTGTTTATTCCACTAAAAATGTTATTATGGAGCTTAAGTAAATTTTGGAAGAAATCTGCTTTCAGCAGGAAATATTACTTATAGGTGGAGACTTTCAAGGAGATATAGTAAAAGATGGTAGATTTTTGAAGAAATGTACAAGAATATTTGGTATGAAAGATGGGAATATAGAAGTAAGAACTCTCATACAGATTGCATATTATTCCCCAAGATACAGTAGCAAGGAGAGACTGGATAGAAATGTTTCATAGAAACATGCATAATTGAAAGCTTTGAAACGCATCCAGTAACTATCTGATTATGCACCGGTAAATCAAAGATAAAATTGTAGGATGTTTCCTTGACATTTTCCTACCTACCTGTTTAAAGGAGGAGTTTGAGTGTGTAGTGGAAATTATTTGAGATTTTTAGGGAAGATAAGAAGTAGCAGCCTGAGTGGTATAAAATGAAAATGGAGTATAAAATAGGGTAGAGCAAGAGATATAATTTAGTAGTAGGAATTATTTAGAGAGTCTGACAAAGGTTTACGAATTGCAGAATAATGGGAATTTCCTCAGAAAAAAAGCTATACAGAAAATAAGGGAGTATTTGTATAACTGGCATAAGTTTAGAAAGATTATGCATCTCTTTTGACAACTCTAAAGCACAAAAGCTTTTAACACAGTGACTTGGACAACAAAAAGAAGAACGAATTGTCACCAAACTTAGGGAGCCTATAACAACAAAAATAACCAGGGATCCTGTAGAGGTATTATTGAATTTGGAAATGTTATGAAAATTTGTATAAAGTAGACAAATGTGGAAATCAAGAAAGAGCAAGTGGTAATATTGGAAGACTTAATTATGCCGTGGTTAGAGGCAGATGAGGCTTAACTAATTAAGATAGGAAGATAAGAGATAAAAGTGGGGATGTATAATCAATCTGCAGGAAAGTTTTCAGGAATAGACAGTATTCCTGTGGAAGTTGAGGGAAGGAAGCAGTAAAGATCTGGAAGATTTTTTTAGTAGTAATTTAAAAGGAGGGGAATTGCCAGCATATTGGAAGAATCCTGTGGTAGGTGTATTACCCAAAGAGGGAAAAACCTCTATCAGATCCTGCTTCATATCAACCTATTTAAATTTTAAACCATGACTATAAACGGTTTGTCTATACTACCTAAACATATGATAAAGGTATTGCCAAATGATCAGTGTGGTCTTGTGGAGGGAAAGACAACATTTGACAACATAAATAGACCAGTGATGATACAGAGGGAAGCAGAATGTAAAAAAGTACTGCTGCTGTTAGTGGGTCTTGATTAAAAAAGCATTTTGACAGAGTAAGCTGGGATTTTTTGTTTAGGGAAGTGGAAGAATTTGCATTCCCTGATGCAGCAATAATGTTAATTAAGAGACTATGTGAAGGATCAGAGGAGAGAATTAAAGTGGGAGAATTCTTCTCCAATAAGTTGCATTTGAGCAGACGAACCAGGATGGGATGTCTTCTTTCACCTTTATTTGCTTTATATTTAGAGCCATTGGCAAAGAAAATAAGAGACTCAGACTTTCATGGATAGAATTGGTATGGTAATCAATAAAAGTTAGCTTTATTCGCAGATTGATATTTTGCACTTGATAAATCCATAAAAGGACATAGTGCTGTTTTGGAACATTTTAAGACAGTTTCAAGTCTTTCTGGAATGTAAAATTAGGGGGGAAAAAAGCCTGTAGCCGTAAATTATGTACCCACACACAAATTAGTTCCGCAATATCCATATTTATGGGAACTTGATTAGAGTTAGTGTTTAGGAGTATAGGTTTAAAAGGCTTTTGTTATGTTAGCTAAGGATATGTGGGTAGATACTAAACAAATGATAATACAAAAACTGAGAAAATGGAAGGTCTTGTTTATAGATAGTAAGATACAAGCACTGAAAATGTTTTTAGTCCCTTTAATTTTATATATAGATCAGGCATATTTTTATCAATCAGAGGAGTAGTTGTGGACAGTAATTAATAGTTGAAGGAATTTATCTGTGAGAAGAAGCAAAATTTACGTAGGATAAATAGGTCTTCCCTGTGTGGTTTAGGATTAACTGGTTTGAAGGGATGTTCTAGAGGTGTGCAGTTATGGCTCACATGCATAACAAAAGCTGAAGGTTATATTTCAGTATGGAATGCAATGATGATGATGAAGCAGGGGGTAGTTCAAGAAATAAGGAGAGAGTGGGGTTTTAGATGCAGATCTTTATGGAGAATAATAACCATATAGTCATAAAATAGCAGATGTATTCTGAGAGCTAAACCAACACAGGGCTGCTGAAGACTTTGCCAATAAGTATAACTACAAGTAGAGATACAGAAAATAGGCAAGAGGGGTCTGGAATTTACTGGAGAAAACTCACAAAAGAAACAAGTTACTGGGAGCAACTGGAGAGGGAAGAGTAATAGTGGGATTAGACTAAGTGAAGTTCAGACTGCAATTTAGATACCGACTTCTCTACCAGGGATTGATATTAAAATATAGGCAAAGAGAAAGGGACTGGGGAGTCCTAAGTGAAAGACCTGCTCTGTTACATTTTTATTGGAATCTAGAGCAGAAGCTGCTTTTCAAATGAGAGAATTAGTAGGGCATTTAAAATATATTGCATGGTGGGCGGCTGCGGCGGTGCAGCGCTTAGCGTTGGTGCCTCACAGCAAGAGGTTCTCCGGTTCGATCCTTGGCTAGGGTGCCTTCTGTGCAGCGTCTGCATGTCTTCCCTGTGGTCGCGTGGGTTTCCTCAGAGTGTTCCGGTTTCCTCCCACATCCCAAAGACATGCTGTAGATGGACTGGACACTCTAAATTGGCCCTAGGCGTGAGTGCGTGTGTGTGTGTGCCTTCTGTGGAAGGTTGGGCTGGCAACTTGACACCGTAAAACTCCACTGCCAATCATGAACGGACTGGTGATCCGCTGTGGCGACTCCTGACTGGTAAAAGCCGAAAGAAGAAGAAGAAAATATTGCATGGTGACTGTAGCAGTCAAGCAGAGCAGTTTAGAAAAGAGTGGGAAGAGAGACTGGCAAAGCACTTTGCAAGGAAACAATGAGAGGACATATATATTGCTCCTAAGTAGGCAAAGTCCAGCAGGTGTAGGATTTTTGCTTGGATGCATTTGCATAGGTAGTTTTCATACTACATGCAGATTTCAAAGACTTTCTCGGGTAGGTAGTAAATATTGGAGGTAGGTGGTGGTATGCAGAAGGAAGAGGTTACTGGGAACATGTTTTAATGGAGTGTAATTAGTTGTCAGAGTTTAAAAATTCCATGCAGAGTACTCTGTCAGAAATGGCTGTAACTAAAGAAATGATTCTTTTGAGCTGGGACACAGGATCTAAATTGCCTAGACTTAGTAAGACCTTATTAAGATTGTCTGTTGATGGCAAAGATAATTACAAGGAAGTAGAAATCAGAGTCTAAACAAACTGTATTTGAAGTACTGACTGTATTGTAAAAGAGAAAAAACTCAGCAGGATCTTAAGGAAAGGGAAGGTGCAAATGTGGGAACTATACTTGCAGAATAATGTTTAGGAGGATGAGTGAGATTTAAGGGAAGGCAGGATTGAACAATTTATGTAATGCTGTATTGATAGTTCTAAATCAGATACATTTTCTTTCTTTATAATGTATGTATGTAAATGGAAAAATGTTGATGTGGTTTCTTTTCTTTTCTATTAATGTATGTGTGCCTGATAATTTATTAAAGGTCGTTAAAATCAAAGTGTTGGATGAGTTTGGGAGAAATTGCTTCTCACGGTACTCTTAGTGGTATGAGAGAGAGGCATACCCCAGTGGAATAAGGAGCTGATTGCCAGTGTGCAAGAACAAAGGGGTTATTCTTTGCTGTGGGCAGTATAGAGAAAACAAACACAGGTGAAAGTGCAGTCCCTTCTCTATTAGCCAGATTGTGGAGACAAGGAGGAAGTAGCAATGTGGAAACCTTCTGTCCACTGTAGCTGGACTGATTGCTTATCTTTGGCAAAAGTCTGCTTTCTTTTGGCCACGTCTTAAATATCCATATGTATTTTATGTCCCCATATATGTCCCTGCATGAGACTCACGAAAGGTGGTTATGCAGCAGTGAGATGGACTAATTAGGTCAGTGCTTTGGGATGGTAAAGGAAATAGAGCCAATATGACATTCTTGTAGAATTTTTGATAGACTGTGCAGGGTCAACTTGGGGTATAAGGTTTACTTTTGTTTAGCTAACATGTTGCAACAAGTTATGCTACAGTACTTCAGATTGATCATTCTCTTTAGAGAGGGGTGCGTTGCTTTTACTTGAGTGTTTGTTATACTTTGGGCCCCTTAGTCACTTTATTGTACCAACGAAGTAATAACGAAGGTGTTGATCCATGGGACTGTTATTTTCATAGATGTAGAAACATTTGCTCCCAAAAGAGATTGCTGCTACTTTTGACTGAATACTCTGTGGGGAGAGGCTACGTCTAAAATGTATTGCTCAGTTGTGCTCATTTCTGTCAGGTAAATGTCTGTTTATTATTTATTTATTAATTTTCATTTGTTAACTGGGTAGTGTCCGACTGGGCCAGTAGCCCGTTTTCTGTGGAGACCCGGGGAGAAAAGTTCCAAGGAAGATCACAATAGTTTTTACATTTGACGTATGACTACATAATATGTAGTTATTTAAGATGTAGCCAAAAGAAAGCAGACTTTTGCCAAAGATAAGCAAGCAGTCCAGCTACAGTGGACAGAAGTTTTCCACATTGCTACTTCCTCCTTGTCTCCACAATCTGGCTAATAGATAAGGGACTGCACTTAGTGCCTTTTTTAGGTGGTGTTCCAAAGACCAAATTACCACTGTAACGGCCACAAACAAATGCAATCTGAAGGTCATGCTGCTCAACGCTAGAAGTCTAAATCTCAAAATGCACTTGCTCGAAGCACTCCTTAAAATGGAGACCATCAACATTTGTGCTGTAACAGAGACCTGGTTCAAGGCAGCAGAAAGCACCCCTGCACTATCAGGCTATAACTCATTCCACACCTTTCGGCCCCAGAACTTAGACCAAACCTCCAAAGGTGGTGGTGTGTCCATATTCATAAAGGATGCACACATCTCCAGACTGGTAGCCCAACATAACGCATCAGAGATACTTCAGGTGCAGCTAACATTGGGTAAAACAGCGATTCAAGTCGTAGCCTACTATAGGTCCCCAACCATGTCCCAAGACTCTCATTCCATGTTCCTGAGCACCCTGGAGAATATTAGGGTCCAACCTATCACTCTCTTACTAGGTGACTTCAACTACCTCTCCCTTAATTGGGTAAATTACTCATGTACCTGTACACTTGTCCAATGTTTCCTGGAGCTCATTAATTCCAATGCCCTGGACCAGCTCGTTCTTACCCCCACTAGAAGTAGCAACATCCTTGACCTGGTCATTACAAACATGGACGATCGTTGCTCTACACTAATAGTCATCTCCTCCCTGGTTAGATATGACCACAAACTAATCACCTTGGAAATCCACATCCCTCCCACCCATCCTCCACCCCACCCCCACAAAGGTAACCACCATGAAAACTTCTCCAAAGCTAACTTTGGGCTCCTAAAAACAGAGGTGGCTAACTTCACGGCACCCATGCAAATGAAGAATAGTTGTGTGACCGCAGAATCATACACCAATGCACTGTACAAACACGTACATAAATGCATGGATCTCTTCATACCCAATAGAACATAGACCAAAAAAAGGAAGCCAATCTGGTAGTCCCCTGCCATAAACGAACTCTACAACAGGAGGAAACTGATGCGAAATAAGGTGAAGTTCCAAGGCTGGAAAAACTTCCTTATCAGCCTTAACAAAAAGTTGAGATCCCTCATCAAATCCTCTAAAGCTAGCTATGAAAACAGAATTGCAGGAGATAGTAAAGACAAGAAGAGGAGGGCGAAGGCAGGAAGAGAGGAGGAAGGTTAGGAGTGTAGCAGTGAGGGTAGGAACTTTGAATGTTGGCAGCATGACTGGTATAGGAAGAGAGCTAGCTGATATGATGGAGAGAAGGAAGGTTGATATATTGTGCGTGCAAGAGACCAGATGGAAGGGAAGTAAGGCCAGTTGTTTAGGAAACGGGTTAAATTGTTCTATCGTGTGGATGGCAGGAGAAATGGGGTAGGGTTAAACTAAAGGAACAATATGCCAAGAGTGTTTTAGACGTGAAGAGAGTGTCTGACAGAGTGATGTTTATGAAGCTCGAAATTGATGGTGTAATGATGAATGTTAGTGCATATGCTCCACAAGTTGGGTGTGTGATGGATGAGAAAGAGAAATTTTGGAGTGAGTTGGATGAAGTTGTGGTGAGTGTACCCAAGGGTGAAAGACTAGTGATTGGAGCGGACTTTAATGGGCATGTTGGTGAAGTGAACAGAGGGGATGAGGAAGTGATGGGCAGGTATGGTGTTAAGGAGAGGAATGCAGAAGGTCAGATGATTGTGGATTTTGCGAAAAGGATGGACATGGCTGTGGTGAATACGTATTTTAAGAAGAGGGAGGAGCATAGGGTGACGTACAAGAGTGGAGGAAGATGCACACAGGTGGATTATATCCTATGTAGGAGGGCCAGTCTGAAGGAGATTGGAGACTGTAAAGTGGTGGCAGGGGAAAGTGTAGTTAAGCAGCATAGAATGGTGGTCTGTAGGATGACGTTGGTGATCAAGAAGAGGAGGAGGAGTGTGAAAGCAGTGCCAAGGAGTAAATGGTGGAAGTTAAAAAAGGGTGATTGTGAAGTGGAGTTTAGGGAAGAGTTAAGACAGGCACTGGGAGGCAGTGGAGAGTTACCGAATAGCTGGGTAACTACAGCAGAACTAGTAAGGGAGACTGCTAGAAAGGTGCTTGGTGTGACATCTGGACAGAGGAAGGAGGACAAGGAGACCTGGTGGTGGAATGAGGAAGTACAGGAGACTATACAGAGGAAGAGGCTGGCGAAGAAGAAGTGAGATTGTCAAAGAGATGAAGAAAGTAGACATGAGTATAAGGAGATGAGGCGCATGGCAAAGAGAGAGGTGGCGAAAGCTAAGGATAAGGCATATGGAGAGTTGTATGAGAGATTGGACAGTAAAGAGGGAGAAAAGGACCTGTACCAATTGGCTAGACAGAGGGACAGAGCTGGGAAAGATGTGCAGCAAGTAAGGGTGATAAAGGATAGTGAGGGAAAGGTACTCACAAGTGAGGAGAGTGTGTTGAGTAGATGGTAAGAGTATTTTGAGAGGCTGATGAATGAAGAGAATGAGAGAGAGAGAAGGTTGGATGATGTGGGGATAGTGAATCAGGAAGTGAAACAGATTAGCAAGGAGGAAGTAAGGACAGCTATGAAGAGGATGAAGAATGGAAAGGCTGTTGGCCCAGATGACATCCCAATGGAAGCATGGAGGCGCTTAGGAGAAATGGCAGTGGAATTTTTAACTAGATTGTTTAATGAAATTTTGGAAAGTCAGAGGATACCTGAGGAGTGGAGAAAAAGTGTTTTGGTACCTATCTTTAAGAATAAGGGTGATTTGCAGAGCTGCAGTAACTACAGAGGGATCACAGCTTGAAGTTATGGGAAAGAGTAGTAGAAGCTAGGTGGTAGTAGAAGCTAGGTGATGATTAGTGATCAGCAGTATGGTTTCATGCCAGGCAAGAGCACTACAGATGCAATGTTTGCTCTGAGAATGTTATTGGAGAAATACAGAGAAGGTCAGAAGGAGTTGCATTGTGTCTTTGTAGACTTGGAGAAAGCATATGACAGGGTGCCTAGAGAAGAGTTGTGGTATAGTATGAGGAAGTTGGGAGTAGCAGAGAAGTATGTAAGAGTGGTACAGGATATGTACGAAGGTAGTGTGACTGTGGTGAGGACTGCAGTGGGAGTGACAGATCCATTTAAGGTGGAGGTGGGATTACATCAAGGATCAGCTCTGAGTCCTTTCTTATTTGCAGTGGTGATGGACAGGTTGACAGATGAGATCAGACAGGAGGCCCTGTGGGCTATGATGTTTGCAGATGACATTGTGATCTGTAGTGAGAGTAGGAATCAGGTTGAGGAGACTCTGGAGAGGTGGAGATGTGCTCTAGAGAGCAGAGGAATGAAGGTCAGCAGGGCTAAGACAGAGAATGTATGTGTGTAAATGAGAGGGAGGGTAGAGGAATGGTGAGGATGCAGGGAGTAGAGTTGGTAAAGGTGGACGAGTTTAAGTACTTGGGATCAACAGTTCAGAGTAATGGTGAGTGTGGAAGAGAGGTGAAGGAGAGTACAGGCAGGGTGGAATGGGTGGAGAAGAGTGTCAGGAGTAATTTGTGACAGACTGGTACCAGTAAGAGTGAAAGGGAAGGTCTACAAGAGGGTAGTGAGACCAGCTATGTTATATGGGTTGGAGACGGTGGCATTGACAAAAAGGCAGGAGTCAGAGCTGGATGTGGCAGAGTTAAAGATGTTAAGATTTGCACTCAGTGTGACTAGGATGGATAGGATTAGGAATCAGTATATTAGAGGGTCAGCTCATGTTGGACAGTTTGGAGACGAAGCAAGAGAGACGAGATTGCGCTGGTTTGGACATGTGCTGAGGAGGGATGATGGGTATATTGGGAAAAAGATGCTAAGGATGGAGCTGCCAGGTAAGAGGAAAAGAGGAAGGCCTAAGATGAGGTTTATGGACGTGGTGAGAGAGGACATGCAGGCGGTTGGTGTGACAGAGCAAGATACAGAGGATAGGAAGAAATGGAAAGAGATGATCCGCTGTGACGACCCCTAATGGGAAAAGCCGAAAGATGATGATGATGATGAGTAAAGCCAACTACAAGGCCTTCTATAGTTATGTAAAGAATCTCCACGGCAATACCCAGATTTGCTCTGAGCTACTGCACAATGGTGCCTTCTATACCAAGCCAACAGATATTGCCAGTATACTGGCCGACAGATTCAGGGCCAACTTTACCCCCTCCCAAAGTACCGATCACAATACCAGTAGATTGCCAGGCAACCCAGTATTACCGCTGCATAGGTTAAAACAGCACTGTCCAAGGCCAAGAATACAGCTTCTATGGGACCTGACAATATCCCTGGTTGTGTTCTACATGAACTACAGAGTGAACTGGCACCTCACCTGTGTGCCCTGTTCAGTCACAGCCTCACCTCAGGCTTTGTCCCTACCGAATGGCACACTGCTACAATCAACCCTCTCCACAAAGGAGGAGCAACTACAGACCCTGGGAACTATCGCCCCATTAGCCCGAGTCTGATATGCAAAGCTATGGGAACCCATCATCATGGACCTAATAAACAAGGATATAGGGAATCTCCAAACTCTGGATCCCATACGGTTTGGTTTTGTGAAGGGTAGATCATGGCTGCTCAACTTGGTTGACTTCTTTGAGTCAGTCACCAGAGCTGTGGATGAAGGCAAGGTGGTTCATACAGCCTACCTTGATCTGGCCAAGACTTTTAATACCATTCCCCACTCAGGAATCATAGAAAAACTCACTAAGCTTGGCATCAACCCCTGTATCACTAGGTGGGTTGCAAACTGGCTCACAGAACCCACAGTGTGAAAGTAGCTGACTCCCAAGTCAGACTGTCGACTAGTCACGAGTGGAGTGCCACATGGTTCGGTCCTGGGTCCTCTCCTGTTTGGTATCTACTTCTTTGAAGTCCAGGCCAACATGAAGGCACTCTGGCCGACAAAGTCCGCAGAAGATTGCAAGTTGAGAGCGATTATTAACTCCCCAGGTGATGTTGGCATCCTACAGAATGGCCTCACTGAGACCAATGACTGGTGTCAGAACCGTGGCCTTAAGCTCAATGCCAAAAAATGTGTCTTCATCCCCTTTGAGAAAAACCCGGTTCCCATGAATTACCACATTGATGGTAGTCCACTGAAAACAGAAGGCATTGTAGGAGGTCTGGGAACACAGGTTGACAGCAGCCTCTCTCTTGATCACCACATTGCTGCCACTGTGGTCAGAAAGTCCTTCTGTGTGGCACCTCTCTATACTAAGGGTTTTGCATCCAGTAAGAAAGAGGTCATTGTCTCCCTCTCCTCTTCCCTCATTAGGCCAATCATCGAATACAATGCCCCATTTGGCATGTACATCACTAGACATCTGTAACAACTGGAGAGGCCACAAAAGTACCTCACAAAGAGGATCCTAGGCCTTAAACACTTGTCCTATATGGACAGACTCAAAAAACCCAACTATTCTGTCTCATATCATCCACTTAGAGGTGATCTCTGCTTGACTTACAAAGCTATGTCTGACCCAGCTCTTTTAGAAATGCTACATCTAAAGAAATCCCAATCCCTATGCACCACACACTCCAGAGACCTCAACCTCATTACTACAATTAACAGAACATGCTGGAGGGGACAGGTTCATAACCCAGAGACTGCCCATGTTATGGAACAGACTTCCCATACATGTCAAGCAGAGCACCTCGCTGACCTACTTCAAGAGAAATCTTGATCAGGGGAAGGGAAATAGAAAATTCACCTCGTGGATCACTCCAGTGGCTCTGCTCGACAGAGGCACTGGAAACTAAGGTCGGGTGGCACGATGCCAGGGTAATCCTATGGGCTAGGCTTGTAAAGGCCCCAGGGCCATTAGCTTAGAATACACCTATGAACCTATTACAGTGCAAATGGAAATACAATTGTAAGGTTCGTAACATGGTATCTAAACAGAAGTAACAGTGGGAGTCATATCAATTGGTAATTAAACAATATAAGCAATATCAAACAATATAAGTAGTTGTAACATACATTTTAATGAGAACAAAAAAATTTTTTTTTTCGTAGGAGATTAAAGATCCATTCCCCTTGCAGTTTTCTAAATTGAGGGTGTTGGGAAGGCCTTAAATTCTACTCTTTAGGGAAAGCATGTAAAAGCCTTCCACTTTAGGCTCTACGTTGAAGCATATAGTGGTAAATGAGACCTGTCTTCAGTGGATTAGCTAATTATTAAGACTGTGTTAGATGGCAGAGGGTGTGTAATGGAGCAGTGATG
This sequence comes from Protopterus annectens, assembly GCF_019279795.1. NCBI lineage: Eukaryota > Metazoa > Chordata > Ceratodontiformes > Protopteridae > Protopterus > Protopterus annectens. Next base: position 705,819,495 of record NC_056736.1, read on the forward strand.
AAAAAGCTTGTCCACAGAACTGAATAGAGATATTCATGGAGACCTTTGGATGAAGTGTGTTGGCCCTTCAAATGAGCAGTGATATGCTTATAGTACTGGACTAAGAATAGAACTGTGTACTTCTGTATCCCTGATGAGCCTGTGGTGGTCTGATCCCTCTGAATGAGCTTGGTGGAGAAGTTTGTGTGTTTGAGGGTTGTATGTATGAGCATCCTAGAAAAGTTGTGTGGGGGGGCTGGGGGACAAGTTTGATCTCTTTGTACGAGTGTGCTAGAGGGGTTGTGGGTGTGTTTGAGGGTTGATCCTGTCCTGTCTGTAGAAGCATCCTAGAACTTTGTGCATATACTGTATGGACGGTTTGGCTTAGAACAATACTGATGAGAGAGAGAACAGCATGTACATGGAATATTTGGCTTGCCACATGTAAATGCGTTACAGGAGATGTTTGAGTTTTCTGAAAGGAAGAAGGCAATTTTTAAGCGCCACACATTATTTGTGACATCTGTTATACTTACTGTCAGTGAAATTGACTGGAATGTGGAAAACAGGGCAGATACTGATTGGCATTGACTAGGGGTATGGAGGTAGCACATAAGGGAGCTGTACCTAGGATGGCATATCTAGGAGGTAGAGGGTAAAATATTGAGTAGAAGTGGCCCTTGTTGCTTCTGAATTGAGAGCCCTAATTTGTGTTTTTCAGATAGCATCATAGAATAAATAGATAGCTATGAAGAGAATCTCTGTTGTACCAGAACCAATCTAACCTTGGTTTGAGGTCTGGCATAGGGAGTTTCAAATAATGCAGTTAGTTTGGAGTATTACGTTACATTACACTGTTGTATTCAAATATCTGTGTATTTTGCGTTTTCTAAATGTTTAGTTTTTGTTCTTTGAATGGTTCGTGGTACATCTTTTGACTTGCATCACGTGATTTGTAAAATAAAAATGTGGGACAAATGTTAATGGTATACAACTGAACATAATGTCAAATATATGCTTATATTTTTTATTTTGTTTATTTAACATTTGTTGACCCGGACGTCCAACTAGGTCAAAGCCTATTTTCAGCTGAGGCCTGGGGAGCACTGCTCCAGCATGTTTTTGGAATGTGGGAGGAACCCGGAGTACCCGGAGGAAACCCACACGAACACAGGGAGGATATGCAGACTCTGCATAGAAGGTAAACCAGCCAAGAATCAAACCGAAGTCGACAACGTTTACCGCTGCACCACTATTATATGATCCAAATTACGTTAAATCTGAATTTGGTATGAATGACATGAATGTTGTATACTTTTATTGCAGAAACTTAAAAAGATGTATGGCATTATAAATGTTTAATTTGTTTATTTATTTTTTTAGCAGGTGAGTGGACTGGACCACAGGGACCCATCTTCAGCCATGACCTCGTTACAGGTAATGGTAAGAAAAGGAAGCGCGTTTATACAGTAGCAGAATCTTTTTATTTAATTTGTGTGCGTTGATTGAGGTACTGATCTGTTCATGGGGACCAATATCAACCATGTACCTGTTACGACAGTAGGATAATGAACGTTTATAATCCAGTAACTGCAGGCAAACAACATGGAAAGAATTGCACATGCTACTAGCAAGCTGGGTGTTAGCTGGTCAGGGCAGCAGACTGCCTAAAACTACAGAGATGTGACATACTCAGATTTACTTATCAGTGACTTTTGCAGGGCCTTACCCACTCAATGGTAACTGTGATTTGCAAGTCCAAGTAGACTTCTGGATAATGTGCCCAAGTGCATGCTTGTCAGTTTGGATTAGAATTCTGAGAAATTTATGTGGACCTGATACTGTGGAAGGAGGAATTCCAAATTACTGGGCTATGGTATCAAAAGGGAACTGTCGAGTAAGTGCTGTGGTACATTAATTTGTGATGAAAATTGGGAACATTAGGTCCTAATTAAACTATGAATGCTCATTTCCCCTGGTAAGAGCAGATTAGCTATCTGGGTTGAGAAGCTGGTTACTAGAGTCAGCCTGTGTTTAATAGACAGCATTGTTGCTCACACCTGAGCCACAAATATCCCCATCTTGTTTAATGCAGTCTGCAGTGTACGAGTGTTGTCAGTAGACTTGGATGTAATGAAGATACTATGTACTCTGTTGGGATGATGGCTACTTTACCTGTTGTGAATCTGGCAGGTTGTGATTTCTGCTCAGTGCTCTAAATGTCAAGATGAAGAATGAAGCATAAGTAAATGGCAAGAGCAATTATGACTCTTAAGGTAGCCACATATAGGGATATGCATGAATGGATGAATGAGATTTTAACTGTCCCTGCCTACTGTCAAGCAAAACCACATCCAAGGGAATCAGCTTGGAAAAGTCTGTGAGGAAAGAAGAACCTGGTGAGCTTGACTCTGGTATGGCACTGTGAGGACACATGAGAGGTGTAGAATATGTGGGATGCCTCAGTCACTGGTCAAATACTACAAATCTTATTTTTGTCACTTACCTGCTGACTCAGGGGGCGAGATCCACTGGGGCTCATGCTTCTGGCTCAAAGTTCCCCAGCATCTAGGTGCATCTCCCTCTGGGAACAAAGTCAGTTAGGAAGTTTGACTGGGGTGGTTGAGGGCCTTTCAAGCAGGGATCTTGAGTAGGATTTCATAGTCTGATGTTGTATCCGGAAAGTATTATAAAATTAAGTGGAAAAGAATTATTTATTTGTTAAGCAGGCAGGTGCAAGGTACTCTGCACATGAAAAGCAGTGCTGTGGTCTTTGGTGCATCACTAATGATAAAGAATATGAATACAAGTGCAGTATACATTGAGTGGGTATAAGTTCATGACACTTTGTATAAAGAAAAGCAAACATGGAGGAAGTTGGCCAAAGAACCATTGGAACAAATTACCCATAGGAGAAAACTAAAGTGGGGGGACATACTGAGAGATGTGTTGGAACTCTCTCCATGCATATGAAAAATGCAGGGAACAGTGGTCCTGCATGGTATCCTTTAATAATGATGTTTTGGTACATAGAAAATAAAATTGGTTTCAACAGTTGGCTAATAAATTGATTTTATTCCATGGTGACCCAGTATGCATCAGCAAGGGATGAGACACTTGATAGTTCAGCTCGCTTCACTAAGGATGGCCTGCATCTGTCATTCCAAGGCTTCTGCATACTGGCTAAAACCTTTCCTGCTTCAGTAGTGCCTTTTTAGGTAGAGTCCAGCTAATGGACATTCCAACATAACTTATTTCAAATTGACATGGCTGTACTCAATACCTGGAGTCTCAACAGCAAAATGACCAACCTTGAGACCTTCCTGCAGTTAAAACGCATTCATACTTTGTAGGCAAGTACTAGGCTAGCTGCCCTTTTGGGCTGTTCTAAGCCTATCCAATTTCTTTTTCAAAGATGAGAATCAAACCCTGTACCTTGTGACCATTATACCAACCCCTAAACCCCCAACTCGTATTTGTGTAAATGTTCATCATGTTACCCTGCTGCAGTCATCACACTTGGGTTATCGTGTCGTCAGTCGGCCGGAATTCCAAAGTCTTGGTCCGGCGTCGGTTGCTGTTGCTTCTTCTCTGACGTCAGTGCGCCAGGGGTATATATAATGCATCCAACGCCATTTTCTCCAGTCTTTCTTGCCGCGCGGTGCCCGAAGCAAAAGCAGTTTGCAAGTGCCAGTCGGCCGACTCCTGAGATTTTCAAAGTCAAATTTCAGATCCGAAGTCTTCAACAAAGCTAAGTACCCGGTTGGGGAAACTTTTCTTGCCTCAGACCGATGTCAGAAAAAGTTAACAATTGTATTTCTTGTGGGAAGCAAATACCTCATAAGGATTTTCATTCTTACTGCATACCTTGCCTAGGCCCAGACCACGACGTCACTGGTTGTCGTTTTTGTGCTAGGTTTAATAAGCGTACTATAAAAAGACGCTTTGATTTCGCACAACACTACTTCGGTAGAAAATGTAACTACACAATGTCGTCGGAGCAACTGACTACCGGCGTGCAGAAAAAACGCAAGGATAAGGACAGGCAGCCTAGACCCAAGCCAGACTCCGAGGCCTCGGCTGGACCGGTCTCCGGTTCACCGGTCTTCAGTGAGGCTCTGACACAGCCCCTGACTACTGCAGATTTGGAAACAAAGACCGCTTCGGCACCTTTGGCGAAGAGTGCTAGGCCGACGCAGCCATTTTGTTTAGCCCCTACTGACGAAACTGCAGAAAGAGATGTCGGTGCTGCAGAAACACCTTCGGTTTCTGAAGGCATCTTCAGACCGACGACGCTCACCATAAAAATGTATCCTAAGCTTAAGACTCCTATTAAACCTAAAAAGACTGCACTTCAGTCTCCAGTTCAAGGCCCCATGCCTAAGAAACAGATGCTTAAAATGGCTGAAGATTTGATCTCTTTAATCAGGGGTTCCCAACCCCCACCCGACAAAAGGCCTAGACAAGAGGAAGATTATGCCTCCTCTGATCAAGTGTTTATTTCCTCGGGCTCCTCTGAGGACCAAGATTACTCCTCCTCCCCTTATGAAGATTCTGATGCTGAGGAATCTATTCCCTCAGCTTCTCCTCCAGAAGGCTACTCCTTTGGGGAAACTTTACACATTATGAGGGAACATTTTCACTGGGAAGGTCAGGACTACTGTGACTCAAAGAAAAGGCTCAGAGAGTTTATTTTACTCCCCCAGCACAGACCACTTGCCATCCCCCTAGTTTTAGACATTGTGGATGATGTTTACTTAGAATCTAGTTTGAACCCAGATTCTCTGCCTCCTGCTCCGGCAAAACCTGACAGATACTATAGAGTGCCTGATTCCCACAAATTCCTTTATAAAAGCCCTGTTGCTGATCCAGAGACCATCTCCCAGGGTCCCAAAGGGGCTAAGGCTTCTATGGCAAAAAATCCTGTACCCTCTGAAAGGGACTCCAGAGCACTAGACAGGTGGGGGAAAAAGGTTTACACCTCAGCCACTCTAGCTATGAGAGCACTAAATTGCCAATTTCACATGCTAAAATATCAGCAATTTCTAATGTCTCAGTTAAAACAAAAAATGAGCACACTCCCTCAACAGTCTGAATTGAAAGAAATTCAGGATCTGTTGCATGCAACTGAACAGGTGGGCAAACATACTTTACAATGTGGGTTTGATTCTTTGGAGGCTTCCTGCAGAGCAGCTGTCAACTGGGTCTGTTATACGTAGGCGTGCTTGGTTAAAGGAACAAACTCTGCCTGATCATGTTAAAGCAAAACTTCTAGATGCTTCCTTACAGCAGGATGTTCTATTTGGAGTTAAAGCAGAAGAAGTTTTAAAGAAAATGGAGGATAAGGCAAAATCTATGCAGTCAAAGATTTTCTACAGGTACAGCCCCCTCGCTTCAGCAGAAATTGGCCAACAAAAAATTGGTCCTTTCCAGCTACTGACAGACCACAGAGGGGTAAATACAGACGTCCAAGAGGCAGAGGACAACCACAAGCCCAATACAAACCTCGACAGTGGGGCACTGCAACACAGAAGGGAGGAGAAGACAGGTCCCAAACTACCAGAAGGCAAACTCAATGACTTGCACCTCATCTGGCCAAGCAACACTCTTTTGGCAACCCCCTTGGGAGGAAAACTCGCAGTTTTTTCAGACAACTGGCACATTGTCACAAAGGTCAAATGGGTCCTAGACATAATTTCACGAGGATACAGATTCCATTTCCACACCTTGCCAATGAAAAGAGGAATGCCAAACCTACCACAAAATCAATGAGCAGAGGCAAAAAAACAAATTACAGCTCTCATGGACATGAGAGCCATTCAACTGGTACCTACACGAGAGCAAGGCCAAGGATTTTACTCAAGACTCTTTCTAGTCCCCAGAAAGGACAGTGCCTGGAGACCAATTCTGGACCTTTCAATTCTTAACACCTTCTTACAAGTACCCAAATTCAAGATGCTAACACTACAGCAGCTTCTTCCCATGTTGGGCAAGAAAGCATGGCTAGTAACGTTGGACCTCAAGGAGGCATACCTGCATGTCCCTATCAGACAAAGTTGCAGAAGATACCTCCGTTTCATTGCAGGTTCAACCCATTACCAATTCTCTGCACTGCCCTTTGGCTTATCTACTGCGCCCAGGGTCTTCACGAAATACTTGGCACCAGTAATTGCATACTGCAGACTCATCCAAGCAGAAAGCAAGGACATTCTCTTACAAAATCTGGCTTTTGTAAAACATCTTCTAAGCTGCCTGGGGTACACAGTAAACGAAAAGAAATCAAAACTAGTACCCTCACAAAATATGACATTCCTGGGTGCCAGCTTGAATACAACGGCCCAGAAGGCTTATCTGACACCAGACAAACAACTACAACTGACTCAGTATTTCAAAACAATGGCAACAAAGACCCAACTCCCTGCAAGAAAAATTCTGCAGGCCTTGGGCTTCATGGCATCTTGCATACTACTAATACCATTTGCAAAGCTGCATATGAGGAAATTACAGTGGTACCTAAAAAGCGTACGGTCTCAACACAGCCACAGCTTGGACACAATAGCTCTCATTCCCTGCCTACAACAGGAGTTTCTATGGTGGTCACAGGCATGTCACCTCAACAAGGGTCAGCCTTTCACCTTGCCCCCAGCCAGGCAAACTATGACAACAGATGCATCGGACTACGCCTGGGGGGCACACATGGCAGGACAGTGCGTTCAAGGCGTATGGACTGCAGATCAAAGGAATCTGCACATCAATCAAAAAGAGATGCTAGCTGTACAGAATGCTCTGACAGCCTTCAAGAACCTATTACATCCAGGACAACTTACAATAAGGACGGACAACACCACAGTAATGTGGTACATAAACAAACAAGGGGGTACACACTCCTACCCTCTATGCAGGCAAGCAATGACCTTGTGGAACACAGCACTGGCTTACCAAGTTCAGTTACAAGCTCAATTCCTGCCAGGAAAAAAGAACACATTGGCAGACGACCTCAGCAGAAACATCATGGATCCCCACAAGTGGAAACTGGATCCACAAGTATTTGCAATGATAACTCAAAAATGGGGCCTCCCAGACATAGACCTGTTTGCCAGCCCCCAAAACTATCAGCTAATAAAATTTTGTACAAGGACAATTCACCATCAAGCTTGGAAAGTGGACGCACTCTCATTCAGTTGGAAAAACCTGACAGTGTATGCCTTCCCTCCATTGCCTCTCCTCACAAAGGTGCTTCTGAAAGTCAGAAAGGAGAGACCACGACTGATACTCATAGCCCCAGACTGGCCACGCCAGCACTGGTACCCACTATTAAGGAATATGGCCCAGGGCCCACCTTGGATTTTGCCACAAATTGCCCATTTGCTCACACTGCAAAACAATCAGATTCTACACAGCTAGATCAAAACCTTAAATCTGGCTGCATGGCAAATCACCTTAGCATCCAGCCAGCTCCTCTTTCCCAAGCAGTTATGGATGTTATTGTGGAAGCTAGGAGGCCCAGCACCAGGAAGGCCTACTCGGGCAAATGGAAAAGGTTTTGCGCCTGGAACCAAGCTAAAGGCCAAAACACACTTCAGCCTCACATGCCTCAGATTCTACAGTATTTAACTGAGATGTTGCCCAAAGGACTTTCTTTTTCTTCCATTAAAATCCATGCATCAGCTATTTCAGCCCACTACAACATGGATCCACCCTTATTTTCACATCCACTTCTAAGGCAGTTCCTCAGAGGGGCAAAAAACATTAGGCCCCCCAGGAGAGCACCTACACCAACATGGGACCTCAATTTTGTTCTGGAAAAACTTACGCTACCTCCCTTTGAACCACCTTTCTCTTCAGATCTACAGTTTCTATCATGGAACACTGCCCTGCTGCTAGCAATAACTTCAGCTAGAAGAGTCTCAGAGCTGCAGGCACTAATGGCAGTGGAACCTTTCCTCATTTTCCATCAAGACAGAGTTTCTCTACGAACTAATCCTTCCTTCATGCCTAAGGTGGTTTCCAGCGTGGCTTTAAATCAAACCATCCGCTTACCCACCTTCTTCCCAAATCCACAGAACAAAGGAGAAAGACTCCTGCATTCCTTGGACATTCAAAGGCAGCTTCGTTACTACTTGGATAAAACCAAGGTTTTCAGAAAATCTGACCAGCTCTTTTTATCCTATGCTACAGCTTCACAAAGGAAGGCTATATCAAAACAAACCATTTCCAAATGGATAGGACATTGCATTCGTTTTTGCTATACCCATCATGGAAAACCAGTTCCTGTTACCATTAGGCCCCACTCTACCAGGGCAACAGCTACATCTACAGCCTTCCTCAGGGGGGTTCCAACCAAGGAGTTTTTGGAAGCTGCAGCTTGGAGTTCAGTACACACCTTTAACAAACGCTATCACTTACCACTTTACTCTAAGACTAGAGCTGGCTTCGCCACTGCAGTTCTGCAGGGCGTTCTAGCCTCCTCTAACCCTCTATGACTCCTCCACCCATCCTTAGCTTTGGGATTCTACCCAAGTATGATGACTGCAGCAGGGTAACACGATGAACATAGTACAGTTTTGTACCTACCATACATGTAGATGTTCGAGTGTACACCCTGCAGCAGTACAGGTTACCCTCCCTCCATCCCCTCTGATCTAACTGGCTAAATCTCTACAATACCTTCCTGATGTATTTGCTTATAGCTGGAGGGATTTTGTGTTTGTGCTAAAATTTCTTAAATTGGTACTAATTACTGACCACCTTTTTGGGGGCACCTGACATCTGGGGCAAGAAAAACTGAAGAAAATGGCGTTGGATGCATTATATATACCCCTGGCGCACTGACGTCAGGGAAGAAGCGACAGCAACCGACGCCGGACCAAGACTTTGGAATTCCGGCCGACTGCGGGACCGCCTGATGACAGGATAACCCAAGTGTGATGACTGCAGCAGGGTGTACACTCGAACATCTACATTTATGGTAGGTACAAAACTGTACTTTACTGAAATTTGGCTTAAGTGTAAAGAAAGTACTCCATCCATACCTCAGTTTTTCACTTATTTCTTCGAGCCTGATGGTAATTGCACTGGCATCTCCATATTTATCAATGGCCGTGTCACCTATGGACAGATCCTCAGAAGCTCACAGATGAACTAGAGCTCAACATCATCTTTAAACAGAACTGGCTACCAACTTCTAGCTTAGTACAGGACACCTGCCATGTCCCCTGAAAATCATTTCAGGATGTCCTTCAAGGATGCATCTGCAGTTCTAACATATGGGTTGTCCTGCCTCAGGCAGCCCTTCGGTTGGCCGGATTCCAAAGTCTGGGTCTGGCCTCGGCTGATGTCGCACTTCACCCGACGTCATAGCTGCTGTGAATTGGGTATAAAGGCATCAGCCGACGCCATTTTCCTCAGTCTTTCTTGCCGTGCGGTGCCCGAAGCAGAAGCTGTTCGCAAGTGCCGGTCGGTCAGATCCAGAGATTTCTACTACCGAAGACTTCTAAAAAGCTAAGTACCCCGTTGGGGACTCTTTCTTGCCTCAGCCGATGTCAGAAAAAATAAATAATTGTTTAACTTGTGGGAAACAAATACCTCATAAGGATTTCCACTCTTACTGCCTTCCTTGCTTAGGCCCAGACCACGACGTATCAGCTTGTCTAGCCTGTGCTTCCTTCAACCGACGGACACTTAGACATCGGTCGGAGTTTGCAGAGGAGTTTTTTGGTCCCGCTTTTGCTTACAAAATGCCGTCGGAGACTCCGACTTCACAATTAGCTAAAAAGCGTAAGGAAAAGAACCGACACTCGCAGTCCGCGGTTTCGGCCGAAACCACGGTTAAGCCAACCGCGAGTGTCTCGGTTTCAGCTGAAACAGAGTCCTCGGTTCTTCGGCCGAAAGCTTGCCTCCGATAGCCGAGGCCTCACACAGCATGGCTGAATCCGCTACTGAAATTCCCCCTGCTGTAGCAGGCACCCAGGATTTATCAGATACTATTCCTTTAGACATATCTACTCCTGCACGTGGAGCTGCTAGGCCCCCTGCATCTATGTCTATCAAGGCTTTTTCTAGGGCTAAAGCAGCTAAATCTTCTAAGGCCTTGCCTGCTAAAACCCCCTCACACAGGCCTACCTCCAGTTCCCAAATGCTCAGCTTGGCTGAGGATCTCATTTCTTTGATCAGGGGATCCCAACCTCACCCTGACAGGGCCTCTCAACCCCCTCCAGAGAAGAGGCCTAGAGCAGTGCCCCCGGATCCTGTTTCTACAGACTATTCCTCGGATGATTCAGAAAACTCAGATCCTCCAGAAGGCCCATATTCTCCTTATGAGGATTCTGATGCAGAAGACTCCATTCCTTCTGCCTCTCCTCCTGAGGAATTTTCTTTTGGGGAAACCTTACATGCTATTAGAGAGCATTTTCAATGGCAGGGCCAGGATTTTTCAGGTTCAAGGAAAAGGCTAAGGACCTTTTTACATTTACCACAGCATAGGCCTTTAGCCATTCCTCCAGTACTAACAGTTGTTGATGATGCTTATAATGATGCCTGTACTGCCCCTGACTCTCTTCACCCAGCCCCTGCCAAGCCCGACAGATATTACAGGGTCCCGGACACACACTTTCACTTGTATAAGGCTCCTATTGCAGATCCTGAAACCATTTCACAGGGCCCCAAAGCTGTAGCAGCTGCCTCTGCCTAAAACCCCCTCCCCTCTGAAAGAGAATCTAGAGCATTAGAGAGATGGGGTAAAAAAGTTTATACTTCTGCTACTCTTTCGGCTAGGGCCTTAAACTGTCAATTCCACATGATTCAGTATCAGGAATTTTTGTTAGACCAGCTAAATAAAAAACTGTCCTCTCCTGAACCTATAGACCATAAGTCCCTTCAGGATTTGGTACATAACACTCAGCAGGTCAGTAATCATTCCTTAAAATGCGGCTATGATGCACTGGAAGCTTCCTTTAGATCAGCTATGACTGGAACAGTGATTAGAAGGCATGCCTGGTTAAAAGAGCAATCCTTACCAGACCATGTAAAGTCAAAGCTCCTAGATGCTCCCATGGAAAAACAAAGTTTGTTTGGCTCCCCTGCACAGCAAGTGCTAAAGAAGGTGGAAGAAAAAGCAAAATCTGTCCAAACAGTCAAGGATTTCTTACAGGTCCAGCCTCCGAGGTTTAGTAGAAATTGGCCTTCGAAGAATTGGTCCTTTCCAGACACCTCCAGAGCACAGAGAGGCAGAAATAGGCGCCCAAGAGGCAGAGGTCAATCCAGAGGTGCCTACAAGGGACGTCAGTAGCAGCCTAACAACCAGAGAAGTACTGCCACAGATTCAGCTACAACCACTTCCACAGGACAGACACAATGACTTGACTCTGATACCGCCTACCAGGGAACAACTGCAAGCACCCTTAGGCGGAAAGCTTGCCTTATTTTCCGTAAACTGGCATTACATTACAGGAGACAAATGGATTTTACAGACAATAGACAAAGGCTACAGGTTTCACTTCCACACTCTACCAAAAAAGAGAGGAATGCCAAACCTACCACCAAACCAAAAAACAAACGCTCTAGCACAAATCAACCACCTACTAAGGATGAGAGCTATAGAAAAGGTACCGCCTATGGAACAAGGGCAAGGATTTTACTCCAGACTTTTCCTGGTACCAAGGAAAGAAAACCAATGGAGGCCTATTCTCGACCTGTCCGCTCTGAACACATATCTCATTGTTCCAAAATTCAAAATGCTGACCCTACAGCAACTTCTTCCCATGCTGGGCAAGGAGTCTTGGCTGGTGACTCTAGATCTCAAGGAGGCATACCTGCACGTCCTTATACGTCCAGATTGCAGAAGATACCTCAGATTTCTTGCAGGATCAGAGCATTATCAATTCTCAGCATTGCCCTTTGGCTTATCTACTGCGCCCAGAGTATTCACGAAATGCCTGGCATCAGTAATTGCTCATTGCAGGCTTCAGGGAATTCAGATTTATCCATACCTGGATGACTGCCTAATACAAGCGGACAACAAGACCAAATTAACAAAAGATTTGGAAAAGGTTATACAACTACTGCAAGCCCTGGGATACACAGTCAACATAAAAAAATCAAGGCTGGTACCATCCCAAAGGATAACATTCTTGGGTGCAGAACTGGACACATCAAATCAAATGGCATTTCTCACAGCAGAAAAGCAAAAGCAACTACCACTCTATTTCATGGCATTAACAACGCAGAACCAGCTTACAGCAAGGAAAGTCCTGCAAGCCCTGGGTTACATGGCATCCTGCATAATATTGATTCCACATGCCAGGCTACATATGAGGAAGTTGCAATGGTACCTAAGGAATGTATGGTCTCAACACAAGCACAGTCTAGAAGCCCAGATTCCAATAATTCCATGCCTGAAACAAGAATTCCTGTGGTGGGCTCAGGCCTGTCAGTTGAACAGAGGTCTGCCCTTCCACAAACCTCACCCAAGCCAGACTATCACCACGGACGCCTCAGACCTAGGCTGGGGGGCACACATGGTGGACAAGTGTATACAAGGCCTATGGACACAAGACCAGCTGAACCTACACATAAATCAAAAAGAGATGCTGGCAGTGAAGCAGGCACTTCAGACATTCAGACCTTTTCTTCAACAGGGTCATTTGCTGATAAGGACGGACAACACCACAGTCATGTGGTATATCAACAAACAGGGAGGCACACACTCATATCCTCTATGCCGGATGGCAATGGACCTGTGGAATGTGGCCCTGAACCACAACATTCAACTCCAGGCCAAATTTGTGCCAGGAAAAGAAAATTCACTAGCAGACACCTTAAGCAGAACTACCACGGATGCCCACGAATGGATGCTGCATCCAGACATCTTCAAAACCATTACAAAGAAATGGGGACTACCAGAAATAGACCTGATGTCCTTCAAGGATGCATCTGCAGTCCTAACATATGGGTTGTCCTGCCTCAGGCAGCCCTTCGGTCGGCCGGATTCCAAAGTCTGGGTCTGGCCTCGGCTGATGTCGCACTTCACCCGACGTCATAGCTGCTGTGAATTGGGTATAAAGGCATCAGCCGACACCATTTTCCTCAGTCTTTCTTGCCGCGCGGTGCCCGAAGCAGAAGCGGTTCGCAAGTGCCGGTCGGTCAGATCCAGAGATTTCTACTACCGAAGACTTCTAAAAAGCTAAGTACCCTGTTGGGGACTCTTTCTTGCCTCAGCCGATGTCAGAAAAAGTAAATAATTGTTTAACTTGTGGGAAACAAATACCTCATAAGGATTTCCACTCTTACTGCCTTCCTTGCTTAGGCCCAGACCACGACGTATCAGCTTGTCTAGCCTGTGCTTCCTTCAACCGACGGACACTTAGGCGTCGGTCGGAGTTTGCAGAGGAGTTTTTTGGTCCCGCTTTTGCTTACAAAATGCCGTCGGAGACTCCGACTTCACAATTAGCTAAAAAGCGTAAGGAAAAGGACCGACACTCGCGGTCCGCGGTTTCGGCCGAAACCACGGTTAAGCCAACCGCGAGTGTCTCGGTTTCGGCTGAAACCGAGTCCTCGGTTCTTCCTTCGGCCGAAAGCTTGCCTCCGATAGCCGAGGCCTCACACAGCATGGCTGAATCCGCTACTGAAATTCCCCCTGCTGTAGCAGGCACCCAGGATTTATCAAATACTATTCCTTTAGACATATCTACTCTTGCACGTGGAGCTGCTAGGCCCCCTGCATCTATGTCTATCAAGGCTTTTTCTAGGGCTAAAGCAGCTAAATCTTCTAAGGCCTTGCCTGCTAAAACCCCCTTACACAGGCCTACCTCCAGTTCCCAAATGCTCAGCTTAGCTGAGGATCTCATTTCTTTGATCAGGGGATCCCAACCTCACCCAGACAGGGCCTCTCAACCCCCTCCAGAGAAGAGGCCTAGAGCAGTGCCCCCGGATCCTGTTTCTACAGACTATTCCTCGGATGATTCAGAAAACTCAGATCCTCCAGAAGGCCCATATTCTTCTTATGAGGATTCTGATGCAGAAGACTCCATTCCTTCTGCCTCTCCTCCTGAGGAATTTTCTTTTGGGGAAACCTTACATGCTATGAGAGAGCATTTTCAATGGCAGGGCCAGGATTTTTCAGATTCAAGGAAAAGGCTAAGGACCTTTTTACATTTACCACAGCATAAGCCTTTAGCCATTCCTCCAGTACTAACAGTTGTTGATGATGCTTATAATGATGCCTGTACTGCCCCTGACTCTCTTCCCCCGGCCCCTGCCAAGCCCGACAGATATTACAGGGTCCCGGACACACATTCACTTGTATAAGGCTCCTATTGCAGATCCTGAAACCATTTCACAGGGCCCCCCCTCCCCTCTGAAAGAGAATCTAGAGCATTAGAGAGATGGGGTAAAAAAGTTTATACTTCTGCTACTCTTTCGGCTAGGGCCTTAAACTGTCAATTCCACATGATTCAGTATCAGGAATTTTTGTTAGACCAGCTAAATAAAAAACTGTCCTCTCCTGAACCTATAGACTGTAAGGTCCCTTCAGGATTTGGTACATAACACTCAGCAGGTCAGTAATCATTCCTTAAAATGCGGCTATGATGCACTGGAAGCTTCCTTTAGATCAGCTATGACTGGAACAGTGATTAGAAGGCATGCCTGGTTAAAAGAGCAATCCTTACCAGACCATGTAAAGTCAAAGCTCCTAGATGCTCCCATGGAAAAACAAAGTTTGTTTGGCTCCCCTGCACAGCAAGTGCTAAAGAAGGTGGAAGAAAAAGCAAAATCTGTCCAAACAGTCAAGGATTTCTTACAGGTCCAGCCTCCGAGGTTTAGTAGAAATTGGCCTTCGAAGAATTGGTCCTTTCCAGATACCTCCAGAGCACAGAGAGGCAGAAATAGGCGCCCAAGAGGCGGAGGTCAATCCAGAGGTGCCTACAGGGGACGTCAGTGGCAGCCTAACAACCAGAGAAGTACTGCCACAGATCCAGCTACGACCACTTCCACAGGACAGACACAATGACTTGACTCTGATACCGCCTACCAGGGAACAACTGCAAGCACCCTTAGGCGGAAAGCTTGCCTTATTTTCCGTAAACTGGCATTACATTACAGGAGACAAATGGATTTTACAGACAATAGACAAAAAGGCTACAGGTTTCACTTCCACACTCTACCAAAAAAGAGAGGAATGCCAAACCTACCACCAAACCAAAAAACAAACGCTCTAGCACAAATCAACCACCTACTAAGGATGAGAGCTATAGAAAAGGTACCGCCTATGGAACAAGGGCAAGGATTTTACTCCAGACTTTTCCTGGTACCAAGGAAAGAAAACCAATGGAGGCCTATTCTCGACCTGTCCGCTCTGAACACATATCTCATTGTTCCAAAATTCAAAATGCTGACCCTACAGCAACTTCTTCCCATGCTGGGCAAGGAGTCTTGGCTGGTGACTCTAGATCTCAAGGAGGCATACCTGCACGTCCTTATACGTCCAGATTGCAGAAGATACCTCAGATTTCTTGCAGGATCAGAGCATTATCAATTCTCAGCATTGCCCTTTGGCTTATCTACTGCGCCCAGAGTATTCACGAAATGCCTGGCATCAGTAATTGCTCATTGCAGGCTTCAGGGAATTCAGATTTATCCATACCTGAACGACTGCCTAATACAAGCGGACAACAAGACCAAATTAACAAAAGATTTGGAAAAGGTTATACAACTACTGCAAGCCCTGGGATACACAGTCAACATGAAAAAATCAAGGCTGGTACCACCCCAAAGGATAATATTCTTGGGTGCAGAACTGGACACATCAAATCAAATGGCATTTCTCACAGCAGAAAAGCAAGAGCAGCTACCACTCTATTTCATGGCATTAACAACGCAGAACCAGCTTACAGCAAGGAAAGTCCTGCAAGCCCTGGATTACATGGCATCCTGCATAATATTGATTCCACATGCCAGGCTACATATGAGGAAGTTGCAATGGTACCCAAGGAATGTATGGTCTCAACACAAGCACAGTCTAGAAGCCCAGATTCCAATAATTCCATGCCTGAAACAAGAATTCCTGTGGTGGGCTCAGGCCTGTCAGTTGAACAGAGGTCTGCCCTTCCACAAACCTCACCCAAGCCGGACTATCACCACGGACGCCTCAGACCTAGGCTGGGGGGCACACATGGTGGACAAGTGTATACAAGGCCTATGGACACAAGACCAGCTGAACCTACACATAAATCAAAAAGAGATGCTGGCAGTGAAGCAGGCACTTCAGACATTCAGACCTTTTCTTCAACAGGGTCATTTGCTGATAAGGACGGACAACACCACAGTCATGTGGTATATCAACAAACAGGGAGGCACACACTCATATCCTCTATGCCGGATGGCAATGGACCTGTGGAATGTGGCCCTGAACCACAACATTCAACTCCAGGCCAAATTTGTGCCAGGAAAAGAAAATTCACTAGCAGACACCTCAAGCAGAACTACCACGGATGCCCACGAATGGATGCTGCATCCAGACATCTTCAAAACCATTACAAAGAAATGGGGACTACCAGAAATAGACCTGTTCGCATCCCCACACAACCACCAATTGAGGAAATTCTGCACAAGGACATACCACCCGCTTGCTTGGAATGTGTACTCCCTATCCTTCAGTTGGGAAAACCTGACAGCATATGCATTCCCACCTCTTCCTTTGATGCACAAAGTGCTACTGAAGATCAAAGAAGATCACCCAAGGATCATCCTGATAGCTCCCGACTGGCCGAGGCAGCATTGGTACCCGCTACTGAGGAGTATGTCTCGGACACACGCATGCCCTCTACCTCTAGTTCCTTTACTGCTAACACAGAACAACTACAAGATCCTACATCCAAACTAGAAAACACTACAGCTAGCTGCTTGGAATATTACATAAAGCAAAATAACCCAGATTTATCTCAGAGGGTTAAAGACATTATCCTGGAGGCTCGCAGACCCTCCACAAGGAAGACTTATTCAGCCAAATGGAAAAGATACCTCATTTGGAGTGCAGCAAAAGGAGAAAATGTATCATTAGCAAACATAGCTAACATCCTGGAATACTTAGCAGAACTTCTCCACAATGGCCTGTCTTACTCCTCCATTAAGATTCATGCATCAGCAATTTCAGCAGAATACAACATGGATCCTCCAGTCTTCTCTCATCCTCTACTCAGGCATTTTCTGAGAGGAATTAAAAATGTAAAGCCTCCAAGGAAGCCACCTTTGCCTACATGGGACCTTAACTTTGTGCTGGAAAAGTTAACACTTCCCCCTTTCGAACCAGCAGCAACAGCAGAATTACAGTTCTTATCTTGGAAAACTGCTTTCCTGCTTGCAATCACTTCAGCAAGAAGGGTTTCTGAATTACAGGCATTAATGGCAGTACAGCCCTTCCTTATCTTCCATCAGGATAGAGTGTCCTTGAGAACTAATCCTACTTTTATGCCAAAAGTGGTCTCCAGGGTATCATTGAACCAAGCAATCCACCTACCAACATTCTTCCCCAACCCACAGAACAGGGGGGAAAAGACTACTACATACCTTGGATGTGCACAGGCAATTGCGCTACTATCTGGACAGAACCAAGACCAACAGAAAAACTGACCAGCTTCTGGTAGCATATGCAACAGGAATGGAAGGAAAAGCAATTTCAAAACAGACAATCTCAAAATGGATAGGAAATTGCATTAGATTTTGTTACTCTTTTCATGGGAAGACAACTCCAGAAAACATCAGACCTCACTCCACAAGGGCTACAGCCACTACTACAGCTTTCCTACGAGGAGTGGCTACCAAAGACATTTTAGAAGCTGCTACTTGGAGCTCCGTGCATACATTTGCCAAGCATTATAATCTACCTTTATACTCCAGATCCCGAGCAGGTTTTGCAACTGCTGTTTTGCAAGGGATCTTAACTACACCATAATCATCTTAGTGCCTCCTCCCCCAGTTTGGCTATGGTATTCTACCCATATGTTAGGACTGCAGATGCATGCTTGAAGGACATAGTACAGTTTTGTATCTACCATAAATGTAGATGTCCGAGAGGTATGCATCTGCAGTCAGGATTACCCACCCTCCTTCCCCTCTGTGGTACTTCTAGGGTATTTGCCCATCTTGTAGCTAGCTGGGGGAATCTATTATGGTGTATTTGTTTGTATATATGTATATACATGCTTATATTGTTTGCTCTCTACTGTTTGGAATCATTTGCATTTATCCAAATTTAGCCTTCCTAGAGGGCACCTGGCATCTGGGGCAAGAAACACTGAGGAAAATGGCGTCGGCTGATGCCTTTATACCCAATTCACAGCAGCTATGACGTCGGGTGAAGTGCGACATCAGCCGAGGCCAGACCCAGACTTTGGAATCCGGCCGACCGAAGGGCTGCCTGAGGCAGGACAACCCATATGTTAGGACTGCAGATGCATACCTCTCGGACATCTACATTTATGGTAGGTACAAAACTGTACTTTCTTCAATCTTCTCATGTAGCTCCGTATAAACAAGAATGCCATCATCTTGGGAGACTTCATAACTACTCCTTAATAAGCTGGAGCACCTGTACCTCTAATGTAGAATATGCATAAAGTTATTAAACCTGATAAACAATGCCCAAGAGTTATCAGACCTAATAAAAACTCATTAGCTAGTGAGCAAACACACTCAAGGACAATAATATTCTTGATCTGGTCTTTATAAATGCATCGACTTCATGCTCTATCCCTCTGTGTCTGTTTTCCTAATAAGGTTGGACTATAAACTTGTGACTTTCACATTCAAAGTTTTTAAACAAATTGAATCGTATATCTTTGAATTCAAGGACCTGCATATCAATTTAATTGGGTTCTGTGACAAATTCTAGTAATTCATCCGTAGTGGTCTTGACCCAAATGTTGCCACAGCAGGTAGCTTCATGAAGGATTTCTGTGTATTCCCAAGTAAATGTGTAGAGCTGGCACTCCCAACCAGAATAAAATGTAATGGGAAGTTCAAAAGCAAACTACCTTGGTCATCTACCAATGTAAACAAACTTTTTTTACTGTATAATTAAACTGTGCAACATATCCAGAACCCCACATATTAAAGATAGCATCAGGAATGTTACTGGAAACATAAGTACTATTGGATCTGTTAAAGCAGCTTATAAATGTACATTGGCACCTAAAACGAAGAACAGTTATAAATCCTTTATCGACTTTGGGAAACAAAGGAATAACACCCAGCACTGCTCTGAACTCGTTCATAAGGACACCACCTATTTGGACCCAACAGACATTGCTAACATACTAGCCAATAAATTCAGTGCAACTTTTGCCCCAGAGACTTCCATCCCAATTCCACATATCTCAGACTCTCTTAAACCCCGTCATCACAAAGGAAGATGTACAGAAGGTACTTTCTAAGACCATAAATACATCCATTCATTGGGCCCGATAATGTGCACCTTTTTTCATAAGCAGCAGCAGAGTCCATCCTCAAACTGTTTATACTATGTATAATCAAGGGTTTTGTCCCTGAAGTTTGCTGTACTGCAGTAGTGATATTTCTGCACTAAGGTGCACTATCACTGACCCTAGGAATTAAAGACCTGTCGTCATAACAAGTCTAATCTATAAACCCATAAAACATATTATGAACTGTTGAACTGTGATAAGAAAAATCTCATTCAATTGGACCTGTAGCAGTTTGGCTTTAAGGGTAGATCATGAATAATGAGTTTGGTAAACATCTTCAAGAGGGTTGCATACAAGCTGTTGACAGCACCCATGCTGTGCACACTGCACATCTCGACCTGGCAAAGTTGTTTGACACTGTACCCTGTGCTGGCATTGCAAAAGGAGCTTAATGCTTTAACATGTTATCCCTGTATGCTAAGATGGATAGCAGACTGGCTAAACGTCAGAACCTACACAATGCGAGTGGCAGTGTTTCCTCAAAGTATGAAGATGTTTAGTTGTGTCTCCCAGGGCTTGCTCCTGGAACCCTCCTCCTTACGAGATTTATTTTATGATCTTCAATCCAGAAGCCAAGACCTCTGGCGAACTAAATTTGCTGATAGCTGCAAACTGTGAGTTATTGTCCGTTATCCCTCTGATACGCAAATCCTTCAGCAAGAACATACACTAGTAAATACTTGCTGGGCTCTCATTAGTGTAGTATTGTCTCACTTGGTAGACAGCCCCTCACATCGTTATGCAGCCTAGACAACATCTCACTTCAGGGTGATTTTAGAGACCTTGGAACAGAGACCTTGGAAAGTGTGTTGATAATTCACTCACATTCGATCATCATGGTAACAGTAGTCCAGAAATCTTTCTATTTAGCACAGGTAATTAGCTGGAGTGGAATATCCTTTAAGTTGAAAAAAGTCTTTCTTCCTTTATATTCTTCATTGATTAGACCAGGCATATTAAGTACAGTGTCCCATTGTGATGTATATCTGCAGGCATCTCAATCAACTAGAAAGGCTCCAGAGGTGCCCAGCTATGAAATCACAGACTTAAAACTCTAAGCTACCAAGAGAGACTGGAAGCACTGTCCCTTTATTCAGCATCTTTCAGATTCTTGAGGGAAGATATATGCCTTGTCTTGCCTACTGAACCATTAGGGACCAAATTGTCCTAGATGTCCTCTATCACCACAAGTTTTAGTTCCAGCAGTACGAGATCCAGGGGGCTGACTATTCACTAGAAGATAAATGAGATAGGGAGGGGGAGGTTTAGCATGCAGCACCTCCCTCACCTCTGGAACAGACTACCCGTGAAGCGAAGACGGTGGATGTACACGATCTTCATTTAAACCTGGACCTGGATGATTGGATAGTTCAGCTTAACTGGCATGGTCGTCCTTAAGAAGGGGGAGGGTGCAATCTTGAGACTGGTACTGGTAAGCCATAGATGGTCTTATGACTCAAATGCCTTGTAATTCCTGTCATTCCTGTGAGGAGAATTGTAGTCAACAAAATACATTTTTGGCTTGCATTATAGGCATAGATTTTCATATCTGAGGGTAATATCAGAATATAGACAGAGAGAACCTTTCCTCCGATCCATCCGTTATTACTCTTTCTACTGAAAAGCTTTCTAAGCTTCTGTCTTCTGATGTTTTGCCTACAGATGCAGACAACAGAGCCATTGATAGGTATGGCAAGAAAGTGTATACTTCTACCACTTGGGAGTCTTATGCTAGCAATAATAGAGGCCCCATGTTTCTAGATTTAATTACCACCAACTCGGTTGGTCAAATTGTCCAAGTTCCCACCAGAGGGAATGCTATGTTTATACTTGTAATAACAAATGTTGCCACCTGCACAGCAATCATCAAGTAATGCCAGGCCTTCTGTGTTCATATCTGGCCACCAAACTGTCATCTTTTCACTCAGAAGTAATACCAGTCAGCTCCAAAGCCAACATCGTATCCCTGTCTGAATTGAAAGGTGCTCTTCTCTCTGCTGATCCAGTCTCTGCAGCCACCACATTTACTCAGGAATTTTAGAACCAGTTCAGCCAGTTTATTGATAACTATTTACTAAGTTCAGAGCCAAATCCTAATGTCAGAATTTCCAGGTAAACAAACAGTATAATAGGAGAAAAAAAAGTATGTGCTTCATGTAAAGGATTTTCCACCTCCAGTCAAAAGGATGTTTGTAATAAGCAGAACTGCAGAGTTCTCAAATGCAGTTAGAAAAAGTAAGGCTGAAAATTAATTCAAGGTAGCTAAATTTTCAGAGGATACGCAATAGGCCTTTTTCAACTCCACGTATTTTGATGTCAGAGCTATAGCTAATGTCCTTGCCGACATATTTTTGCTTGCATATTTCTCCCCCCACTTATTTCCCTGTTCCCCTCCCTGAATTTCTAAACAATGCTGTTCTCATTAGATCCTGGAAGCTGTTATCAAAACTAAAAGTATCTGCTCTATGAACCTGACAGGATGCAAGGTTGCCTTGTTGTAAGCATAAAGTGTATTATTGCTGAACCCTTTTTTTAACCTTTTCCCCCCACTTATCAATGTGATATATGCCTGAATTATGGAAAGTAGTGGTTGTGGTACCTCTGCATACAGGTGGTATTGTATCTGACCCTAGAAGATATATAATCCCTTTAGCCTCATTAGTATCATCTGTAAACTGATGGAGCACAATAGTCAGTTTTATTAACAGCAGATGTGGTAATGTAAAACTCTTGACCTTCAATTGTGTGAAGGTCAGGTCTTGCCTGCTTAATTTATTTGAATTCTGTTGAGGGTATGCCTGATGCCACTGATGGATGTCATTTGGTTCATGCTGCTTATCTCAACATTGCTAAGACATTGTATACAATTTGCCCAAGATGCTGTTATTGATAAGTTCTCCAGCTTAAATATTAACTTTGCACCACTCAGTGCATTGCATACTGGCTGTCAGACTGAACACAGAGTGACAGATGGTGGTGTCTTCTCATCCAGTGAACTTAGACAGTAGTGGTGTGCTTCAGTGCTGTGTGTTGGCCTCCCTTCTTTGCAGAGTCTTCTTTAATGTCAAGGTAGATGTGTAAAGTCGTAGTGGGTGCAAACCTGGTACCATGATTGATTGCCTATAGACTCATATTCTCTGTGAGGGATGGAGTTCTAGTCAATACTTCACGGTACAACCATGGCCTTAGATTTAATGCAAAAATAATAGTGTATCCCATTGTTTTTTTCACATAAATGGAAAGTGCTTAAGGTCAGTATTGTCTTTAAAGATTTGAGTATATTCATCAACGGCAAACCAGTTATTTGATCATCAAGTATCAGTTATTGCAAGGAAATATTTTTATATTGGCCAGTTAATTATTAAACATGTATCTTCTACAACAAAAGATGTCCTAGCCATCTGTATTCTTACCTTACTGTGGCAATCTTGACTATAATGCAGCGTTTGGTTTGAATGCGTCTCCAAATATATCACACAAGTTTAAAGACCTCAACATTTCCTAACTAAGAAAAAAAACAATTCTCACATTTTTTCCTTGTCATAGACACTCTTTACTAGACATTTTCTACTTCTGAGGTACTGACAGTGTTAACACTAGACACAGTTTTCAACTTACATTATAACATAAGTAGGACTTCTTGGAAGAGCGGGTTCATTACCTAGAGGATTCCCTGTATGTGGAACAAGCTTCTTTTGTGTGGCCTGTTAAAAGAAACCATCTTGACAGTTGAATAGGTTCACATAAATTTACTTCCCATGTTAGAAGCATGAGTCCTTATCAAGGGGGGAGGTAATGCCTACCAGCTATAGTCCCTAGTATATTGCAAGGCTATACAAGGTCATTCAGGCCACTTGCCTAGTAATAACCTATGAACCCGGATGCACTGATGACATTTATCAGAGGTGCTCTTCACCTGCACTCATGCATTGGTGTCAGTTTGTCTTTGGGATTTCAGTTTCACCTTGGAAAAGATTGATGTGCATTACCTTTGTTTAAATATTTTATCTTACTGTGGTGTGTTTTTCCCTTCACCATTAGCCTTTTTCTCCTCCTGGCTAAAATCTCTGAGTTGCAGGCTTTTTTGTTAGTTCCACTTTTTTTCACAAAGATTGTCATCTTTTGCACTGATTCACAGTCGCTGGTCTCTGATTTCACCTGAAATCAGTCCTAACACTTGTCAAATGTTTAACAAATAAGGTAAATCTTGGAGAGGTTCTGTTAAACTGATTTGCTGTTCAGACATCCTCAAACCTTACCTGTCCAGGACATCTGTAATCAGAAAAACATAGCAATTATTTGCTGCCAGGACAATCTGATCTCAAAGCAGACAGTCTTATTGGCTTGGAAACTTTATCAAGCCCCTTCTCATTTTAAGTCTCACTTCACTAGAGGTATTATCTGCACATACATGAATGAAACGCTGCAGTTTGGAGGTGATGTCAAAGGAGATCAGCCATTAATGAGCTGCTCATCTATGAATAGCCTAGGTCTAAGTCTGCCATTCTGTCAAGATGTTGCACAGTGCTCATTGCATTACATTTTGAATGCTAATTAACCTCTGTCAGGTGTTACATACTTTACTGTAACTCCAGGTGTTCTAAGGATTTTCAGTCAGCAGTCTGGGCTGCGCCATCCAACCCCTTTGCCCATCTTTGGTGCCTGTAGGAGGGATATTCTTCTTCATCTCCTGACTGGTTTCAGTGTTGAGGCAAGCAAAGAACGGAGGGTTAAGAGACATGCCCTTTCCTTTTATTGGCACATTTCTGTTTATTTCAGTCCCAGGACTCCATTGAAAACGGGCTCCTTGAAGCCCAGTGGACTATCCTGGTAAACAAACTTCAAATAAATAAATGTTCTTTCTTCCCTTTCGATTTTCCTATCTTGCCATCCCAGTCATGCAGAAATGGAATGTGCTTTATGAAAGCTTCTGTTTGCCTTTCCAAGCAGACACACACTGTTCATGACTTGTGCCTTTTTATTTCAGTGTACTTTAACATTGGGTCTCCTTTCCTCTTCGTAATTTTTTTCACCCTTTTTTGCAGAGAACTGAAAAAGCGACTACTTTCCAGATATAAGAATATTTTTGCTGTTTCTACCTGTGCGACCTTCTTTTCTTGCTGTAAACGAAGTTTAAACTGCTATTTTATCTGTATTGACATTACCTGCACTTAAGTTAAAGTTTTGTTTGTTTAATTTTACTGTTGAGGCTGCCCACTCAAGTGTGCTAGCATGTGCATTTGATATACTGCTGTTTCCCTGCATTTTTCTGTAGTTTTCTTACAAAAAAAAATATATATATATATATATCCTTGTTTTCCCGCCTTTCCTTGACTAGAATAGTCCAGTATACAGGCTTTGCTGTATTCTGGTCTTTGGGATAGTTCCTGTGTTGCCCATTACCTTACTTGGCTAGAAGGAAGTTTCTTTGCTCACCAGTGGCAGTGGGGAACCTTGAGCAGCCTATCCGTCCCTGAAGGAGTGACCTCAGCACAAGATCTAGTAGTAATTGGTTGTTTTGGACCATTTAGCTCTTTTGAAGTTCCCTGTATAAAAATCCGCATTTGCGCTATTGTGCGCATAGCACAGCGCCAGTTAAACAAGTTTAAACTATTTCTGGCTCCGCCAAGTCTGCACTTCAGTTTTTCCCTTAAAACTGCTCTACCTTCAATAAAATCAGTCTGTTCTCTATCTAAAAAGCCCAGCACTTGCTCCTAAAGCATTTTTACACAGGTAAAGCACTATTGAACAAAAGAAAGCACTACATCCACCTACAATCCCCTCGAGTACCCATTTCCCTTTAGGTCCTTTCTGACTCAGCACTCAGCAATCCCTTACACTATTCTAGCATGTCGAGAGGTCAATTACTGACGTCCTCTCCAGTTCAGCTGGTGAATCTGGGAATCTTGAGGCAATGTTATAACTGCCTCATGTACACAGACAACCCTCTCCTCCTCCCAACAAATACAAATATATGTGAGAGATGCAACTATATAGCCAAACTGGAGGCTGAGCTCTCTCGACTCAGTACTGGCAAAACTAGTCAGGAGGAGAAGGTAACTACACACACCACAAACCCAGTCTCACATAGACCTACCACAACTGCAAACCAAACGCATAAACACACAAAAACATACTCGGAGGCTCTAATTAAAAAATCTACCAAAACAACAGATTGCCTCCAAAGCAGACATCCAAGCAACCACTACCTCAAAACATAGCACATGCAACACATAGTTCACAAAGTCAGTGTGTCAAACAGTCACAGCCCTTAAGGCCAAACAACATGCCTGATACACTTTTAATAGGTGACTCCATAGTCAGACACACTGACGTCCCGCTCACCAGACTGAACAAGGAAAAGGTTACAGTAAGCTGCCTGTTGGGTGCTAGAATCCGCCACATAACACAAGCACTCAAGTCACTCCAAAGCAAGTACAAATATGACTCAGTCATTGTCCATGCCGGTGTGAATGACCTGAGACGTACCTTCCTGGACTACATGAAAAGAGACATAGAGGAGCTCTCTGATTATGTAGCCCAGGCCGGTATGACCCTGACCCTGAGCAGCATCTTACTCTCACCAAGAATGATGCCACAGTACAAAGACAAAATGATCAGTTTTAACAATTGGTTCAATTACTGGTGTCATTCTAAGGGGATCTAATGTCTGTCTGCTTGGGATGACATGCTTGACAAACCACGCTGCTTCGCAAGGGACGGTTTGCACCTGTCACCCCTGGGCTTCCGGATATTGGCCAAGGCTCTTGCCACCCCCATAGTGTCTTTTTTAGGCAAGGCTCAAAAGACAAACCCACCTCCCTAGAAAACACAAGTGGAAAAAAACTAAGGGTAATGCTGCTCAACGCCAGAAGTCTAAACCTCAAGATGCATGCTCTCGAAGCCCTCCTCACTATGGAGAACATCGATGTCTGTGCAGTGACTGAAACCTGGTTCAAGGCTCCTGAGAGCACCCCAGCACTACCAGGTTATACATCATATCATGCTTTTCGGCCCCAAAACTTGGACCGAACCACAAAAGGAGGGGGAGTATCCATATTCATCAAAGATACCCACACCTCCAGGTTAGTGGCAACGCACGAAGCATTGGAGACCATCCATGTGCAACTAACCGTAGGCAAAACTGCCCTACAGTTTGTAGCATGCTACAGACCACCCTCTCAAACTCAGGAACCCCACTCAGCCTTCCTGAAGACACCGGAGAGTATGAATGTCTCTCCAAATACCATCATATTGTGAGACTTCAACTACCCAAACATAGACTGGGAGCATTACTCAAGCCCCAACACCCTAGACCAAAGGTTCCTAGAATTCATAAACTCAAATGCGATGGAACAACTAGTCACCACTCCCACAAGAGGCGATAATATACTAGACCTGATCATCACAAACATGGGGACACAATGCTCCACACCGGAAGTATACCTCTCATTGGTGAGATCAGACGATAAATGAATCTCACTGGAAATCCACATCCTGCCCCCACCCCCAGCACAAAAGACCACAGTGAAGAATTTCTTAAAAGCTGACTTCACACTTCTTAAGACTGAAGTGGTAACCTTCAAGGCCCCTGAGCCAGTGGAAACCACAGCCCACACCACTGAATCCTTTATAAACACTTTCTGCGGACACCTTCAAGAATGCATGGATCATGCAATCCCAAATAAAACCAAGACCCATTCCCCCAAAGGCAGGCTTCCTGTCTGGTGGACCCCAGCCATTAACAAGCTTTACAACAGGAGGAGGAAGCTACTACATGACAGAGCAAAATCCCCAAAAGGGAAGGCATCTCTGATCAGTACTAGCAAAAAACTACGATCACTCATAAAATCATCCAAGGCCAACTTTGAGAGAAAAATCGCAAAAGACACTAGACAATCACAAGGCCTTCTTTAGTTATGTTAGAAACCTGGGTGGAAACTCCCAGATATGCTCAGAGTTAGTCCAAAATGACAAAAAATACACTGAACTCACAGACATTGCCAACATACTGGCAGACAGGTTCAGTGCAAATCCCCCCCCTCCAAAAGGAGAAATATCTATCCCAGCAGAGTGTAGCCTCCCTGACATCTCAGATGCCCAGGTGAGAGCCGCCCTCTCCAAAACTAAAAACACAGCATCAGTGGGACCAGACGGTGTCCCGGGTTGCGTGCTACATGAACTCCAAGAGGAACTAAACCCGCACATAAGGCTGCTGTTTAATCTTAGCTTTACTACAGGATACGTACCCAAAGAATGGCGTACAGCAACAGTAGTCCCACTCCACAAAGGAGGTGCTTCTACGGACCCTGGAAATTACCGCCTCAGAAGCTTGATGAGCTTGGTCTTCAAAGCAATGGAGAGGATCATTATGGAACTCATAAACAAAGACATTGGGGACCTACAGACACTGGATCCTACCCAGTTTGGCTTTGTCAATGGCAGATCCTGCCTTTTGAACCTGGTCGACATTTTTGAAACAGTCACTAAGGCCATTGATGAGGGTAAGGCAGTTCACACAGCCTACCTTGATCTTGCAAAAGCCTTCGACACAATACCCCACTCGGGCATCATAGACAAGCTCACCAGCTTAAATGTAAACCCATATGTTATAAGATGGGTTGCAAACTGGCTCAAGGACAGAACCCACAAGGTCAGAATTGCTGGAGCCATGTCAGACTCTAAGCCAGTCACAAGCGGTGTCCCACAGGGCTCGGTCCTGGGACCCCTCTTGTTCGGCATTTATTTTTCTGCGGTGTAAGCAAACATAGGAGGATTGTGGCTGACAAAGTTCGCAGATGACTGCAAACTGGGCGCCATAATTGATACTCCAGCAGACACAAGCATCCTTCAGAAAGGCCTCATAGAAACAGATAACTGGTGCCAGAGCCATGGCCTTAAACTGAACGCCAAAAAATGTATAGTCATACCCTTTGGGAAAAACAAAGTACCCACAAATTACCACATAGGTGGGAATCCATTAAGTACGGAAGAAGTAATCAGGGACCTAGGGACCCAAGTTGACAGTAACCTCTCATTTGACACTCACATTGCCAAGGTGGTTAGGAAGACGTTCTATATTACCCACCTTATCATGAAAGGATTCACATCTAGATCAAGAGAGGTCATTGTGCCCCTATACTCTTCCCTTATCAGGCCTAATTGAGTACAATGCCCCATTTGGGATGTACCTTACCTGACAACTGCAGCAGTTAGAAAGACCCCAAAAGTACCTCACCAAGAGGATCAAGGGTCTCAAACATATGTCATATGCTGCCCGGCTGAAGAAACTCCAGCTCTATTCAGTCGCATACCGCCTACTCAGAGGCGATCTATGCCTGACGTACAAGGCCATGTCCAATCCGGAATTAATGGACATGCTCCACCTCGGAAAATCCACCAGAGCCACGAGAGCGAGAGATTTGAACCTCAACACAGAAATAAATAGGACGTGCTGGAGGGACAGATTCATAACCCAGAGGCTCCCTACACTCTGGAACAGAATCCCAGTCCATGTTAGGCAGAGCCCCTCACTGACTCTCTTCAAGAGAAACCTTGACGAGTGGATGGGAGATCGTAGGTTTACCCCAGGGGTCATCTCTGTGTCACTACTAGACAGAGGCGCAGTAAACTAAACCCTAAATGGGCATAGTATTCTCATTCCAAGGGGTGGCGAAAGCCACACACACTCTGGCTAGGCTTATAAATGCCCTAGGGCAGATAGCCTAGTATGAACCTATGAACCTATAAAGAAGTACAGATATTAAATGAGAAAGATTATTCCTGCCTCATGACCTGTGTTGTTTCATTGCATAATTTCCTACCTTTAGAAGCTTTGTTAAATTCTGAGGCGAACATTGCAGTAGAGCCATGATTGCAAAATAGCTTTTACTTACAGTAGGTTTGCGTTCTTTCTACATACAGATAAATACATTCATGAATTGCACTTTTTTCATTGCTGATATTTGTTCAGGTTTAACAGCAGTGGGTTTAAAATGTTTGAAGTTTAGAGTTAAATGCATGTTATGTACACTGTGAACATAAAACTCCCGCATGGAGTACTGCATCTTTACTCTTTACGTTTGATATTGAGCTTTTTGTGTGCCACTTGTGTTTAACAGTTTTTGGAATTAAAAAAACAGTGATATCTTGAATATTTCTAAAGTATAGAACATTTGTTTGCAGTAATCTAGTGGTGGTTGTTTTTCTCAAAAAACAGGATCTGGAACTCCTAAACAATCGCCGACCAATACCCCTTCTTCGACCCCACATCCTTCTGATGTTCAGGGTTCAACTCCTTCTGTTACTCCTTGTGTCACTCCAACCCCACAGGATGCAGGATTTTCTCCGCAGTCAGCCTTATTAACTTTTACTCAGCAACAGCAGCAGATGGCACTGAGCCAGTCACTACCTGTAATGACCATTCCACTCTCCACTATGGCAGCTACCAGTACTACAGGAACTGCTTCTAGCCAGGTCATGGCAAACCATGCAGGACTCAGCTTCATCAATGTTGTGGGATCCGTGTGGTAAGTTTCTTCTTTACATCTTGATCTTCTCATATATTTCTGTTTTTGTAGCGTGCACATTTTTTATTCTTTTTCATTCTGATTTCTGCATAATTTTATATTGTAGCCTGAGAAAAGCAGGCGTTTGCATCTGAACTGAGAATCTCCTGTGTGCTAAATAAAGTACAACTTCCACAATTGTTGATTATGTTCGGCAATTCCTGCTGTAGCCTTGGCATTGTAAGTTTGTAGGATTTCTGGAGAGTGGGCTAACAAAACCCTTTATAGGGGTAGGTACAAGTTATAAGGTCTGATGCAACAGCTGCTTATTTTGACTGGAATGGGAAACAAGATAACTTCTATAAAGACATACAGAGTGCGGCAGTGTTTCTTAAGAAGAGACATTAAAAGGCTAGGGACTAGGCAGGGAAACATTAATAACATGAATGACGCTTCCTTTTGGGAATAAGAACTAGAATAAAGTATCGATAAGGAGTGTGGTGAGACTGAGAAGCACAAGATATAAAAAGCCAGTGGGAGCAGGTAAAGCAGGATAACGATTATATCACAGTGACAATCTTACACAGAAGAGGAGAGGTCATGTGTTACTTTGATGAGCCTCACGGCACCAACACCAGCGTTCTGTAGGTGGTGGAGGCTTTATCGAGGACATGTGATAGGGCTGTTGGAAAGGGTGTTATGGAAAGGAGTGAACATGGTAAGAGGAATGCAAGACTGAGTTCTGAGGAGAAATTTTTACAGCTGAAGATGACATGTTTACACAGAATTAACAGGAACTGTAGTGATCATGTGGGATTCAAAAGAAATGGTATGGGATTGAAAAAGGAGATATGGCTGGAGATTGAAAACCTCGCTTTCTAAAACAGGTAATGGGTAAGTTATGCATCACAGAAGAGGGTGATAAATCAGTTCACTGGGTTGCCAGGTGGCTGTAATGGGGCACACGAGCATAGAAAGGTTCAGTGAGGCATGTGGTAAGTTGAAAATGACTAACATTTTAGACAGGAGAGAATAGCATTGTGAAAGAGGAGGAGATGATAAAAGTTACAGCAATTTCCATGTTGCCTTTAGTTGAAGTGCAATGCGGGGTTATTTGTGATGTTACTGAAGCCTTCCAGGGACGAGACATTGCTTTAGAAACTTATTCCTTTGTCCAGGAGTCAAGCTTTTTTAGGGAGTTTGATTTTTCAGCCTTCCTTTTCTTAAGTTTGTGAAGGGATTTAATGCTACTTCTACAACCTTTTAACACAAAAAGACACAGCAAGCTGCTGGTAAGCCAACTTTTAAAAAGTAATAACAGGGTTACAAAGAAAGGAGGACCAACCACCAGAATAAAGGATTGCTTAATAAATGTGAATGACTATCTCAAAAATCCAACCCCCATCCCACCCTGGCAAGCATTTAATACTTTCCAAACATGTGAGCTTCCATTTCTCTGTTTGGCATCAGATAGTTTCAGACAAATGGGTTCTGAAAGTGATTCATCATGGGTAAAGGCAATATGAATTTTTCCCTCATTTTGTAGGGCTTCCTCCTCATCTATTAGGTCAAACCTCTTTTCTCTCCTGTCATTCAGCATCTGCTGACTCACAGGGTTGATAACTGCCCCTTCTCCTCTGACAGAAGATTTTTATTCCAGAATGTTTGTAGTGCCAATAAGCTACATAGAGAGCGGTTCTGGATATTTCTTTTTTAAACCTATTTTTAATAGTGCCCAATTTCAAAATGTTTATTTTCAACCTTTTTTCCTCTCATTCCCCCTTTTAAGTTTTCTGGTGACCTTAAATTCAAAAGATGCGTATCGCATTTTTGTAACTCCAGACTTCTGACATTTCTTAAGGTTTTCGCACTTTCTGCTTGCTGAATTACTCTTTGGGCTATCCAGTGCTTAAGGGGTTCACAAAGTGTTTAGCTCCAGTGATGGCCTACTGCAGACTGCAAGGTATTCACATTTTTCTTTAGACAGCTTGCTTATCTTTGCAGTCTTTTCAAAGTGTCAGGAATCTCTCACTTAGGTGAGAAATCCAAAAGTGTTGCTTAACTCCTCACAGGATTGTTTTCATAGATACCTTGGTTCAAAGCTTTTCTTCCAGAAGATCAAGTGGATCTGCATTTAGATCTATTCCTGAGTTTTTCCACTCCGATAACTGTCTCGGCAAGAGAATTTCTAGAATACACTAGGTCTTATGGCATTTGTGATTTTTATGATTCTTCAAGCAAGACTCCACAGGAGAAAAATACAGTGGTACCCAAAAATCAATATAGTCCAGTCATTAACACCCCCTGACATTCCAGAGTCCAGTTTTGGGATTTGCGAGAAGGAAGAATGTCCTGACTGAAACCTCAGATTTTGCTTGGGGAGCAGTACCTATGGAGGTAAAAGTGCAGGGTCTTTGGAACAGAAAAGACAGAGCAAAACACACAAACATAAATGATTTGTTGGCAGTCATAAATGCTATCAACACACTCCATTATCTTCTGACCCCAGGACCATTACCAGTGTTTTACAGATCACTCCACAGTTATGTAGTATATAAACAGGTTAACAAGATCTTACCCTCTCTGCAGACTAGCCATGGTAGCCTGGGACATAGCTTTTCAGTACAGTCTCACTGTACATATATCTTGCATACCGTCTGAGACAAGTTTTTTGGCAGACAAGCTGAGCATGTCCAGAATGGACCCTCACGAGTGGAAATGTCTTCCAGGAATTGATTCATCTATGAGGAACACCTTCGATAGATCTTTGCCTCCCGCCACAACAGTCAGCAAAATTCTGCTCCAGGATTCCACACAAAAAGCCTAAAGAACAGATGATCTGATGTCAGTCTTCATTCATCCTTGACCTTTGGGTACTCTATTCTGATTCTCAGAACTGGCTCGGCCTTTGTACAGCTCGCACCAACCAAAAACTCTTGAGCTAAGACTCTACCCCCACAATACCCTTCTCCAAATTACCTCAGATCTCATTTGCCGCTCTTGTTGCAAGATGCGTCAGCCATTCATCTCGCAGCTGAGTAAAATTGGTTTATTTTTGAAAGTTTTTCTCATCTCCTTTCTATTCTTCTGTTATATTAGTCTCTACGCACCGTTTGTGGTTGAGTGACTGCTTTTTCCTCATACCGTACGGTATCCTCTCTACCATCATTGGTAGCCCCTCTCCTTTTCCTTCTCTACCTCGTCAGGTAGCTCTCTCGCTTACCATAGTTAGTATTTTTTTTCTCTTTACCAATCCTTTATATTTCTTTCTACCATAGTTGGTAGTTTTTCCATCCTGTCCTTTTTTGTGTGATTGTTTGTGTGAGAGTGTTCCCCTAGTTGACTACTGTCCTTCTGTTTGTCAACATGGCTGATAAATCAAAAGGCACTACAGGGTTTAAACAGTGCCAGGATTGCAGATGGAAGATGCCCATTTCGGATGGGCACTCTTTCTGTGTTTATTGTCTGGGAGGAGCTCATTTGGACCAAGAATGTTATGTTTGCCAGGCCTTTAGTAACAGGGCCTTGGTTGAACGTAAAATTAAATTAATATTGAAAGGCTTAAGTCTTCTTTCAAAGAAACCATGTCCAGGACTGCTCCATCTTAATCTGACCATGGTATGAAGAAAAGTCACTCAGTGCTGACTTCTCCTTCGACACCGGTGGCAAAAACACATAATCCTTCGATATATCTACGGAACCGAAGGCTAAGGTTCCGAGACTGCCAGAACAGACAGTTTCCTCGGCACTGGTTACTACTACAGCACCACATATCTCGGCACCAGTCGCGTTAGCACAGACTTCTTTAGTTCGCAGTCTGTGCTGACCTTGCCTACTGCACTGCAGCAGACATTACCCAATCCCTCGGTGCCGAAATCAGAAATGATGTACTTACCAGGACAGGATATTCACCCTCTATCAATCCCTTCATGGGGTAGCTTCCCAGTCTTTTTTTGAAAAGGCCAGAATCCCCCTTTGGATTATCTGTCCATTCCTCCAGGAGTCTCACTGAAGCGGACATATTCAGGTTGGTGGATCAGCTCCTGGTGACTAGGGGTCTTTGTGTTTCCTCCCAGACCCCTCTCCCTTTTGGAGTTCGGGAATTTTCTCCCAGGACTCCAACAAATCTTCCTCCTCTAACCCCCTCATTTGGCTTAGAGCTTCCTACTCCAGTCCCTCTGGTCCCATCTGCTGTGGTACTGACTGCCCATCCGCCTTCGGTGTCAGGATTTGCCCTGACTTCTTTGGTTCCGTCAGAACCAGCAGACTCCTGGGGAAGTAGCTCCACTGTCGGGTCCGATATTCAGGGTCATCCTTAACTCTGGGAACTTTGGCAGCTGTGGGCTCTTCCTTGGCTCCTGCTTCAGAGTTGGGTCTCTTGGAGCAGGTTGTGACCTCTGTTCCAAGGTTGTTCTCAGTTCCGGGCTCCCATCCCTCTTTGGGGGGGGGCTGCCTTCCAGGTTATGGAGAGGGCCTCGGCCTCTGCAGGCTCTCAACTGGCTCCTTTTTTATATAGTTATATTCCCAGACTCTGTGCACAGAGCTGCCACCAACCTTCACACCCGGGCAGCGAATACCAAAGCTGCAAGATACCCCTGTACAGAGCCCCTCTTCTTCAGAGGCTCCTCGGAGATCCCTGCTGATGAGCCACCCAAAAAGATGATGTGCAAGAGGGAAGCACTTAGATTCCCTGGAAGAATCTGTCACTGAAGACACAGACTTTGATGACAGTGAGAGTTCCCCCCGATCCCTTCTGGAAGGCATCTCCTGGAGACATGCAGGAGTTCCTCAAACAGAGGAGTAACTGGCAGCCCAAAGGCCCGACCTCTGAGGAATCTGTGTACTTGCAAGCTTATGGTGCTCATCCATCTATTTTGAGTGACCCCTCCTGCTGACGATTTTATTAAATTAATAGCACAGCAGGCATGGAAGGCCGATTCCCCGCAAAGCAGACAAAATTTTGTAAGACCCTGTAGACCATCGGCATTGGGCCAAGGGCTTAGCAGTAGATACTATGGTGGTTGTGGCGGCCACCAAAAAGGCATTTGCCGATGAGAATCCCACTGTTCATCTCCCTGAACTTGAGAGTCTAGGATGATGGACAGATTTGGAAAGCGGGTTTATACTTCATTAACCTTTGCCCTAAGGTCTTTGAATTTTGTGGCACATTTCACTTGGCTCCAGAGGGATCTGATCAAGGAGTTGTCTGATACCTTCGCAGGAGCTGTGTCTGTAGAGGTACAGATAAAGTTGCCTCTCAGCTAACTACCCTGGAGTCTATTTCTAACTTGTCCATGAGACTCATTTCACATGCAGCCAAAGGGACGACCAGGGCAGCAGATTCAGACATTGTCATAAGGCGTTACACTTGGATGTGCTTGTGTGAGTTTGAGGAGCCATTTAAGTCTTCCTGTGTCAATTCTTCCTTTGACGGATTGTCTTCGTTCAGCTCCAAAGTCAAGGGAACTCTAGCCCGATCTGAGAATGATAGAAATCTGCAGTGGGCATATGTTTTTCTGACCCCCAAGGAATCAGAAGAGTGGAAGGGATGTAGTTTAAAAAAAGTCCCATTTTCTTTTCGGGATGCATGTGGTGGTGGCCCCCCTCAGGGCAGAGGGGGATCTCCAATGGAAGACACCGACTCCACGGTAGAGGTGGCCCGCAAAATCAGGTTTCCAGAGATTCTACCTCTAGATAAACCCTACCAGCACTTCTGAAAGAAGGCTCAGTTGCTTACCTCTGGAAGCAGTCGGGGGAGGGGGGGTTCACGGCACTTGACAGCCTGGTGACAAATAACTTCCAATACTTAGTGCAGAAGATTATTACCAGAGGTTACTATATCCCCTTCAGTCATTTCCCAAGATCACCAAGAAAACTCCCCGATGTGCCACCCTGTCAGAGGGACCAAGCAGCCTTAGAGATTCAAAAGCTGCTAGAAAAGTCATCCAAGAAGTCCCACCACACCAGATGGGATCCAGGTTTTACTCAAGGTTCTTTTTTGGTGCCAAAAAAGGCAAGGGACTTGAGACCAATATTGGATCTCAACCTTCTGAACAGGTTTGCTTAGCAAGCAAAATTCTGGAAACGGTTCAGTCTATACTTTTCTAGAGAAAAGTGATTGGATGTGCTCTGTAGACCTACAAGACACATATTACCACATAAAAATGGGCAAACGCTCCAGAAGGTTTCTCTGCTTTGGAACCAGTCATTTTCAGTTCAGAGTGCTGCCCTTTGGTGTCACCACAGCCCCCAGGGTGTTCACCAAGTGCGTGGCGGCAGTTACAGCTCACTAGAGACTGCAGGGATTCCAGGTGTTTCCTTATCTAGAAGACTGGCTCATCACTGCTGCAAGCCTCAAACTTCATTCTGCACCTCTTCACTTGCCTGCGTTAATACAGTGAATCAAGAAGAATGTCAGCCAACTCCCACTTAAGACCAGCCCATCTGAATACAATCTCTTGTGTAGCTTCCCTTCCTTTTAACAGACTGCAGAAGATAAAATCCCAAGTACAAGCCATTCTGTCCAGGGATGAAGTTCCTGCTCTTGTAGTCCTCCAAACGTTAGGGTCCATGACAGCGACCATTATCTTGGTTCCTCTAGCAAGATTTCACATGAGGCTACTTCAATGGCTCTTGACTTCCCAGTGGGACTTCCCAATGGGCCACAACAGACCCCGGGAACTACCGCCCCATTAGCTTGACAAGCCTGGTCTGCAAGGCCGTGGAACGTATTATCATGGAACTCATAAACAAAGACATTGGAGATCTCCAAACTGTGGACCCCACACAGTTCGGGTTTGTAAAAGGCAGATCATGTCTCCTAAACCTGATAGACTTCTTTGAAGCAGTCACCAAAGCCATAGATTAGGATAAGGTGGTTCACAGCCTATTTAGATCTCACCAAGGCGTTCAACACCATCCCCCACTCTGGAATTATAGATAAACTCACTAAACTAGGTATAAATCCCTATGTCACAAGATGGGTTGCCAACTGGCTTACTGACAGAACCCACACTGTGAAAGTAGCAGACTCCAAATCAGACTTCAGACCAGTGACTAACACAGAAGGTCTTTGGCTATCTAAATTCGCAGATGACTGTAAACTAGGAGCCATAATCGAAACTCCTAACGATGTGGACATCCTACAGAAGGGCCTCACTGAGACAGTTGCCTGGAGTCAAAGCCATGGTCTCAAGCTCAGTGCCAAATAGTGCATTGTTATCCCCTTTGGTAAAAACTCTGTACCCATGAACTATTACATAGGCGGTAGTCTACTTAACACCGAAAGTGTGATAAGAGACCTTGGGACACAAGTGGACAGTAGTCTCTCCTTTGATAATCACATCGCCACAGTGGTCAGGAAATTCTTCTACGTGGCACAACCTCATCACAAAAGGTTTCTCATTCAGAAAAAGAGGTCATTGTTCCCCTCTACTCGTCACTCATTAGACCCATTATAGAGTACAACACCCCTTTTGGTATGTACCTCACAAGACATCTACAACAACTGGAAAGGCCGCAAAAATACCTCACAAAGAGGATTACTGGCCTTAAACAGATGCCTTACGCAGACCGACTAAAAAAACTCCAGCTTTACTCTGTCGCATATTGCCTACTCAGAGGCGATCTCTGCCTAACATGCAAAGCTATGTCAAACCCAGAGCTGTTGGACATGCTCCACTTAAAGAAATCCCAATCCCTCCGAGCTACACGCTCTTGGGACCTAAACCTTGCCACCACAATAAACAGAACATGCTGGAGGGGATAGATTCCTGTCCCAGAGACTTCCCATACTCTGGAACAGACTAACTATCTATGTCAAACAGAGCTTCTCATTAGCATTCTTCAAGAAAAATCTTGATGATTGGGTGCGTAATAGGAAATTCACCCCGGGGATCACTTCTGTGTTTCTGCTTGACAGGGGCACAGGAAAATAATTTTCTTGCGTGGCGAAAGCCAGAGTACCTTTTTGGCTAGGCTTGTATAGGCCCTAGGGCCAATAGCGTAGTACCTAACTATGAACCTGTGGTCCATCCTAACGCATCCAGTGATGGACCCAATTCTTATCACCAGTCGCTGCAAGGACTTATCCTGGTAGGTGGAATCAGAGGAAATTCCTTTGGGCTGTCCCTTAGTTCCCCCTCAACCCAAGGCTATTGTGACCATGGACTCCTCCCAGGTGGGGTTGAGGGGGCATTGTCTGGGAAAAACAGTCCAAGGTACTTGGTCCCCTCTATCAGTGTCATGAATTTGAGGGCAGTGCTCTTAGCGTTGCAAGACTTTCAATCTGTCCTCTCTCTAGGAACAGTTGCAGTTCAGTCAGACAGGATGTCGGTGGTATGGTACATCAACAAGCAGGGTGGAACCAAGTCCTATCACCTGAGTCAGGAAAAACTCAGTGTGTGGCAATGGGTGATATCTTTCAACCACTTTCTAATAGCAATGCACATCCCAGGGAGCTCTAACGAGATAGAGGACATATTGAGCAGATGCATTCTTCTGTCTCACAAGTGGTCTCTCAGTCCCAGAGTGGCTAAGGAGATTTTTCATTGCTGGACCAACCTTGCTGCGTCCTCTCTGCATCACCCTTGAACAAGAAATGCAGCAGCTGCTTTGCCCTAATTCCCCTTCAGGGGGAGTCACCGAGAGATGCTCTTCCATATTGGCCCCTCGGGTCTTCTCTGCCCCCCCCCTTCCTTCTCACCCCCCCCCCTTTTTTTTTTTTTTTGAAGAAAGCTTACAGGTTGAGAAGCAAAGTTATCCTCATTGCACACTTCTGGCTCCGACAAGTCTGGTTCTCTTTCCTGTGGCCTCACCTAATTCACCGTCCATGGATTCTGGATCCAGTTTCAGACCTGCTGTCTCACCCACAGGAACTGGTACACCCCAACCTTCAGAATCTCTAGCTTACATCTTGATTCCTCTAGTTCCATTAGTCGCCAGGCAAAATAAGTTACTTTTCTCAGTTCAAAAAATTCTACTGACTTCCTATAGACCATCCACCAGGAAATTCTACCTTAACAAATGGAAGAGATTTTCGATTTGGGCTTCTGATAATGACCTCAATCCCTTCTTGGCACCAGTCGAGAACGTTTTTGAATTCTTAGCTACCCTTTTTGATCAAGAGGCTTCTGTTTCCACAATCATGTTTCAGGTAGTGGTCATTTCTAACTTCCACAATGGCTTTGAGGACCATTCATTAATTTCCCACTACTTATGCAAAGTGTTCCTTATAGGAATCTTATGATTAAAACCTCAGTTTAAAGATCCTATAGTTCCATGGGATCTGACTTTGGTCTTAGTCTTTGGTGCTTCCTCCTTTGAACCAGCAGCGACTTGCCACCTAAAATTTCTCTCATGGAAAAGTCTCTGTAATAGGATTTACTTCTGCCAG
Organism: Protopterus annectens; assembly: GCF_019279795.1. Taxonomy (NCBI): domain Eukaryota; kingdom Metazoa; phylum Chordata; order Ceratodontiformes; family Protopteridae; genus Protopterus; species Protopterus annectens. The sequence continues at coordinate 705,858,854 of NC_056736.1, forward strand.
AAGAGTTTTTGAAATTCAAGCATTTATGTTCAAAACCCCCATATCTGTTTTTTCATAAGGATAGTTTCACTAAGAATCAACCCTTCCTTTCTTCCTTAGTTGGTCTCAGAATCCAGTATTAATCAACTATCGATTTGCCTGTTTGCTTCCCCAGTTTTTCCAACAAAGGTGAATATTGTTTACATTTTCTGGACGGTCACCGACAATAATGATTTTACCTCAGCAGGACTAAAGATTCTTGAAAATCGGTCCAGTTACTTTGTCTAAATGACTAAGAGATTGTGTTACATTCGTTTACAATCACAACAACCTCAAGTTACCTGCGCCTGTGAGAGCGCATTCCACCAGATCAGTAGCCACGTCAGTTGTTTTCCAGTCCAAGGTTTCCATAGAAGAGATGTGCGCAGCCGCAACATGGGCTACTCCACATACGTTTATCAGTCATTACAAATTGGATATGGTCTCCAGAGGAAGAGCATCCTTTGGTGCTATGGTTCTCAGGAATATCCTTCCATGAGGCCACCCAGGACCTAAAGTAGCTGGGGACTCTGTCACAAAGGTCAAGGATGAATGAAGATTGACATCAGATAAAGAAGTTATGTACTCACCGTAACATTCCATCTGTGTTGTCGATCTTCATTCATCCTTGACTTCCCACTCTCCTGTAGACTTCCTGGAGGATCAGACGCTTGTCCTGGAAACTTGTTAGGTTTGACCTTGGACATGGCGGCTTCTTATTGTTACAGATTCCTCTGTCTTGCTATGTGGCTGCAAACTCGATCTGAGGTAATATGGAGAGGGGTGTTGTGGGTAGATTCTTAGATTGAGAGTTTTTAGTTGGAGCGAGCTGTGTAATGGCCGAGACTGTTCCGAGGATCGGAGCAGAGTACACAAAGGGCAAGGATGAGTGAAGATCAACAGCACAGCTGGAACGTTATGGTGAGTACATAACTTTTATTTTTATTTTTCCTTAGAAATGAATGTTCCTATATGTTTTCCATCCTTTGCCTTAATATCCAAGGTTATTCTGAAGGTTCAGAAGGACTCTCCATTAATTGTGGTGACTCCTTTCTGGCCCAGGCAACAGTGGTTCTCCACTGGAAATGGTTAAGGGCAATTACCACAAGCTTCCTCACAGACTGGACCTACTCACACAGGATAAAGGGGATATTTGACACATCCTAACTCCAAATGAATGCAGCTATCTGCCTGGATGGTAAACTCTTAATACCTTGTAGACAGCTGTTTTCTGAGGGTGTGCAGCAGGTGTTAAAAGAGTCAAGAAAACCTGCTTCAGAGAAGTAAATGCCAAAATTGAATTGTTCCAGCACTGATCCCTGAGGGACTCCACTTGTGACTTGGCTCTTCGTAGAGGTGAATTCCCCAATTCTAACTTCGAGTCCCGTTTGTGAGCCAGCTGGCTATCCACTGGGTAACATAAGGGTTTGTACCTAACCTCTTGAGTTGAGTTTAGCAATGCCCGACTGGGGTATTGTATCATATGCCTTGGCCAGGTCAAGGTAGATAGTGTTAACCATTTTGCCCTCATCCATTGCTTTGGTCACCTTGTCATAGAGAATCTACCAGATTGAGTAGGCATGACCTGCCCTTGACAGAACCAAACTGGGTTGGGTCCTGTGTCTGGAGGTTTCCTGAGTCATTACTCATCATTTCCATGATAATTCTTTTCATGGCTTTGCATATGATGCTAGTGAGACTTATGGTTCTGAGGTTTCCAAGGTCTGTAGATAACCCACCTTTGTACAGAGAGATTACTGCTGCAGTTCTCCATTTATGAGGCATGAAGCCTGTTTGGATGTTACAGTTAAGTAGCAATTCCAGAGGGCTTGACAGGTCATGTTTCATGCTATTAAGAATACCTTCTGGGATATTGTCTGGGCCCATTGATGCAGTGTTCTCAGCATGGTTGTACTCCTGGTTGGTGTATTGACAGTGTGGTCCAAGGAGTTTGTGTTTACAAAATCTAGGAATCTCTGTGCCTGTATGTTTGGCATTATAACCTTGTATTGTCAGTGTGCTGTCTGTGGTTTTAAATCATGTCTTGGTGACCGCACAGATGTCCGCATTCTCTAGGGTGAATTGAGTTTCTAGGGAGTGGAATTTTTTGTTTAGACTCCTAGCACTGAGTAGTAACACCTTTAGATTGTCTTTCTTGTAATTTGCTATATCAGAAGTACTTTTTCAGTTTAGAATTGCCTAAAAAGGCGCTATGATAGACATTGTTTTAACTAATATTCAAAAGCCTATATGGGAGAGGTGCCTATCATCCCTGGCAAAGCAGCATGGTCTGTTAACCATCTTCCTTGCTGGCAAATATTGCACCCCCTTAGACTGACACCAGAAACTAAGCCAATTGTTAATCATTTGTTCGTATTGTGACATCATCTTTGGTAAAGGTAAAATGCTGCTCAGTGCTAGGCTCATACCAGCCTGGGGCACATATTCAAGATCTCCATTATGTCTGTCTTCATATAGTCTGGGGAGGTATGCCTCAGATCGTTTACACCCACATGGACTGTAATGGAGTTATTCGGTTACTTATGGTCTAATGACCTGAGTGTTTGAGTAATAGCATGGATCCTGGTCCCTGATAAACAACTGACTGTGAAGTTCTCCTTATGCAGCCTAGTGAGAGGGACATCAGCGTGTCTCACAGTGTAGTCTCAAATGACCAGAATGTTGGGTTGTGTGGTGGCTTGCTCTAGCTTAGAAGTAGAGGCTCCATGAGATGTGGCTGTATGTGTTGATGGGGGTGTTGGTTTGAAAGAGTGCATTTGGTGCTGCTGAGGGTATTTGTTATGTGTACTTTGTTTAGGGGGTCTTTGGGTGTAGGAGGGTTGCATTTAAATGCCTCACCATGTGAGGGTTGATATGTCTGCTTTGAATAGTGTGTGATGGGCGCAGCATGAGTACTACTGACAAACTTATTGACATTAGGAGTATTTTTATGTGAGGTTTCCCAGTAACATTGTGTAAATACATCTTTCACATACCTTATCAGTTTGTTTGAGAATTAACTGGTTGTCAGTAAACATAAGGCAATTTCTACACTGTCTCAGGATGCACATGTCCACCAAGTTGGTAATGCAAATAGTGGGAAAGTTCATATCCATGGCAACAAACCCTATTTTATTGATTAGACAGTTGAAGTGAGAATATAAAGCAATGTCAGGAGTATCAGGCTTGCAACTCGGGAGGGGGGGGTGCAATGCTTGTCACTGCAAACTAGTTGTCCTATGTGCAACTAGATATTGGTGAAATTTTAATGTTGCTTCACTGGAAAAATGTTTACTCAAGGTCATTGTGTCTATACAGGGCACTGACAAACACTTTAGGGGAAACTAATAAGTAGACCTTGATGATTTATGGATGATGTATTTAGGCATATATTCTGAAGTTAGGTTAGACAGAAGCAAATCAAGGAGTACTTACTGAAATGAAAAAAATGACCTTGTCAAGAATGATAAAAAGAAGGGAGCCGCCTGAATGGCTGCTGTCTGGCTGCTACTAGTGCTCGCCTCACCACAGCTTCACTCTGCTTCTTCTCTCCCCAGAAGCAAAACAGCACCAATCCCAAGATGAGAAGCAGGCCACAGTCTTATTTGGTGATCATCTTGTCCCAGATGATGCAAGGGTCTGTAAGCTTGTTGTAGCCTTTTCCTTGCAGATGCCTTGAATAGCAACCAGACCAGGAAAGTCAGACAGGCACTCACTGCCCATTTAAAAATAGTCAGGAAACAATGTACTCTGCTCCTTCTCTCACCAGGAGCAAAATAAAAGCACAAATTCCAAGCTGGCACATATGCAGCACTTATTAGGCTTTCCAGTGCTCAATATTCTCCAGGAAATAATGTCCCCATCCTCCTCCTATCACCAGGAGCAAAAAAGAAACACTAATCCCAAGATTACTGCAGAGAGGCATATTGTGGGCTTTTCAATAATTGGTGGTCTTGGAGTAGATGTTGCAAATTTTAAATGTCAGATGGAAAAAAATGGGTTAATATCCTAAGAGCTGCAGTGTGCACTAAGCAGTTAGATATGAAAGAGGGGTTAACTTAAACGTTAGCTATCTAAGGAGACCACCACTAATTTTAAAAGAGCATGATACATTTGAAGGGGGTGGGCACTTTGAATTCTGGTTTTGGTTTTGTGGAATACAGTGGGATGACCAATAAATTTAAATAGCTGAAGAAGAGTGATTTCACAAAATGATAATTTTGTGCTTACTCACAATAGCCATTGAAAGAGGAGAGAGGGCAGTGTCTGTGCCTGTGACAGCTGCTCAGTTGGCACTGGGACTGCCTGCCTCAGTTTGTCTCCAGGCTGCCCTCTCTGTAGAGCCCCCAGCTTCTTCTCCCCCCTCCCCTGGTTCTCCATGGTGGGAAGTCTCTGGAAATAGGCAGTGTAAGAGGAAGACTTGGACTCACCCAAGGAGTCCCCCACTGAGGACACCAGCCTTGAGGAAAGCGAAGAGGCCCCCAAATCCCCCATAATGGCACCTCCTTTGAAGCCCCTTCACCAGCGCAGGAGCTGGACTGCCGAAGTCCTTTCTCAGGAGAAGTTGGTGTTTTTGGAGGCCTTTAGGATGAGCCCATCCATGTCCTGGGTGGTTCCCCTTTCAGATGCACTTGATGTGGTGTCCCTGATGGTATGGTAGAAAACCGGTAAAACCAGTTCTCAGAAAAAAAAAATTGACAAAATCTCCACCCCACCCCAGTGATTGGCTTCACTGGAAGAAGGGTCCAGCTGTGGATGCTATTGTGGCGACTGCAGCTTCCACTGACGAGAGCTACTCGGTCCATCCCCCGAACAGGGATTCTCAGGCATTGGACCACTTAGGGAAGTGCACTTATGGCTCAGCCACCTTTGCGCTAAGGGTGTTGAATTATTTGGCTCACTTGATCAGGCTTCAGTGGGATATTGTGTCAGAAATGTCAGGAGAATTGAAGACACAACAATCTCCCGAAGATAAAGAAGAAATTGTTGGCTCAACTATCCACTCTTCAGTCAATTTCCAAAGTGTTTGTGCATCTGCTTTCCAACACAACTGATGGTACGTCCTGAGTTGTTGACATCTGCATTGCTGTGTGTCACTTTGATGAGCTTGTGTGACTTTGCCGACTGCTTTAAGGCATCCTTTGCTAATGCCCCTTTTGATGGCTTGTCTCTTTTTGTGTCGAAAGTTAAAGACACTGACTAGGAATGAGCAAGATGGAAAGATGCTTTTTGCAGTTGGAGTTCGTTTTGGTACCCTTCAACAGTCCTTTTCCCTGAACCAGAATGGGGGGGGGGTCTCTTCAGGAAATCACAGCTGTCCTTTCAAGAGGCTCCTTCTGTGGGTTCTCCCTGCAGCAGGTTAGTAACCACAACAGATGTTGCTCTTGCTGCAGGGGTGGTCCGCAAGAACATGGGAATCTTCCAGCAGCAATGTTGGAAGGACTTGATGCTGTACCCACATATAAGAACAGATGGGTTAGGCTTTCTGTCTGGTTTGCTGAGCTTTCCCTTGTTTGGTCTGTCGAGCTTCACTGTCATTTTACTTAAAACATACTTTTGAAATGGGTTTGCTGTATCCCACTATTAAGGTGTATATTTCAGTCCTTCAGATTTGCATAATCAGTTAGAAAAATAAACCATGATGTGAGTTAAGTAATATTGTAATGACATCATTAAATATTTATTTACCAGGTAAGTGGACTAGCTGTAAAAACCCTTTTCAGATGTTCATCGTGCATACAACTGCAGTCATAACAGATGGGTTATCCTGCCGTTAGGCGGGTCCTCTGTCGGCCGAATTCCAAAGTCTAGGTCCGGCATCGGTTGTCGTCGCTTCCTCCCTGACGTCAGTGCGGCAGGGGTATAAAAGAGGCAGCCGACGCCATTTTCTCCAGTTTTTCTTGCCGCGCGGTTCCCGAAGCAGAAGCAGTTCGCAAGTGCCGGTCGGCCAGCTCCTGAGATTTATGAAAGTATTTCAGCCGAAGTCTTCTTGAAAGCTAAGTACCCCGTTGGGGAAACTTTTCTTGCCTCAGACCGATGTCAGACAAAGTTAATAATTGCATTTCATGTGGGAAGCAAATATCGCATAAGGATTTCCACTCTTACTGTATACCTTGCTTAGACCCAGACCACGACGTCTCGGCCTGCCGTTTTTGTGCTAGATTCAACAAACACATTATTAAGCATCGGGCGGAGTTCGCCCTTCACTTTTTTGGCAACAAATTTAATTATATTATGTCATTGGATACTCCGACTCCAGTTTTGAGCAAAAAACGCAAAGATAAGGACCGGCATACGAGGTCCGCACCACCTACTGATACCACGCTAAGGCCGACTGCCACTTCTCCGGTACTCAGCGAGGCGCCTATGCAGCCCCTGAGTACCGAAGACAATGCATTACTGGTGTCTTCAGTACCCAAGGTCGCAGGCTCCTCGGCCCCCATTCCTACTACAGATACCGACGCCACTCCTGGCGGGGAAACTCAGAATTTAGACAGGCCTGCCTTTTCTCTAGGGGTCTTCAGGCCTTATTCCTTCTCTATTAAAGCCTTCACTAAATCTAAAACAGCCATGAAAACCAAAAAACAGGTTCCTCAGACACCCTCTCAAGGCTCCATGCCTAAAAAACAGATGCTTAAAATGGCTGAGGATTTGATTACTCTTATCAGGGGTTCTCAACCCCCCTCTGACAAAAGGCCCAGATTAGAGGAAGACTACCCTTCCTCAGATCAAGCTTCTATTGCCTCAGAACTATCTGAGGACCAGGATTGTGCCTATTCTCCATTCGAAGACTCTGATGCAGAGGAGTCTATTCCCTCGGTCTCCCCCTCTGAGGACTTTTTTGGGGAAACCCTGCATACATTGAGGGAACACTTTCACTGGGAAGGCCAAGATTACTCAGATTCCAAGAAAAGGCTCAGGGAATTTCGTTTGCTCCCCCAGCATAGGCCTCTGGCTATCCCTCCTGTTCTAGATATATTGGATGATGTGTACACAGAAGCCAGCCTTAATCCTGATTCTTTGCCTCCAGCTCCTGTTAAACCAGACTGGTATCACCGGGTTCCTGATTCTCACCAGTTCCTATATAAAAGCCATATTGCTGACCCAGAAACAATTTCACAGGGTCCCAAGGGAATTAAGGCCTCTACTGCTAAAAACCCATTACCTTAAGAGAGAGATTCCAGATCCTTAGAAAGGTGGGGGGAAAAGGTGTACACCTCGGCCACTTTAACCATGAGGGCATTAAACTGTCAGTTCCATATGTTAAAGTATTAACAGTTTTTGATATCTCAGCTGAAAAGCAAAATGACACAACCAGAACATCCAGATTTAAAAGAGTTGCAGGATTTGTTGCATGGTGCAGAGCAAGTGGGTAAACATACCTTGCAGTGTGGTTTTGATGCTTTAGAGGCCTCATGTAGAGCTGCTGTTACGGGGTCTGTTATACGTAGGCATACTTGGCTCAAAGAGCAAACCTTACCAGATCATGTCAAAGCTAAATTATTAGATGCACCTCTTCAAAAAGCTGTATTGTTTGGTGTTAAAGCAGAGGAGGTGCTAAAGAAAATGGAGGAAAAAGCGAAATCAATGCAAACAGTGAAAGATTTCCTGCAGGTACAGCCTCCACGTTTCAGCAGAAACTGGCCTTCAAAAAATTGGTCCTTTCCAGCCACGGACAGACCTCAAAGGGGCTGATACAGGCGTCCAAGGGGTAGAGGGCAACCTCAAGGATCTTTCAGAGCCAGACAGTGGCAAGCACCAACCCCAAGAGGTGGAGAAGATAGATCACAGTCTTTTTAGAAAACAGACACAATGACTTCCCCCTACACCTGCCAAGGAAAGCTTTAATGGCAGCACCTTTGGGCGGAAAACTGACATTATTCTCAAAAAACTGGCATATTGTTACAAAAGACAAATGGATTCTGGACATTATAGACAGAGGCTACAGGTTCCACTTTCACACCCTTCCAAAAATGAGAGGCATGCCAAACCTGCCACAAAATCAAAGGGCAGAGGCACAAAAACAAATTTCAGCTCTCATGGACATGAAAGCAATTCAAGAGGTACCTGCAAAAGAACAAGGTCAAGGGTTTTATTCCAGACTATTCCTGGTACCAAGGAAAGACAAAGATTGGAGACCTATTTTAGACCTATCCATCCTAAACACATATCTACAGGTGCCAAAATTCAAGATGCTCACATTACAGCAGCTTCTTCCCATGCTGGGCAAGGAGTCTTGGCTGGTAACATTGGACCTCAAGGAGGCATACCTGCATGTCCCTATCAGACAAGATTGCAGAAGATACCTCAGATTTCTTGCAGGTTCAACCCATTACCAATTCTCTGCATTGCCCTTTGGCTTATCTACTGCGCCCAGAGTGTTTACGAAATGCCTGGCATCAGTAATCACCTTCTGCAGACTACAAGGGATACAAATCTACCCATATCTGGACGACTGCCTGATCCAAGCGGACAGCAAGGACATACCACTGCAACACCTGGCGTTTGTAATAAAACTGTTGAACTTCTTGGGATACACAATCAACAAAAAGAAATCAAAACTAATACCCTTTCAACGAATTATTTTCCTGGGTGCCAACTTGGATACAACCACCCAGATGGCCTACCTCACGCCAGACAAGCAAGGGCAACTGTCCCAATACTTCAGAAAAATGGCAACTTACACCAGGCTAAATGCAAGGAAAGTCCTGCAGGCTCTGGGATTCATGGCATCTTGCATCCTACTTATCCCATGTGCAAAGCTACATATGAGGAAACTTCAATGGTACCTAAAAAAACTTATGGTCTCAACACAGCCACAGCTTGGAAGCAATTATACCACTCATTCCATGCCTTCAAAAGGAATTTATGTGGTGGGCTCAAGCTTGCCAAAGAAACACAGGTCTTCCTTTCTGTGTACCTCAAGCAACTCAAATCAATACAACAGACGCCTCAGACTACGCCTGGGGAGCACACGTGACAAATCAGTGCATTCAGGGAAAATGGGCACGAAAAGAGAAGCTCCTTCACATCAACCAAAAGGAAATGCTAGCCATGCAAAAGGCTATTATGACCTTCAAAGACCTACTGCATCCGGGCCAGCTGTTGATAAGGACAGACAACACCACAGTGATGTGGTACATAAACAAACAGGGGGGAACTCATTCATACCCCCTGTGCAGGCAAGCCATGACCCTATGGAACACAGCACTGGAATTGAAAATTCAACTACAGGCACAATTCCTGCCAGGGAAGGAAAACACACTGGCAGACAACCTAAGCAGAAATATGACAGATCCACACGAATGAAAGTTGCATCCTCAAATTTTCACAAAGATAACTCGGGCATGGGGACAGCCAGACATAGATCTCTTTGCTACCCACAGAAATTGCCAGTTGAAAAAATTTTGTTCAAGGACCTATTATCCACAGGCCTGGAAAGTGGACGCACTTTCCCACAATTGGGCAACATTGACAGTCTATGCCTTCCCGCCTCTTCCTCTGCTGCCCAAAGTTCTATTAAAAGCCAGAGCAGTGAGGCCGAAAATGATTCTCATTGCTCCAGACTGGCCAAGGCAACACTGGTATCTGCTCCTGAAGAGCCTGACACATTCCCCACCATGGATCCTACCTCTAGTCCCTCTTCTGTTGTCCCAGCACAACTACAAAACTCTTCACAGCCATCTCAAAACTCTAAATCTAGCTGCATGGAGAATTCCTTGATTTCCCAACAGTTTCTCCTCTCCAAGGAGGTGCAGGATGTCCTCTTGGAGGCCAGAAGACCTTCTACTAGAAAGGCCTACTCCGCCAAATGGAAACTATTTTGTGCCTGGAATCAAAAGAAGGGACAGAATCCTTGGGTAATAAATATACCTCAGATTTTACAGTACCTAGCTGAGATGTTAAACAATGGACTTTCCTTCTCCTCCATCAAGATCCACGCTTCAGCCATTTCTGCACAATGCACCACAGATCCTCCTTTATTCTCCCATCCTCTCTTAAGGCAGATGTTCTTCATTCCACATTGCTGCAGTCCTAACTATTGGGTAGTCCGCTGTCCAGTCGGCCCGAATACCAAAGTATATGGCTGACGTCGGTCAGGGCGCATTAGACTGACGTCAGTACGTCAGGGTACTAATGCGCATGACCGACGTCATATCCTCAGTCTTTTTTGCCGCATGGTCCGATGCAGAAGCAATTTTGCGAGTGCAGGTTGGCGTTCTGAAAGTTTCTGAAGTCAGAGTTTCAGACCGAATCAAAGTTGGCTAAGTACCCCGTTGGGGAATATTTTGGTTTTTTCTTGCCTCAGTATTTAACCGGATGTCAGAAAAAGTGAATAACTGTATTTCTTGTGGGAAACAGATACCTCATAGGGATTACCATACTTTGTGTATACCTTGTTTAGGGCCTGAGCACGACGTTGTTGGATGCCGCTCTTGTGCTAGATTTAACAAATGCACTATTAAGAGAAGGTTAGACTGTGCCAGGTTAGTGTTTGGGAAGCGTTGTAATTATAAAATGCCGCCGGATGCTCCGACGGCTTCGCTAAAAACGCAAAGATAAAGCAGCAAAGCCTGGTGGAGGAACCGACAGTCCCAGACGCCGGTTCTTTGGAAGGCTCAGTGGAGCCGGAGGTTTTGCCAGGTGTCTCTTTGGAGTCTCAGGGAGAGACTTTACTGTTACAGGATGTATCCTCTCAGGAAGTAGGCCAGGCTGAGGGGGCTTCTCAGGTGGCTGTTCTTCCCTCTCTTCCTAAGGTGGTTAGAGCCTCCCCTTCAGTTTCCAAGGCTTCTTTGAGGGGCAGGCCAAGTTTAGCTTCTGTGGGGGTTTCTCCTAGTACTTCAGGATCTTTGCCTAAGAAACATATGCTTAAAATGGCAGAGGATTTGATTACTATGATTAGGGGTTCTATGTCCCCTTCTGATAAGAGGCCTAGGGTGGAACCTGAGTTTGAGAGTTTTGAGCAATGCTCGGAGGCTTCGGAGTCTTCGGCTGAAGACTTGCAGGAGTACCCTCCTTATTCTGATTCTGATGTGGATGATTCTACTCCTTCTGCTTCTCCTCCTGAGGATTTTTCATTTTCAGAGACTCTGCATTCCATGAGGGAGCATTTTAAATGGGAAGGTCAAGATTTCTCTGATTCCAGGAAAAGGCTTAGGGAATTCTTGTTTTTACCCCAGCATAGGCCTTTAGCTATACCTCCTGTTTTGAATGTGGTGGAAGATGTGTTTGCAGAGGCTTCCCTGAATCCTGATTCTTTGCCTCCTGCCCCAGTTAAACCGGATAGGTATTATAGGGTGCCTGAAGCTCATAAGTATCTTTTAAGAGTCCTAGGGCAGACCCAGAAACTGTCTCTCAGGGGCCTAAAGGTGTGAAGGCCTCAGTTGTTAAAAATCCTGTCCCTCCTGATAAAGAGGCAAGGGCTTTGGATAGATGGGGAAAGAAAGTGTATACTTCTTCCACTTTAGCCATGAGGGCTTGAATTGTCAGTTTCACATGTTAAAATATCAGAATTATCTTCTTTCACAGTTGAAATCTAAGGTGGATGCTCTGGCTGAAGGTATTGAGTGTAAAGAGTTGCAGGATTTAGTTCATGTGTCTGAACAGGTGGGTAAACATTCCTTGCAGTGTGGTTTTGATGCTGTGCAGGCCTCCTCCAGGGTGGCTGCCACTGGTTCTGTTCTTCGTAGGCACGCCTGGCTGAGAGATGAGAATTTAGCTGAGCATGTTAAGACAAGGATTTTGGATGCTCCTTTACAGTCTGATGTGTTGTTTGGTTCGCCTGTGGAAGCAGTTTTGAAGAAAATGGAGGACAAGGCTAAGTCTATGCAAACTGTTAAAGATTTTTGCAGGTGCAGCCTCCAAGTTTAGTAGAAATTGGCCTACTAAGGGATGGACTTATCCTGCTTATGATTCCCAGTCTAGGGGTAGGTCTAGACGTGGTAGGGGCAGAGCTCAGGGTTCTTTTAGGCCTAGGACAGGGAGTTCCCCTGCTCAGACTTCTGGTGAGGGCAGGGGTCAGTCCTTTCGTAAGCAGACCCAATGACCTACCTTTTCAGCTGCCAGTACATTCTCGCCTGGCAGCACCTTTGGGAGGAAGGCTGTCTCTTTTCAAAGAAAATTGGGATTTAATTACCCAAGACAGATGGGTTCTGGATATTATTCACCACGGTTACAGGTTTTATTTCCATACCTTGCCTCCTTTCAAAGGCATGCCAGACATTCCTCCTCTTCAAAGGACAGAGGCTCACAAGCAAATTTCTCTGTTGCTCCAAATAGGGGCCATTCAGTCAGTTCCTGTGCCGAAAGGGGCCTAGGATTTTATTCTCGCCTGTTCCTGGTACCAAAGAAGGGGAACACGTGGAGACCAATTCTGGATTTATCTATCCTCAACACTTATCTGGACATTCCCAAGTTCAAAATGTTGACGTTACAACAGCTTTTACCTCTGCTGGGCAAAGATCACTGGATGGTAACTTTAGATCTCAAGGAAGCTTACCTTCATGTGCCAATCAGACTAAGTTGCAGGAAGTATCTGCGTTTTCGAGCTGGAAATTCTCATTATCAGTTCTCTGCATTGCCCTTTGGCTTATCTACTGCCCAGAGTATTCACAAAGGTTCTGGCTCCAGTGATAGCTTACTTTAGGCTAAAAGGAATCCAAATCTATCCTTACTTGGACGACTGCCTGATTCTGGCTCAAGAAAAGAAGATCTTCTACAGCATCTGGAATATGTCATAGCAGTGCTAAGATGCCTAGGGTATTCTGTGAACGAAATAAAGTCCAGTCTAGTACCCTCTCAAGACATGTGCTTTCTGGGTGTGAGACTGAATACAGCAGCCCAGATGGCCTTTTTAACCCCGGACAAACAAAAGAATCTTTCCAGTTACTTCCATCATCTATCTCTTCAGTCCGGGCTGACTGCAAGGACAGTCCTTCAAGCCTTAGGGTTCATGGCATCTTGTATTCTGGTGCTTCCCAATGCCAAACTGCATATGAGGAAGCTACAATGGTATCTCAAAAATCTGTGGACACAGCACTGCCAGGATTTGGACACTGTCATTCAAATAATACCTTGCATTCAAAAGGAATTTTTGTGGTGGGCTCAGGAATGTCACCTAAACAAGGGACTCTCTGTGACCCGGCCAGAGGCAAGTCAGATTCTAACGACAGATGCCTCAGATATTGCTTGGGGGGCTCATCTAAATGGAAAGTGGATACAAGACAAGTGGCCTGCCAGACTACAGCATCTACATATCAACATGAAAGAGATGTTAGCAGTTCAGTTTGCATTAATTGCTTTCAAGGAGTTACTTCTTCCAGGGCAGGTGTTGATTCTAACAGACAACACAACTGTCATGTGGTACATCAACAAACAAGGGGGAACACATTTGTACCCATTGTGCAGACAAGCAATGATTTTATGGGAGACTGCGCTCAGTCTGCAACTAACTCTTCAGGCAAGGTTTCTGCCAGGAGCACAGAACTCCTTAGCAGATGTATTAAGCAGACAAATCATGGATCCCCACGAGTGGAAACTGGATCTTCATGTATTTCAAAAATTGACAGTGTCATGGGGAACTCCAGACATAGATCTGTTCGCTTCTCCACTAAACCACCAGCTGCCAAAGTTTTGCACAAAGGGATTTCATCACACAGCTTGGAAAGTGGATGCTCTTTCTTTCAGTTGGAAAAATCTTCATGTGTATGCCTTTCCACCTCTGCCTCTTCTTCCAAAGGTGCTTCTAAAGGTCAGACAAGACAAGCCAAGGATGATTTTAATAGCTCCAGATTGGCCTCGGCAGCACTGGTACCCATTACTGAGGAGTCTGGTAAGGAAGCCTCCATGGCCTTTACCCTTGATTCCACACCTGTTGTCTCAGAGGGACGGTCATCTGTTCAATGTCAAGCTTCACTCTCTACATCTAACAGCCTGGCATATTCTGTTTTGAAAGACAGCAGGTCTCAGCTTCCTCAACAAGTTTTAAATGTGATTATGGAAGCCAGAAGACCTAGTACAAGGAAAGTGTACGAGAAAATGGAAGAGATTTTGTTTTGGAGTGCAGCAAACAATTTGGAGATTACTGAGCCAAATTTGAGTGTGGCTCTTCAATATCTTACTGAGTTACTGGACAAAGGTTTGTCTTTCTCTTCCATTAAGATTCATGCTGCAGCAATTTCAGCTCACTATGATTGTGACCCACCATTGTTTTCGCATCCTTTGTTCAAGCAATTTCTTAGAGGGGCAAAGAATATAAGACCCCCAATAGAGCTCCTACTCCTGCTTGGGATCTCAATTTTGTGTTGGAGAAACTTACTCTACAACCTTTTGAGCTCGCTACTGCTGACTTGAAATACTTGTCATGGAAGACTGCTTTTTGTTGGCCATTACTTCTGCAAGAAGGGTTTCTGAGTTGCAGGCCCTTATGGCAGTGGAGCCTTTTTGATTTTTCATAAGGATAGGTATCTTTACGCACTTATCCTTCCTTTATGCCTAAGGTGGTTTCTAGTGTGGCTTTAAACCAAACTATTCATTTGCCTACCTTTTATGCAGATCCCCAAAATAAAGGGGAAAAGATTTTGCACACTTTAGATGTACACAGGCTATTGCGTTATTATTTGAGCAGGACTAAGGATTTTAGGCAGTCTCAGCAGTTGTTTGTTTCTTTTGCTTTGAGTTCAAAGGGCAAGCCTGTGTCAAAACAAACTATTTCTAGGTGGATTGGGTGTTGCATTACATTTTGTTATTCCCATCATGGCAAGGAGATTCCAGCTGGGATTAGGCCTCATTCCACTAGGGCTACTGCCACTTCCACAGCATTTCTAAGGGGTGGCAACTAAGGATATTTTGGAGGCAGCTACTTGGAGTTCAGTGCATACTTTCTCTAAGCATTATCACCTTCCTCTCTACTCTAAGTCTAGGGCTGGTTTTGCCACAGCTATTTTGCAAGGCATGTTGTCAGTTCCTGCTTCCTTATGATTTGCCAGCCTCCCTTACCTCTGCTTTGGGATTCTACCCAATAGTTAGGACTGCAGCAATGTGGAATGAAGAACATAGTACAGTTTTGTACCTACCATAAATGTAGATGTTCGAGGATCCACATTGCTGCAGTCCAATTTACCCTCCCTCCTTCCCCTCTGTGTTTAGGGGTGGTTGTGTAGGTGAGGTTATATTCTGCTAATTTTGTATATATTGTATATATATTTTGGTGCAGGTATTTTGGGAGTTTTTGGTTTTTGGCCTTATCTTTTCAGGGTCTTCTGACATCTGGGGCAAGAAAAGACTGAGGATATGACGTCGGTCATGCGCATTAGTACCCTGACGTACTGACGTCAGTCTAATGCGCCCTGACCGACGTCAGCCATATACTTTGGTATTCGGGCCGACTGGACAGCGGACTACCCAATAGTTAGGACTGCAGCAATGTGGATCCTCGAACATCTACATTTATGGTAGGTACAAAACTGTACTTTCCTCAGAGGGGCAAAGAATATAAAACCCCCAAGGAAACTACCAGTCCCTGCTTGGGACCTCAGCTTCGTATTGCAAAAGCTGACCCTTCCTCCCTTCGAGCCAGCTTCTTCATCAGAGTTACAGTACTTGTCATGGAAAACGGCCTTTCTTCTGGCTGTCACCTCAGCTCGCAGGGTTTTGGAGCTACAGGCCCTCATGGCTGTGCAACCATTCATCATTTTCCATCAGGACAGAGTTTCCTTATTAACCAACCCTACCTTTATGCCAAAGGTAGTATCCAGTGTAGCTTTGAATCAGACTATCCACTTACCTACCTTTTATCCTAATCCACAGAACAAAGGGGAAAGACTACTACATTCCTTGGACATTCACAGACAACTTCGTTATTATTTGGACAGGACAAAGCCATTCAGGAAATCTGAGCAACTCTGTGTCCTATGCTGCAGTTGCTCAAGGAAAGGCGATTTCCAAACAGACAATTTCAAAATGGATAGCCCACTGCATACGCTTTTGTTACTCATTTCATGGAAAAACTGTGCCTGCGTGCATCAGATCCCACTCCACCAGAGCCACATCTACCTCTGCAGTTTTCCTCAGGGGGGTCCCTACCAAGGATATTTTGGAAGCAGCCACCTGGAGTTCAGTGCACACTTTCTCCAAGCACTATCACCTCCCACTCTGCTCTAAATCTAGAGTGGGCTTTGCCACAGCAGTCCTGCAGGGCATCCTAGCCCCTCCTAGTTCCACTTAGTGCCTACCACCCTTACTTAGCTTTGGGATTCTACCCATCTGTTATGACTGCAGCTGTATGCACGATGAACATAGTACAGTTTTGTACCTACCATAAATGTAGATGTTCAAGTGCTCATACAGCTGCAGTCCAGGATGTCCTTCATGGATGCATCTGCAGTCATAACAAGTGGGTTGTCCTGTCGTCAGGCAGCCCTGCAGTCGGCCGGATTCCAAAGTCCGGGTCCGGCTTCGGCTGATGTCGCACTCCACCCGACGTCATCTCTGTTGGTCTTCGGGTATAAAAGCATCAGCCGACGCCATTTTCCTCAGTCTTTCTTGCGCTGGCGCCGAAGCAGAAGCTGTTCGCAAGTGCCGGTCGGTC
Organism: Protopterus annectens; assembly: GCF_019279795.1. Lineage (NCBI taxonomy): Eukaryota > Metazoa > Chordata > Ceratodontiformes > Protopteridae > Protopterus > Protopterus annectens. Next base: position 705,875,460 of record NC_056736.1, read on the forward strand.
GGATCCAGAGATTACTTCTACCGAATACTACTTCAAGACTTCTAAAGCTAAGTACCCGTTGGGGACTCTTTCTTGCCTCAGCCGATGTCAGAAAAAGTTAACAATTGTTTAACCTGTGGGAAACAAATACCTCATAAAGATTTCCACTCTTACTGTCTGCCTTGTTTAGGCCCAGCCCACGACGTAGCAGCCTGTTCGCCTGTGCTCTTTCAACCGGCACGCTTAGGCGTCGGTCGGAGTTTGCAGAACAGTTTTTCGGTACTGATTTTGCGTACATTATGCCGCCGGATCCTCCGACTACCCAATCTTCCAAAACGGAAAGATAAAGACCGACACCCGCGGCCCGCGGTTTCGCCGAAACCACGGCAAAGCAAACCGCGAGTGTCTCGGTTTCGGCCGAAACCGAGAAAACTGCTCAAAGTACAGCTGAACCTATTCTTACAACTGAGGCCCCTGCTACAATTCTTGAATCGACCTCAGAAATTTTACCCACTACGGTGGTTGACTTATCAGACACCATCCCTTGGATGTCTCTACCCCAGCACGTGGTGCTGCTAGGCCTCCAGCAGCCATGTCCATTAAGGCCTTCGCCAGGGCTAAAGCAGCCAAGACTACTAAATCAGTGCCTGTTAAACCCCTCATCCAGGCCCTCTTCTAGTTCTCAAATGCTTTCTTTGGCAGAAGATTTAATTTCTTTAATTAGAGGATCTCAATCTCACCCAGACAGGGCCTCTCAGCCCCAGAGAAGAGACCTAGGGCAGAGCCCCTGAGCCAGTGTCTTCTGATGATTCTGCTGATGAATCAGACATAACTGACCAGCCTGAGGCTCCCTTCTCCAATTTTGAAGATTCTGATGCTGAAGAATCCATTCCAGCTGCTTCCCCACCAGAAGAATTCTCCTTTGGGGAAACCTTGCATGCCATGCGAGAACAGTTCCAATGGCAGCAACAGGATTTTTCAGACTCCAGAAAAGACTTAGGACCTTTCTGCACCTCCCACAGCACAGGCCCTTAGCTATACCTCCTGTTCTCTCTGTGGTGGATGATGCTTTCAATGATGTTTGCTCCGCTCCAGATTCTTTACCCCAGCCCCTGCCAAACCAGACAGATTTTACAGGGTGCCAGATACTCATCACCACCTTTACAAGGCCCCACTTGCAGACCCAGAAACTATATCCCAGGGTCCCAAGGCAGTAGCCGCGACCACAGCTAAAACCCTATTCCTTCTGAAAGGGAAGCAAGGTCACTAGACAGATGGGGTAAAAGGTCTACACTTCAGCTACTCTCTCAGCTAGAGCTTTAAACTGTCAGTTTCACATGATACAATACCAAGAGTTTATGCTTGATCAGTTAACTAAAAACTAACTACTGATGAATCTCTTGATAAGAAATATGTATTAGAGATGGTAAATAACATACAACAGGTTAGCAACCATTCCTTAAAATGTGGCTATGATGCACTGGAGGCTTCATTTAGATCAGCCATGACAGGCACAGTGATAAGAAGGCATGCATGGCTAAAGGAACAAGCTTTACCGGATCATGTTAAAGCTAAGTTGCTAGATGCTCCTATGGACAAGACAAGTTTGTTTGGTACACCTGCCCAGCAGGTTATGAAGAAAATGGAAGAAAAGGCAAAATCTGTTCAAACTGTTAAAGATTTCTTGCAGGTTCAACCCCAAGGTTTAGCAGGAACTGGCCTCCCACATATTGGTCCTTTCCTGACTCCACAAAATTTCAAAGGGGCAGGAATAGACGTTCCAGAGGCAGAAACCAATCCAGAGGAGGTGCCTACAGAGGACGACAGTGGCAAGGTAACAACAGAGGCACAGACACAGCCACTGCCACTACATCAGCACAACCACAGTGACTTAATCCTAAATCCGCCTACCAGGGAGCAAATAGCAGCTCCTCTAGGCGGAAAGTTAACCTTATTTTCAAAGAACTGGCACTACATAACAAAAGACAAGTGGATTTTACAAACCATAGATCAAGGTTACGGTTTCACTTCCACACTTTACCAGTCAAAAGAGGAATGCCAAATCTACCTCCAAATCAAAAAACAGAGGCTCTACGCCAGATAATGGAGTTAGCAAACATGAGAGCTGTGGAAAGAGTGCCAACAGCAGAACAAGGAAAGGGGTTCTACTCCAGACTATTCCTAGTTCCAAGAAAGGAAAAATGTTGGAGACCAATTCTAGACCTGTCCACCTTAAATACATACATCATTGTCCCAAAATTCAAAATGCTGACCCTACAGCAACTTCTTCCCATGCTGGGCAAGGAGTCTTGGCTGGTAACTCTAGATCTCAAGGAGGCATACCTGCACGTCCCCATTCGACCAATCTGCAGAAGATACCTCAGATTTCTTGCAGGATCAGAGCACTATCAATTCTCAGCATTGCCCTTTGGCTTATCTACTGCGCCCAGAGTATTCACAAAATGCCTGGCATCAGTAATCGCCCATTGCAGACTACAGGGAATTCAAATTTACCCATACCTGGACGACTGCCTGCTACAAGGGGACAACAAAAGCAAGCTGACAACAGATTTACAAAGGGTCATTTACTTGCTACAAGGACTGGGATACACAGTCAATTTACAAAAGTCAAGGCTGATACCATCCCAAACAAGGACATTCTTGGGCTGAATTGGACACAGTACAACAAATGGCATTCCTGACTACAGAAAACAAAAAGAACTTCCTCTTTACTTCTTGGCACTAACAAAACTGAACAAGTTAACAGCAAGAAAATTTCTACAGGCCTTGGGCTTCATGGCATCATGCATAATCTTGGTCCCATTTGCCAGACTACATATGAGGAAACTACAGTGGTACCTAAAGAATTTATGGTCCCAACACAGACACAGTCTAGAAACAGAAATCCCACTAATTCCATGCTTAAAACAGGAGTTCCTATGGTGGGCTCAGGCATGCCAGTCAAACCCAGGCCTGCCCTTCCGCAGATGTCAACCAAGCCAGACCATCACAACAGACGCTTCAGACCTAGGATGGGGGCCCACATGCTAGACAAATGCGTGCAAGGATTGTGGACACAGGATCAACTTCACCTGCACATCAATCTAAAAGAAATGCTGGCAGTAAAACTGGCAATCCAAAAGTTCAAACCATTCCTCAAAGAGGGCCAGTTCATGATAAGGACAGACAACACCACAGTCATGTGGTACATCAACAAACAGGGAGGCACTCATTCATACCCCCTATGCAGAATGACCTTGGAGCTGTGGACCCTGGCACTCAGCTACAACATTCAGTTACAGGCAATATTTGTACCGGGGAAAGACAATACTCTAGCAGACATACTAAGCAGAACCACTTCGGATGCCCACGAATGGAAGCTGCACCCGGACATCTTCAAGACCATCTCAAAGAAATGGGGAATGCCACAGATAGACCTATTCGCATCACCTCTCAATCACCAGCTCAAAAAATTCTGCACAAGGACATTCCACCCACTAGCATGGAAAGTGGACTCACTCTCCTTCAACTGGAAAGGCCTAACAGCATATGCATTCCCACCTCTTCCTTTGATACACAAGGTACTACTAAAAATCAAGGAAGAACGTCCAAGGATAATCCTGATAGCCCCAAACTGGCCAAGACAACACTGGTACCCACTACTGAAGAGCATGTCTCGAACAACATGTGGCCAATACCCTGATGCCTTTGATGTTAACTCAGAACAACTACAGCATCATACATCCAAACCTAAAACGCTGCAACTGACTGCATGGAACATCACATAGCAGCAGCTAATCCAGAACTTTCCCAAAGAGTTAAAGACATTATTCTTGAAGCACGCAGACCTTCAACAAGAAAGAACTATGCTGGAAAATGGAAAAGGTTTGTCATTTGGAGTACCGAAAGAGGAAAAGATGTGTCAAACATAGATATGCCTAACATTCTGGAGTATCTGGCGAACTTCTTCATTCAGGCCTGTCCTACTCCTCCATCAAGATACATGCATCAGCTATTTCAGCAGAATACAGCTTTGATCCACCTGTTTTTCGCACCCTTTGCTCAGGCAGTTCCTCAGAGGAATCAAGAATGTAAAACCTCCAAGGAAACCACCATTACCAGCTTGGGACTTAAACTTTGTGCTAGAAAAGTTGACACTAGCACCCTTTGAACCAGCAGCAACAGCAGACCTACAACACCTGTCATGGAAAACTGCTTTCCTACTGGCAATTACTTCAGCAAGGAGGGTTTCAGAACTACAGGCCTTAATGGCAGTGCAACCCTTCCTAATCTTCCACCAAGATAGAGTGTCCTTGAGGACTAATCCTACATTTATGCCTAAGGTGGTATCCAGAGTATCTTTAAACCAGGCAATCCACCTACCTACCTTCTTTCCCAACCCACAAAACAGAGGGAAAGAATACTGCATACCTTGGATGTACATAGACAGCTACGCTACTACTTGGACAGAACAAAAATAGCAGAAAGACTGACCAACTTTTGTAGCCTATGCAACAGGAAGGGAAGGAAAAGCTATTTCCAAACAGACAATCTCCAAATGGATAGGAAATTGCATACGATACTGTTACTCCTTCCATGGAAAACCAATTCCACAGAACATAAGACCTCATTCTACAAGGGCAACAGCCACTACCACAGCCTTCTTACGAGGAGTGGCAACCAAAGACATTATTGAGGCGGCTACTTGGACCTCCGTGCATACATTTGCCAAGCATTATAATTTGCCTCTTTATTCCAGATCCCGAGCAGGGTTTGCCACTGCTGTACTGCAAGGGATCCTAAACACACCATAATCTACCTTTATCCTCCTCCCTAGTTGGCTATGGTATTCTACCCACTTGTTATGACTGCAGATGCATCCATGAAGGACATAGTACAGTTTTGTACCTACCATAAATGTAGATGTCCGAACTGGATAGCATCTGCAGTCAGGATTACCCTCCCTCCTTCCCCTCTGTGGTACTCCTAGGGTGTTTACCCTCCTAATAGCTAGCTGTCGGGGGGGAGTCTTTTATGGTGTATTTGTTTGTATATATGTACATATATGCTTATTGTTGTGTTTACCTCTATCTATTTGGAAACATTGGCATCTATCCAAATTTTACCCTGCAAGAGGGCTACTGGCATCTGGGGCAAGAAACACTGAGGAAAATGGCGTCGGCTGATGCTTTTATACCCGAAGACCAACAGAGATGATGTCGGGTGGAGTGCGACATCAGCCGAAGCCGGACCCGGACTTTGGAATCCGGCCGACTGCAGGGCTGCCTGACGACAGGACAACCCACTTGTTATGACTGCAGATGCTATCCAGTTCGGACATCTACATTTATGGTAGGTACAAAACTGTACTTTTCCTTCCCTCCAACCCCTCTTAGGACAGGCCTTATGACAAACCCTTTTCATATAACCTTTTAGGGTACTCTTTTATGGTTTATTTGCTTGCAACTTACTGTTTTTGATTTATCAACATTGCATTTTTGCATAACATTATGTTTGCCTTCCTTCTGGGGGCACCTGACATATGGGGCAAGAAAAATGGAAGAAAATTGCGTCGGCTGCCTCTTTTATACCCCTGCCGCACTGACGTCAGGGAGGAAGCGACGACAACCGACGCCGGACCTAGACTTTGGAATTCGGCCGACCGAGGACATGCCTGATGGCAGGATAACCCATCTGTTATGACTGCAGCTGTATGAGCACTCGAACATCTACATTTATGGTAGGTACAAAACTGTACTTTACATGTAGTCCTCCTATGAAAAATTCCACACCCTCATAGAAGCATATATTTTATGAATGAAATGCTTTCCCATCCTCATTTGGAGTTGTCTCCTTGGCTGACCTGAATATTTTTTCACCCTCATGCCTTTCAGTCATCATGATTCATTTCCTCTGTTATATGTAGCGAGTCCTCAACAGGATCAAGTGTCTGTTAGGACCAACCTTCACTGCTTCCTAAATGTTATGTATGAGATAGGTCTGACTTATTACCAGTCATTTTAAAGTGCAGAACTGACGAGAGTACATTCTGCACACCCCCAGTGTTCATCTCTGCTTTTTGGTTGCATGTGAAGAGGATCCATGAGTTCAGGAAGATAGCACAAGGAAGCAAGTGACAGAGCTATGGGTTGGAAGATGTTTTCTGTGGCCAGACAAACACTTTGAGTGTGTCTTTCATACTTCATTGTGTATTACTGTTCCTGAGTATAGAAGTTTGGCTGAAGCAGTCAGAGGTCATTCCATTAGAGGAATAGCTGCTTATTTATTTGGTAATGTATATCTATTTCACTTCAGCCCATCCTGATTACTTAAGGGCACTCTGCTCTCCCTTTCTCCCTTATGTAACTCATTTTGATTGGAAGAGAAATATGTGTGACCATTATTCTCTGCAGGCATGACTTCTCCATTACAAAGCATCTCGGAGATCATATCATGCGTGCAGTGAGCACTTCCATATATGTAATTTCATAATAAAACAAAACTAATTGCCTTGGGGATTTACTTTGTTTTTTTATGTCATTTATACAGTTTTTGCATTTTTGTGCTCAGATTTATATTATTGTTTTATTAAATAAGCAAGCAAAATTAACAAATTGTTTAAAACAAGTCTCTCCAATTCAGTTTTTGAGCTTAGAAGTCTGTACCTTTGAGATTTTGCTGTTAAATGTGCTAGATTTTTCAATTGTTTTCCTTTGTTTTTACAGTGGTGCTCCAACCTTGATGAGTACTTCAAACTCCATGTTGGGTTGTAATACAGGTGCTATTACCTCGGCTGGTCTTAATCTCACTGGCATCCTTCCAGCCAGTGGAATGGTACCAGGTGCATTACCAGCTGCTATGCCATCAGTTGCTCAGGCAGGTTAGTATTAACTGTTACTAAGTAAGCAAGTAATATGGCACCTAAATGACCTTGTTTTAAACTTAGGAAGCATGGTTGTTGTATATGCTATGAAATAGAAAGGGTGTTGTTTTCAGAAATGTGTATTGTATTATTTGTGTCTGCAGACATGGCTGACATCCATATGGAGGGTTTTTAACTTGCAGTTGATGTTGGAGCTCTGTCTCTTTTGCAAAATGTTTGTCCATGATGCAGGCAGGTGTCATACTTTGATCAGGCCGAGTTTTGGGGCTTATTGATTTGTGGAACTGCCTGTTTTCCAATTCTTTCCCCTATGGTCACAGACAAAAACATTCTTATGTAGTCTCTTCAGATTAGAGATGCTCTGGGCAGCTGCTTTGGAGTTCCTTTACTCCATTGATTATCTTATGCAGCAGTATAGCCCTTTGTGTGTGGAACTGGCTCAAAAATACTGTAAAAGAGAGGGAAGTTATAAGAATGTGGTTAGTACACAATTTTGGTCACTATATTTGAAGTCTCCAGATGTTAGGATGGAATCCAACTTTGCTGCAAAGCTTAGGTTTGCCATCTTGAAGACACCACCCTAAATGGTTTGCAGGAACTCATTCCATCAGGCAATAAGTTTTGATGTTAATGATGCTTCTGATGTCTCCATTTCCTTCACTTTGGTTTAGTGTTTGCAGCATCCACAGAAAGGAATCAATATTTAGTGCAAGTGCAGATGTTCTTTATGTTTCACTGTTGGAGTCATCACATTTTGGGTTATCCCTGCCAGGGTAGACCTCTGCCGGCCCGAATACCAGAGACTTAGTATTTCTGCATCAGTTGCTGTCGCTTGAGGACTGATGTCAGGTTGTCAGTAGTATAAAGTAAAGCAGCTGACACCATTACATCAATCTTTCTTGCCATGGAGCCTGAGGCAGAAGCAGTTCGTGTGAGTGCTGATCGGCCGCTACCTGAGTTTTCATCTACCAAATTGAAGTTGAAGTCTTCTAAAGCTAAGTACTCTGCTGGGGTTCCTTTAACTGATGTCAGAAAAAGTTAATAATTGTCTTGCCTGTGGAAAACAAATACCACAGCGAGACTTTCACTCTTACTGCGTCACTTGTTTAGGCCAGACCACGACATCCCCCGTTGTTGCTTCTGTGTTTTGTTCAACGCCAGAACTATCCGTTGTTGGTCCCTTATTGTAGCCAGATATTTTTGCTTAGTCCTCAAATTCCGATATGGCTTTGGTAAGCCATCCGACAGCAGATCTTCTGAAAAAACGTAAAGATAAAGACAGTGTCAGACCGCCCAGGTCGAGAACTACCGACAACGCTTCTGTTAAGCTAGTCGTCAGTTCTCCGGTACTCAGTGAGGAGCTTTCCCAGCCCCTGATCCCCACTTCTGTTGATTTGCAGGCCGCTACTGAGACCCTTTCGGAGTCCACTATGCAGCAAAACTCTTCTTCAACTAAGGATCCTGCAGTTGTCTCTACCTTGGATGGGTCCGGAGCCGCTGAGCAGGCACCGGCTTGCGAGGAAGTCCTTCGCACTACTGAAACACGATACAAAACGACGTCTTTTTTCGTGACTACTGTTCTTTCAAAAACTACTGAGTTTCTTAGGCCCACGGTATGAACCACACCCAAGAAACCAACGACCCACCTCAGGTGCCTGCTACCTTGCCTCAGGATCAAATGCTTAAAATGGTGGAAGACCTTATCATGCTGATCAGGGGAAGCCAAGATACTCCCTCCGAAAGGAAAAGAGATCTGTCCCCTGTAGTTTTGTCTGAATAAAAGTCAGATGAATCTGATGCATCTGAATATGAAGACATGCAGCCCCTCTCCACTTATGAGGATTCTGATGCGGAGGATGCCATTCCTTAAGCCTCTCCCCCAGAGCCTTTGGGGAAACCCTGCATACTTTAAGGGAGCATTTCCAGTGGGAGAGTCAGGACTACCCTCAGTCTAAAAAGAGACTCGGGGAATCCCTAGATCTTTCACACCACAGACCCTTGGCCATCCAAGCCCCTGCCAGACCATGTCAAATCTAAATTCCTGGATGCCCCCTTGCACAACCATAACTCATTTTGCACTAAGGCAGAAGAGATCTTAAAGATGGAAGAAAAAGCAAAATCTATGCAAACAGTTAAGGATTTCTTGCAGGTCCAGCCCCTAGGTTCAGCAGGCATTGTCCCTCCGAACACTGGTCCTTTCCTGCTCCCAGTAAACTGGCCCAGCCTAGGCCCTGTGGACACAGACCCCCCCCCAGACAGCAGCCACAGGGAATGCAGAAATCTAAGCAGTGGACTACCTCCACTTCAAAACCGGGGAATTCTAAGCCACCCCCTTATGGTAAGAACTCACAATGACTCACCTCCTCTCCCTCTGCCCACCTTCACTTACCCCTAGGAGGAAAACTGTCCTTTCACTCAAGCACCTGGGCCACCATTACCAAGGACCGCTGGGTTCTGAACATTGTGTCTCAGGGATACAAATTTTCCTTCCACACCCTAAAGGAGTTCCCAGATCTACCAACAAATCAGTGGGCAAAGGCTCAAAAGCAAATCCTTTCCCTGCTCTCTCTGAGGGCAAAGGAGCATGTTCCTGCAGAGCAGATAGGCCAGGATTTCTACTCCAGACGATTTCTGGTACCCAGAAAAGAGGGCACCTGTCGCCCAATCCTCGATCTATCCATTCTAAACACCTTCCTAGTGATCCCTTAAAATGCTCACCCTCCAGCATCTGCTACCCATGCTCTCCAAGGACACTTGGCTAGCCACCCTAGATCTAAAAGAGGCCTACCTCCACATTTCTATCAGGGAATCATGCAGGAAATATCTCCGCTTCAGGGCAGGATCTCAACACTTTCAGTTCTCTGCACTTCCCTTTGGCTTATCTACTTCTCCCAGAGATTTCACAAAATGTCTGGCTCTGGCCATTGCCTTTTGCAGACAAAGAAATATTCAGATTTACCCATACTTAGAAGACTGCCTTATTCTGGCAGACATCCAGGAAATGCTGCTCAAGCACCTGGCCTTTGTAAAGACCCTTCTGACCTGTCTAGGGTACACAATCTACCCAAAGGATAATCGTCCTGGGAGCAAGTGTGGACACCGCATCCCAGATGGCATACCTTACACAAGAGAAACAAATTGTCCTGACAACCTACTTTTCTCAACTATCCACCAAGTCTCAGCTAGGAAGCAAGGAAGATCCTGCAAGCTCTGGGGTTCATGGCATCTTGCATACTAGTTATTCCATACGCCAGACTGCATATGAGGCAACTTCAGTGGTACCTAAAGAGCCTTTGGTATCAACACTCTCAAGACCTGGAAAACTCTTCTACCTATAATTCCTTGCCTCAGAAAAGATTTTCTTTAGTGGGCAACAGCATGCTCCTTCAACAAGGGACTGCCTTTCTCCCCACCCCCCACAACCAGACCCTCACCACAGATGCATCAGATTATGCTTGGGGTGCACACCTGGGTGTCAGGTGCATACAGGGCCAGTGCAGCCCACAGCAAATCCCTCTGCACATCAGTCAAAAAGAGATGATGGCTGTGCAGCACGCCACACCTTGATAGCTTTCAAGACCCTTCTCTCTCCAGGGACTCTCCTGATCAAAACAGACAACACCACTGTGGTGTGGTACATCAGCAAAAAGGGAGGGACTCCTACTCTCTATGCAGGCTGGCCATGACCCTTTGGCACACAGCATCTGCCATGCAACTACACCTGTTACGACAGTTCCTGCCAGACTCTCTCAACTCCCTGGCAGACCAAGTAAGCAGAAATCTTCTGGACCCACATGAGTAGGAACTCAACAAAAGTAACGTCCCCCTAATAACTCAGAAATGGGGAACTCCGAAAGTCAACTTCTTTGCCTCCCACACCAACCATCAGCTCAGCACATTCTGCACCAGGGAGCATCACTGCATGGCTTGGAAAGTGGATGCCCTGTCCTTCCCCTGGGTCAATCTATCGGTCTGTGCCTTTCCTCCCCTACCTTTCATCCCCAGGTTACTGCTCAAAATAAGGGAGGAAAAACCAAGGGCCATTCTTATAGCTCCAGACTGGCCCCGGCAACACTTGTGTACCCCTTGCTGCGCAGCCTCTCCCCTCTGCCTCCATGGCATCTTCCTCGTATACCAAACCTCCTAACCCAGAGGGAAGGGGAATTCATGCATCCCCAATTGCAGACACTCAGTTCGGCAGCTTGGCTTATTCCCTAACCCTGGACCAATCTGCCAACCTCAGTAAATAAGTTCTGGATGTTATCCATGAGGCCAGACGCCCTAGTACCAGAAAGTCTTATGCTAAATGGAAAAGGTTCTGCACCTGGATCCAGGCTAAGGGAGCCAATATGGCATAGCCCTCCCTCCCTCTCATCCTGGAATTCCTAGCTGACCTACTACACTACACTACACAGTGGCCTCTCTTTCTCCTCTATAAAAATTCATGCCTTTGCTATTTCTGCTCATTTTCACACTGATAAACCCCTTTTCTCACACCCTTTGATCAAACAGCACCTAAGAGGGGCTAGCAACTAGAGGCCACCCAGGAGGGCACCAACGCCAGCTTGGGACCTTAACTTTGTATTGGAAAAGCTCACATTGCCCTCTTTTGAACCAGCTTCTTCTGCAGAGCTACAATTTCTCTCATGGAAGACCGCATTGCTTCTGGCCATCACTTCAGCCAGAAGAGTCTCTGAGCTGCAAGCACTCATGGCTTTGGAACTGTTCATCATCCTCCATGCAGACAGGGTATCCCTCAGAACTAACCCATCCTTCATGGCCAAGGTGGTGTCCAGTGTGGCTCTCAACCAATCCATTAATTTGCCCACCTTTTTTCCTAACCCCCAGGGCAAGGGAGAAAGGATTCTTTACTCTCTAGATGTGCATAGACAGCTCAGATTCTCTCTAGACAGAACTAAGTCCTTCAGAAAGTCTGATCAATTGCTGGTTAGCTTTGCTACAGGGGCAGAAGGCAAAGCCATCTCCAAACAAACCATTTCCAAATGGATAGCACACTGCATCCATTTCTGCTACAAACAGCATGGAAAGCCTCCCCCCAAGGGGGGTCAGGACACTCCACCAGAGCAGCCTCCATCTCTGCAGCTTTCCTCAGAGGAGTCCCCACCCAGGACATCCTGGAGGCTGCCACCTGGACATCTGTTCACACCTTTACCAAGCATTACCCCCTGCCTCTCTTCTCCAAGTCCAGGGCAGGGTTTGGCTCTGCAGTCTTGCAGGGCATCCTAGCCAGCCCCTAGTTTCCTTGACTGCCTCCTCCCATTTCCTCAGCTTTGGGAATCAATACAAATGTGATGACTGCAACAGTGAAACACGAAGAACATAGTACAGTTGTGTACACTCACCATAAATGTAGATGTTCGAGTGTCTTCACTGTTGCAGTCCTGGTTTCCCTCCCTTCATCCCCCTTTCTTTTCTTTCTCCTTTCAGTACCATTATTCCTTGTTGTTTTCCTTTCCTTACGAGGGACATATTGGTATTTTATTTTCCACTGGTGGGGTTCTTCCACCAGAACCTGACCTCCTACTTGCTGGCTCCTGACAGGGTAGGGCAAGAAAAATTGATGTAATGGCGTCGGCTGCCTTACTTTATACCACTAACGACCTGACGTCAGTCCGCAAGTGACAGCAGCCAACGCAGAAATACCAAGTCTCTGGTATTCGGGGAGGCCGTGGGCTACCCTGGCAGGGATAACCCAAATGTGATGACAGCAACAGTGAATACACTTGATCATCTGCATTTATGGTAAGTGTACACAACTGTACTTTTCCCCTTCATTGCTGATAATGAACTTTTGTATTCAGTGATCCTCACAACCTTTTTAGGCTGCTTCAGGAATCTGTTGGAAATAATCATGTCTGACATAAAGCTGCCTTTTTTCCGACATTAAAGTAGACCCACTCCAAAAAAGGTAGCATTTATGATGCATATTTGCTGTCATTTATTTTTTCCTGTGCATTTAATATCAAGGCAATTCTAAACTCTTCTGGGAGTTTTATGTCGACCCTGCACTGTTGTAATGTGGTCTCTATGACCAGACATGATATGCATAAACCTCAAGGTCTTGTATGTATTTGTGTTGCTGCAGATTTTTCCTTGTTCAAGTTAAAATTGCTCCAGTTTTGATTTTTGTATTTCAACTCCATCGAGCCCTGCTCTCTGTTTAGATTTTTTTCCTGAACCTTGGTCAGTGCCATTGTGGCTAGGTGCCCTTTTTCTGCAGAACAGGTGAGTTGCAACAAATAAGCAGTAGTACTATTTTTTACTTCACAGTTTAGCTGTTTTGTGATGACTTGTTCACATACATAACTATAGCATTTTGCTTCCATCTCAAAGATGCTGATATGGCCACATCAGAAGAAATGGTAGGCTGATCTGAAAATGTCATCGAAAAGTGATATTGAAATGATGTGCCAGGAATAAGAATTTTTCATTATTAATATTAATGAGGCATGTCTTAAAGAATTTAACTAAAACCAAAATCACTGCCCTTTTCTTCCTCATTACCAGTCTTTTCTTTTTCTTTTTTTTTGTTTTCAACAATGTTGTTCTGTATGTTGCTTTCCCATAATTATTTTAAAATGCTGTATGTTGATTTCCCATGATCAAAATGTTATAGCTCCACTCAGTAAAATTAGTTCCCGTCCCTTGACTGTATTCTGCTTTTCACGTCTGTTAAGTATATTTTGTCATGCACAACGTGTAGAGGTTTCATTTTCAGTTGATAAAATCAGTTTCCCTTTCCTGTCTTCATTAATTGTTGATTGCACAGAAAGCATCAGTAGCCATGTTAATTGTCATGCACGTACAGCCTCCAGATAATTTCTGTATTCATTTGCACACAAAGATCCCTTTAGCAGACTTGTAAAATAAAATTTCTCTTGCTTATTTGTCTATGATGTGTCACTGTTCATTCATCAAACTAGCACACTTATATTGCTGTATGTTGTTATGCTGATGTACCAGGTGGTATTTGCAATGAAATAGTGAGACTTGCTTTTATCTGTCTTTTAGTTGTCACAGCTGGCTATCACAGATTGCTATCTGTCTATACCAGATAAGATGACATTTGCAATAAAATAAAGTGGAGCATTGCTCTTGTTTATTTGGCTTTTACAACTTATGTTTGGGTATCACAGAATAGTGCTTGCCATATTATCATCATCATGGTGGTGTATGTTTCTTCCTCACTACTGTGTACCAGATATTTTGGCTTTAATTTTTCCAAATGGACATGACAACATAGTGCTTGTCAGTCAAAATAGTGTCGGTGTATATTGCTGTTGGTGTATATTGCGTCCTCATTAAACAATGTACCATATGATACTTGGACTAAAATAATTTCAAGTATTTCCCTTACGTGTTTGTCTTTTACTTCTGAACTGCCTGTTCTCAGCAATACTGTCAGATGATCAAGACCACATTGATTTTATGTTGCATCTCCTTTAAACAGTGTAACGATCAGCTTTTACGGACTTGTAAAACTGAAGTATTCTTGCTCGACAGCTGCAGTGGTGTAGCCCTAAGAACAGCCCAGGTGTCCCAAAGTTACTTAGCAGCTCAGATGACTGATAGAGCTGGCAGAGGAGGATGGTTGTGCCCACCCGGGGGGTGGATTTGGCAGAGGAGGATGGTTGTGCCCACCAGGGAGGAGGTGGATTTGGTAGATCTGGCTGTGTACTCTCCAAGTCCCTACAATGAGGGGCTGGAATGCAGATGCATGACTTAGGGGTGAATATTAGGCTTACCAAGCCTTGAAGGGATGATAGCCTCTAATGTGAGTGTGTGGGAAAATACACATAGGAAAGGCATTGTGTGCCTTTATTCTAATGCAGATTGCATGTTCCTCTAACCAGAAGAGGTGTCGGGCCTCTAGGAATGCCCTCAGTTGCCGAAATGTCGGTGAGGGTGCATAACACATTCCTGCCTGCTTGCATGACTAACATCCCCTCTCGACAGCTGTCTCTGCAGCACTGGAGTGCAGACCCAGTGTATATGGAAATTAATTTGCAGTGTAGAGTTAGATGGAAGCTTGATATTCAGCAACAGTGGGGCACATATTACATTGAAAAAAACATTTGTGCTTGTGTTTGGCTTTAACATCTCAGTTTTGGGTATCACAAAAAAGAGCTGTATTAATAAGGTACCATCTGATAAGTGGATTTTGAGTCATCATCAACAACCCCCATTGAGCTTTGCATCAGCTGTTGCCATCTCTATCAATTCATTGCCACTCTCCTGCCTTCTTTGATAGTCATGCTTGTCTGTTGTAGGTCTTCACTCTTGCAATCCATCCATCTCTTTGCTGGATATCCTTGTTTCCTCTTATAGGTTCATAGGTAAGTACTATCCCAGACCAGTTCCCCTTTGATACAGGAATTAACTTATCCCCCTTGGTGATTGATTGATTTTCCCCCCTCCCATGATCGATATTTTATGTATTACCCCTAGTGAGAATAACTGTCCTACTTTTTGTTTTTTGCGAATCTTCACCAAATCTAAGTGGGTCTGAATAAGATTAATTTAATGCAACACATCTGACTGTAGCTTAGAAATGCAGCATGTTGTAGGATATGTACAGTCTTAAAATGGCAATTTCATACAGCAGTCTTGAAGTGGCAATAACTTTTACATATACACAGTGCATTTGGAAGGTTTATGCCCTCATACAGAGCACATCTTTGTTGAAGCTGTATTACATTAACTGCATTGCCATTCTGTTACTTGATTGTACCCTCCAAGTCTTATCAGTGGTCTTCAGTCCAATATTCAGCATTGACAAATGCCTATTTTTTGTTATTGATCCTTCTTTAGTTGCCAGGTGAAGACAGAAAGGCAGGCAGATCAAGTAGGTCCAGCTACTGATTTATCATTTGGCCTTTCATTTTGCTGTAGATGACCTTCATGCTTGAAATGAGAGTTAGCAAAAGGTTAGCTTCTCAGCCCATCGTCTGTATATCACCTGTCAGTGGGACATTTTATGCCACTGTTGCACCTCTGATGTATCACTTAGTATTACTGTCACTCTGTGCAGCCATGAACTCCCTAATACAGCCTCCATAACATGAATCTGTAGGTCAGGTGCCTTAACCATAAAATCCTCCAATTGTCCTGTACTTTTCTTGTAATCATTGACCTCATTTTATCGGGATAGCAGTTGGCCATTGGCTGCTGAAGTCCTTCCCATCTTAACTGGCCATCTGAACTTTGGCCCGTGATAGCCAAGTCATATATCTTGTCTTTGTTCTGTTTTACATTTGTTGCTGCTGGTAATTTATGCATGACTTTTATAACCTTTGTTGAATTATCAGTTGTGACATGTGCAAACTTGCACCGATATAAAAGTAATCAAATCATATTCACGTTTACAAATGTTATACATCACATATATTCTGTACAATATAATCAGTTCAACATTATGTAGATTGTTCAGTTCTGCCTTCTCTTATACCTCATTCCTCCTCCAAAACATTTTTCTGTGTGCATTGTTCCCATAATTTCCATTTTTTATGCAATTTACTACTACTGCTTCCTAAAGATCCTACTTACTGTTCTTGTATCTCTGTTACAATGTTAACTACTTCATGTATGGTTGGTTTAGACTTTGATTTCCATTTTCTAGTAATTGCTTTTTTTGGCAGCCACTGGAGTTAAACTTAACAAGGCCTTACTATGTCTAGGTATTTCAGCTACTGGATCCCAGCTTAAAGTTTTTCCCTTAATTGCACTTGTTTGCCCGCCCTGTATTCCTGACCAAGTACTCTAGGGAATTTTTAAAAGTCTGCCAAATCATTACTCTCTGAAAATATATGCTTCCAGGTACCTTTTTCTACCACATTACACCTCAAATGTTTGCCATCTACCTGATGAAACATTATTTGCAGTCTGCTTGGCGTTTAAAAGTGCCTATACGAACACTTCCAGGCAAAAATCCTAAATCTTCTAGACATCACATATTTGAGAGCCATACATATGCCCTCCCATTGTTTCTTTGTGCATTGCTTATCTAATCTCTCCCCAATTTTTTCTGACCTCCTCTGATTGATTCCTGTAGTCAACATGCAGTATTTTATATGCCCTACTAATTATCCATTTTTAACATCAGCTTCTGTTCTAGATTCAACTCAAAAGTCAGCCAGCACAGGTTTTTTACTTGAGATTCCCGTATCCCTTTCTCTTTGTGTATACTTTTATCAATTCCCAGTAGGGAAGACAATTTCTAGCCTGAATTTCAAATGTGTTATTGGCCTCTTCCCATTCTGTTACCTTTTCCTCTCTAATTGTTTGTTCCCAATCCTTTGTCAGCTTCCTTTAAGTAAATTCCAGCCTCCTCTTGCACATTCTTTGTACCCATCATGTATAGTCCTCTCTATTAGGCAGACTCAACTTTTTTCTGTTCCCATGTTGGGTTAGTTCTTAGTATACTTTCTACTCTTTTTATAAGCATAAAATTCTGAATGACTTGTTCTCTTTAAGAATCTGCATCCAAAATCCCACTCTTTATCTTTATTTCTTGAATTACCTCTTGGCTTCATCATCCATTTCCACTTCTAATTGTAGCTTTCTGCTTGTATTATATGTAACTGTGCAGCTCTAAAGTATGTCTTCAAATTGGGTAATTCTAAATCTCCTTGTTGTATTGGAAAGATCAGCATATCTCACTTGACTCTTGCCTCTTCCCCTCCTAGATAAAATCCTCCAACTCTTTAATTACTATCTACAACTTCACCTCTGATTGATAAAAATATGCCTGATATGTCTATACAACCTAAAGGGACTAAAACATTTTCCTTGCTTGTATTGTGCTATCCATATCCATAGGCAAGAGCTTCCAGTTTTTCAGTTTTTGTTTTATCTTTAAAGTCTCTTCTCACATCTCCTTAGCTGGCATAATAGAATACTTTTTAACCCATGCTCCTAAGTACTTCATTTTACCATGTCCCTCTAAAATGGGAATTGCTGAAACAGTTTGTATGTGGGTACATAATTTGCAGCTGTATCCTTTTTATCTTCATTAATTTTATATCTCGAAAGAACCCAGAACTGTCTCAGAATGTTCCACAACACTGAGATGTCCTTTTCTTGGTCTGCTGGGTACAAAGTATCATCTGAAGATAAAGTCAACTTTTCATGAATACCATACCAGTTTTATTCTTGAATTTCTGTGTGCTTTATTTTCCTTGCCAGAGGCTCTAAGTATTACACAAATAACAAAAGGGATAGAGGACATCCCTGCATGGTTCCTCTGTTCAGGCACAACTTATCCAAGAGGAACTCTCCCACTTTGATTTTTGCCTCTGATCCCTCATGTATCCTCCTAATTAGCCTTATTATTTTATCAGGAAATGCAAATGCTTCCATTGCCCGCACCAAGCCCCACCAATTACAGCTGCATTTTCTTCCATTTTGCTTCCCTCTGGATCATCATTGCTCTGTTAATGTCAAATGTTTGCCTCCCCTCCACAAAATCATATTGATCCATATCTGTCAATTTTGAGAACAGCTTTACCCCTTCTTTTAGCCTTTCTGTGAATTTGGATCTAATGGGTCTTTACTGTCTTTAGATATTGCAGCCAAAGCAGCTTTTTTGTTCCCAGGATGTTGGTGCTTCCCTTCTTTTTAAAATACTGTTAAACAAAACTTTTCAAGTCTTTGTCACTTTCTTCCCTCCTTGCTTCCAAACTTCCACTGGAACACCATGTATTCCTGGAAACTTTCCTCTAGATTGGTTGTATATTACCATTTGTATCTCGTCTCCTCCTGTCTTAACTGTTAATTGTTGAGCCTGTTAGAATATTTGTCTTCCATAAATATCTCTGTGTGTGCTTTTTTCTTTATTTCTCCACTTCTTTGCTTTACACAGTTTTTTATTAAGTTTCTGAAATATCTTCAGTACCTCTGCATCATCTCTGGCTATTTGTCTTGTTATAGGTTTCCCTAAGTTTGGAAATAACCCTTTCTATTTTTTGTTGCTTAAGTCATTGAACCAGAAGTTTTTTCTGCTCTAGAGTTATTATCAAAAAACAGTTGCTTTAAAGCAATTTTTCTAAACTCTTGCACATTATCCAGGTACTCCCTTATTTTCTCTTTAGCACTCTGTAGTTGTGCCTGTTCTTGTTCTGAGAGACCCCCCCAGTCTGTAATACTTTAACCATTGTCAGCCCCTCTGAAAACATTTTTTACTTCTTAATCACATCTCTTATTCTTTTAGTTGTACCCTATTTTTAAACTCCACTTTTTATTTTATCCCACTTACTAGCTGTAACTTCTGAAGTGCTTTCTCTCTTCGCTTATAACTCCCACATAAATTCCACTGCCCATTCCTTAAATTCCTCTTTTTAATAAGTAAGTGGTGAAGCACCATTGTCTCATCTTCACTTTATTACCCTGCATTTTTATGTTGGTAATTATACTGGCTCATGATCTGAAATGATTACTGGATGTGTGTCAAAGTTCTCAATTAAATATGCATGTTCTTGTAAAATATAATTTCTGTCTAGTCTAGCCCAGTTATTGTACCTTGGGCATAATATGTAAATTCTCTTGAGTTGGTACTACTGTAGTCCATACCAAATATTTTCGTACATTTCTTCAGAAATCTATGCTCTTTGTTGTATTTTTCCCTTCTAGGCTCCCAATAAAATCCTCATTGTTGGAAACTAAATTGCTGTCCCCTCCTGTAAGTAATAGTCCCTGTTGAAAGCTGATCGCAGTTTTTTTAGGCAGAATATAATTACATGCCAGCGTAATCCTGTCCCATGCCAGTAGCTCCTTACTACCACAAATCTGCCATTGTTAATTTTTTTTCCACTCCTGTCACTATCGGAGCTCTTCTAGCAGTTAATATTAAATAATCCTCTTTTCCTCTGTCCCCAATATTTTGCTGAATATCCATCCTGAAATCCTTCAGATTCACTTACTCGGTTCTTTCCAAATGTGTCTTTATACTCTCCATTTCTTAATATAATTAAATATCCTTTGCTTTTTTCTATACCTTTGAGGTCATTCACATTCCAAGGTAATATAGAAAGTGTTGCTGTTATGATAAGTCATTTTCCCACCTGGTATATATGACAGCTTTTTAAATGTCTATTTCTAGCTTTTATGATACATATACCCACTAATGTTTGGCAGGTTGATCATGTATACGTTTTTTTTTTTTTTTCCTTATCAGCATTTGAACCTACGTCACATTTTACAGGGCTTTTTGTTTTAAAGAAAACCCTCCAAACAAAAACACATACCCTATAACCCATTACAAACACACCATCCTATCTTTATTCTCCTCCCACGTCAAAAACAAGTTTTAAGCTTTTAGAAAACGTTAACATCTGAAGTAGTTAATTTCATTTGATCAGCAACCTGTGGGCATCAGATCCGAGCTGGCAGCTTTCCAAGCTAGAGGTCCGAGCTCCTAGCTCCGCCCCATTACCCATAATACCCTGCTACCTCCCTCCAGTCCTCAGATCTCGTTTGCCGCGGCTTCTAGAAGCACGACAGATGAGCTCTTGGAGGTTTGTGAGTACATTTAGAGGGTTTTATTCTCTAATTTTTACTATCCGTTTTCTTCAAAAACTGTGTGTGTTTGTTCCTTCGACCCTAGTAAAAAAAAAAATTTTTTTTTTCTGTTAGTGGCTGGTTAGTTATAGTTCCCCTTCCCCTTATCTGTGTGTGTGTGTGTGTGTGTGTGTGTGTGTGTGTGTGTGTGTGTGTGTGTGTGCGCTAAAATGGCTGAAGGCCCTAAGGCCGTATTTTCTGACTGCTCTGAGTGTGGCCATAAGCTGTCCCCAGCCGATGGCCACACTTAGTGCGTTATGTGCCTGGGGTGGCACATTTTTCTTCAGGCTGCAAAATGTGTGCGGCTTTTAACCCCCGGGCTTTGAAGGACAGGAGGACCAAGATAATCTTGGCGGGCCTTATGCCCACGGATTCTGCTTTGTCGTCCTCTCCCTGTGTGGCACCAGCCGCGGCTGTTCCACCTACCGTTCCTGCTCCCCTGGCCGGGACTCAAACTCCCACTGCGGTCCAGGGAGAGAGGGACTCTAGGAAAAAAGACAGAAGGGACAAGGAGCGCGACAGGGAGAGGCATAAGAGCCACAAGCGGCGTGCCGATTTTGCCCCCTCGGCCCCGCCGGCTAAGCATCTCAGCTATCCCCTGAAGGCCTCCAGGTCTTCCCCCTCTCGGCTTCACTCTCCACGATTTTCTCCGGAGCCGGAGGAGGAGATCCGGTCCCCTTTGAGGTCGTCGAGGTGGCCTTCCCGGCCAGCCTCGGTGGCTTCTTCCAGATCCACTAGGAGCCTTTCAGACGCGGACATGGACCGGATGATGCGTCGCTTCCTCCAGGCCCAGATGCAGATGGGAGTGCTCTCCCGGAGGGAGCTTGGCCCCCTTCTTTCGGGTTTCGGAGCCGGGGTGTCGGCGCCGATAGTAATCGCTACTTCGACGCCGACTGTACCCTCAAGTCTGTCACGTCCTTTTTCGTATCCCAGCTCTCGGGGCTGTGAGCCGAGCCTCGGATCCGGAGGGGTTAGTGTGTCTTCGGCTCTGATGCGGTTGGAGCACACTGCCTTTTCGGATCCGATCGCGTCAACCCTGGTGCCGATCCACACATCTGATCCGAGGGGGCTGCTCTCGGATCCCAGGGAGAGCAGTTCACCCTTGGCCTTCGATGTCGTGGAGAGGGTCTTTTTGAGGTATTCGAGGCCCCACGCTCATGCTACGGATCCACCTGCCATTCCCTCAGACGGGCCTGTCTTCCATCATCTCGCCCCAGGGACAGCCTGCGTCTACATCCCAGATGGTTCCCCTAGAGGAACAGGATCTGGTTGGTGAGCCCTCCTTGGACAGCCCCCCCAAGGAGGTCCCTCACAAACGAAAGTGTAAAAGGAGGCACTTGGACTCCCCCAAGTCCCTCACAGAAGTGACTTGGAGGAAGGGGAAGGTTCCCCCAGGTCACCCCCTGAGGACGTCTCCTTTGGAGACATCATGGAGATACTGCGCATTAAAGGGGGGTGGTCAGCCCAAAAACCTTCCTCGGATGAGTCTGTGTTTCTGGAGGTGTTTGACGCGGGCCCATCTACCTCTTGGGTTTCCCCTCTGACCGACCCCCTGGTAGACCTTATTACTACCAGGGTGTGGAAGGAGCCAGACACTGTAGAGCCGATACCCAGGAGACCAGATAAGATAAAATCCTTAGCTCCCCCACAGACAGGACAGCGTGGAGCAAAGGTTCCCCAGTAGATGCCATGGCCAAAAGGAGTGTTCGCGAAGGACGCCTTGAAGGGTTCCGCAAAATCGCAAAGACGGAGCCAAGCATGATGCCGTAAGGCGATGCCTGCTCCACTGGCTCTAGCGGCCCCCTCCGTGACATGGGAGAAAAGCCGCATAGAAGTGTTGGATATCGGCTTTAGAGTGACCATTCGTGTCGCGAAGGTTCGTTTGTCCTCGGCCGAAATGAACTCTGGGGGTGACCCAGCGTACTCTTTGATTAGGTCTCGCTGAAGCTGAATCACGTGAGTCGACATGATTGGATCCGAAAAGGCAGTGTGCTCCAACTGCAGTCTCTGTGCTTCCTTTAACCCTTGCACCATACGCCACAGAGCTAAGATTTTGTATAAGCATTTTGGAGTCTGGCCTAAGTTCGTCGGTATGGCGTCTTCTGGTCTTCCGACTTCGGATATACCTAGGAAATGCAAAGACAAGGACCACGACAGGCCTTGGGTTAAATCTGCTGATGACGCATCGGTGAAATTGGTCGTCAGCACAGCGGTAGTCAGTGAGGTGCTTTCGCAGCCCCTGCAGTCTGCACGTTTTCAGCCACAGGCCTCTGCTGAGACCTTTACAGAGTCCTTCATGCCGCAGGCTGCTATTTCGTCTTCAGACCCTCAGCCTGTCGCCGCTTCAGATGGGTCCAGAGCAACTATGCAGGCACCGGCTTCTGATGCCTCTTCTTTTCGACATGAGACCAGAACCAGACCTACTACCTTAGTTCAGACTTCTGCAGCTGCTAGGCCTCCCGGGTCCCTCCGGATTGCTAGCAAACCTTCCAGCTGCAAACCTACTCACAGGCAGGCATCGGTCACCCCTCCTGTGCTCAGTCCCAGTTGGTAAAGATGGCTAGGGATCTTCTTTACCTGATTAGGGGCTCTCATCCCCCCCTTCCAAGAGGGCTAGGGAATTGTCTCCTGATGTTTTGTCTGTCTCAGATTCTGAGGTTTCCAGTATTTCTTCTGGTGAAGAAGAAAATTCTCAACTTTTTTCTGGCTTTGAGGATTCTGATGCTGAGGGCTCTATCCCTTATGCCTCCCCTCCAGAAGATTTTTCCTTTTGGGATACTTTGCATGCTCTTAGGGAGCACTTTAAATGGGAATGTCAGGATTTTCCTCAGTCTAAGAAAAGAATCCAGGAATTTTTGGATTTGCCACAGCATAAGCCGCTGGTTATACCTCCAGTTTTGGAAGTTGTATATTATGTTTTCATGGAAAATTCTTTAACTCCTAATTCTGTTCCTCCTGCCCCCAGAAAACCTGGTGGGTATTATAGGGTTCCTGATTCTCATCAATTCCTTTTTAAAAACCCTACTGCTGATCCTGAAATTATTTCTCAAGGCCCCAAGGGTGTTAAGGCTACTGTTGCTAAAAACTCTTTGCTTTCTGATAAGTAGTCTAGAGCCTTGGACAGGTGGGGTAAAAAAGTCTATACCTCTGCAACTCTTGCCTTGAGATCTGTGAATTGCCTTTTTCACATGCATACTTTGGAGGCTATCAAGGCTAAACTTGGGGATATTTCTTTCATGTCTGAGAACAAAACTTTATAAGACTTACTGAATTCTGCCACTTTACTTAATAAGCATTCACTTCATTGTGGATTTGACACTTTGGAGGCTTCCTGCAGAGCAGCAGCCACTGGTTCCGTTATTAGAAGGCATGCTTGGCTCAGGGAGCAGCCTCTTTCTGATCCTGTTAAATCTAAATTGCTGGATATTCCTTTGCACAAAGAGAATCTTTTTGGTAATAAAGCTGAGGAGGTACTGAAGAAGTTGGAGGATAAGGCAAAATCTATGCAAGCTGTAAAAGATTTCCTTCAGGTTCAACCTCCTCGGTTCAGTAGGCATTATCCTTCCAAAAATTGGTCTTTCCCTTATCCTGGTAAGCAGGGTTGCTCTAGACCTAGGGTTTTCAGATCTTCCAGAGGGAAGGCTTCTGCCCCTCAAAGGGCTAAACAATGGCATTCTTCTTCTGCTGAATTGGGGAGTTCTAAGCCAGCATCCCAGAGCAAGCATTCTCAATGACTCCGGCCTTCTTGTGCCTACCTCTGCAGACCCTGGGTTTCCTTTGGGGGGAAGGTTAGCCAGGTTCGCAGAGGTATGGTCTACCATCACAGATGACAAATGGGTGCTCAGTATAGTAAACCAAGGTTACAAGTTTTATTTTCACACCTTCCCTGTTCTGCAGGGGTACCCAGACATACCCAGAACTCTCAGGACAGAGGTAGAAATTCAAATTTCTTCTCTTCTGACTATATATGGGGGTTATATAGAGCCAGTTCCTACAAATCGGGCAGGCCTAGGTTTTTATTCAAGACTTTTTCTGGTACCCAAGAAAGGGAGCACCTGGCGCCCTATTCTGGATTTGTCTAATCTAAACACTTTTCTGGTGATTCCCAAATTCAGGATGCTCACCCTTCAACAGTTACTACCAATGCTGGGCAAGGATTCATGGCTGGTAACTTTGTATCTCGAGGAGGCTTATCTGCACATCCCAATAAGGGAAAGTTGCAGGCAGTACCTCCGCTTCAGGGCTGGGGAGCAACACTTTCAATTCTCTGCACTGCCCTTTGGCTTATCTACTGCTCCCAGAGTTTTTACAAAGTGCCTGGCTCCAGCCTTTGCTTTTTGCAGGCAGAGAAACTTTCAAATTTATCCTTACCTGGACGACTGTCTCATTCAGGCAAACTCCCCAGAGCAACTAGAAAAGGATTTGGACTTTGTGAAGAACATTCTAACCTCTTTGGGTTACACTATCAACAAAAAGAAGTCAAAGTTGGCTCCTACAAGGGAGATTGTTTTCTTGGGAGCAAGTCTGAATACAGCCACCTAGATGGTATTCCTCCCTCAACAGAAGCAAGATCTTTTGGCTTACTTCATGAACTTGGCAAGCATGACCCAGCTCTCTGCAAGGCAATTCCTGCAAGCACTGGGGTTCATAGTTTCATGTATTTTGATGATCCCATATGCAAGGCTGCATATGAGAAAACTTCAGTGGTACCTCAAGAATCTTTGGTGTCAACACACGCAGGATTTAGACTGGATTCTTCCCCAAATTCCCTGTCTACAAATGGAGTTCCTCTGGTTGGTGACAGCCTGTTCTCAGAACAAGGGTCTGCCTTTCCGCCCAAAACCTGCCAGCCAGACTCTCACCACAGATGCATCAGATGTTGCATGGGGGGGCTCATCTGGAAGGCAGGGGCATACAGGGGACTTGGAGCACCCAGCAGATTTATCTGCACATAAACTTAAAATAATTGATGGCAGTGCAGCAGGCCCTGCTGGCTTTCAAGGACCTACTCTACCCTGGGACTCTGCTGATCAGGACAGACAATACCACAGTCATGTGGTACATCAACAGGCAGGGGGGACTCAGTCTTACCCCTTGTGCAGACAAAGCATGAGACTATGGTCCATAGCAGCTTCCATGGACATACATGTAATAGCCCAGTATCTTCCATGGGCTTACATCTAATAGCCCAGTATCTTCCATGGGCTTACATCTAATAGCCCAGTATCTTCCATGGGCTTACATCTAACAGCCTAGTATCTTCCATGGGCTTACATCTCATAGCCCAGTATCTTCCATGGGCTTACATCTCATAGCCCAGTATCTTCCAGGGAGGCTGAACTCCCTGGCGGATCATTTGAGCAGACATGTTCTGGATCCTCACGAGTGGCAACTGAACAAGGTCATTTTCCATCGCATCACTCAGCATTGGGGCACCCCACAAGTGGATCTTTTCTCCTCACACCAATCCTCTCCTTCCAACCTTCTGCACCAGGGAGTTTCCCAACAAAGCTTGGAGGATAGATGCGTTGTCCTTCCCATGGACACCTCTGTTTGTTTATGCATTCCCTCCTCTGCCTCTCCTTCCCAGAGTGCTGCTAAAGATAAGGGACGAAAAACCAAAGGCTGTTCTGATAGCTTCAGATTGGCCCAGGCAGCATTGGTATCCCCTCCTTCGCAGCCTTTCCCAGGCTCCGCCTTGGCATCTTCCCCTGGTACCAGATCTGTTGGTTCAGGGAAGGGGAAAGTTCCTTCAGCCTCATCTTCAAACTCTGCATTTAACTGCCTGGCTAATACTTTAAATCTTTCCCAACAGGTGGTTGAAGTTCTTCATGAGGCCAGGAGGCCTTGCACCAGGAATCCCATGCAGATAAATGGAAGAGATTTTGCTCCTGGATGCAGGCTAAAGGAGAAGACTCTTCTCATCCTTCTCGTTCCCTCATTCCTGATTACCAAGCAGGCTTGCTTAATGGTGAACTTTCCTTTTCTTAAATCAGAATTCATGCTTCAGCAATTTCGGCTCATTGTTCTTTTGAGCAACCTATTTTTTCTCACCCCTTGATGACTCAGTTCCTGAGGGGAGCTAGCAATCTTAGACCTCCCAGAAGAGATCCTACTCCTGCTTGGGATTTTAATTTTGTCTTGGAAAAGCTTACTCTGCCTCCCTTTGAACCAGCTGCCTCTGCAGATTTGAAGCGTCTCTCCTGGAAGACTGCTTTTCTTTTGGCTATTACTTCAGCCAGAAGAGTATCGGAGCTGCAAGCCTTAATGGCAATAGAACCTTTCATTATTTTTCATTCAGATCGGGTTTCTCTGAGAACTAATCCCTCCTTTATGCCTAAAGTAGTTTCCAGTTTAACCTTTACATTTTTCAGCAATCCCCAGAATAAAGGGGAAAGGATTCTGCACTCTCTTGATGTGCATAGACAGCTGAGGTTTTACTTAGGACTAAATCCTTTCAAAAATTTAAACAGTTGCTGGTTAGTTTTGCTCTTGGGGCTCAGGGTAAAGCTATTTTGAAACAAACTATCTCCAAATGGATTGCTCACTGTATTCACCTTTGTTACCTGCAACATGGGGAAGGTTCCCCTCACGGTATTAGGACTCATTCTACTAGAGCAGCCTCTACCTCTGCAGCCTTTCTGAGAGATGTGCCTACTAAGGACATTCTAGAAGCAGCTACTTGGTCTTTTGTCCATACTTTCACAAAGCATTACAGTGTACCCTTGTTTTCTAAATCCAGGGCTGGCTTTGCCTCTGCAGTTTTGCAGGGCCTTCTTACCAACCCTTAATCTGTGATACTCCCCCCCCCCCCTTGTCTTTTTCCTGGGCTTTGGGGATCAACCCAAATGTAAGGACTGCAACAGTGAAACACGAAGGACATAGTACAGTTGTGTACACTTACCATAAATGTAGATGTTCAAGTGTATTCACTGTTTCAGTATACATAGTACAGTTGTGTACACTTACCATAAATGTACATGTTCGAGTGTATTCACTGTTGCAGTCCTGGTTTCCCACCCTCCATTCCCCCTTTTTTCCTAAGGCACAGACTATATATTTTTATTTTTTGTATGACATGTTTCCAGGGTGTTTCCTTCCTGGGTTAGCCTTCTTTTGGGGGCTCCTGACAGTTAAGGTAAGAAAAACTGAGGAAATGGTGTCGGCTGCCTCCCTTTATACCTGACGTTCTGACATCAGTTTTACAACCGGCGGCAGCTGACATCATATACAGAGGACCCTGGTATTCGGGCCGACTGAGGGTTACCGGGAGCCCGGATAACCCATATGTTAGGACTGCAACAGTGAATACACTCGAACATCTATATTTATGTTAAGTGTACATAACTGTACTTTCTCAGCTGCAGGCTTCTAAAGGCAAACTGAAACATTTTTTGCTAAAGGAAAACATTTCATTATATTCATAGTTGTCTTATTTACTTGTTTCCACTTCAGCTTGTTAGATTAAGCCAAGGGTCTTCATACAGACATTCATCTATGCAAAAGTAAGAGACAAGATATCAGCTCTACATATATTATGATCTGTGTACTTTTGCACTCCACCTCAGTAGCCCAAGATTACAGCCTATTAACTTAATGCTTTTGCCTAGCCTTTTTTGCATTACCTTTTTTTTAGTAAATTGCCACAGAGAACTTTCCATTAACTGCTGCTTTTATGTTTTCTTCAAGCAGTTAATAGCCTGCTAACAGCTGCTGAATATCAAGCCATCCTCCAACTCAACATTGCATATTAATTTCTCCATACACCAGGCTTGCAGACTGCAGTGTTGACTGACACCTCCTTTTAAGATACATGTCCCAGGGTTGCTTTTTGTTACATCTCTGATAAATGTTTTGGTCAGTAGATAATTAGACAGATGTTCAACATTTTGAGAGAAGTAGAGTCCTAGTAAGTACTAAATAGCCATTTAGTAAATGCACAGTCTTCATAGTTTTCTTTTTTTTTTTTTCCAGTACTCTCTTATTTTAAGGCTCTTGCTGAAAAGTTGAAACTGGTCTGCTGCTTTTACTTTATTTTTTATCCTGCTCACCGCCTGCTCCCATACTTGACCAATATAAACACCCTCCCATGACCCATTTGACTTTGTGAGAGTCAGCTGTCAGGAACAGCACCATCATCCGACTTGAGTCAAGGATTTTTCAGCAAGCCATGTCTCAGTATGCATGCTCCATAAAATTGGCATTATATGGGAATGTCTCTTAAAGGCAGCAAACCTGTAGATGACCCCACTTCTGTGGCACAGATGCTTCATAGGTTTCTTTCATCTCCATGTGGAAATCACTTTAGTGTGTGCACAAGAGATGCATGTTCTCCCTTGCAGAGGTGCTTCAGTCAACATCTCCAGCTGCAGAGCTGCTAGTAGAATCTTGGTTGTTTGGGTCATAGTCAGGGCTGTTTCTTTGCATCCCACAGCCAATTTACTGCTTTAATTCTAATGACTCTGGGCCTAACAGTTTACTTAATTTTCTTTGGCACAACATTGGTTAATAGTACCTTGTTGTTGTGTTTAGATTTTGATATCCAGCAATGGCTTGTCCTGCAGTGAATAAGTTGAGTCTCTCTACCTGTGACTTTCCATGTCACCTCCATTAGTAGGTTTTCAGTGGGAGATCCTTGACATCCTTTATCAGTTGTTCTTTTGATGTGATGTGCAGCGGTTAGGCTGAATCTAGCTTCTGATATCCATTTGTTGTTTTCTTTTTGAAGTTCTGAAATGGAGAAATCATGTGTAATTTTATTACGAGCTTGAATGTTTGGATAAAAACATCTTGTGATTACAGACAGGCAGGTATACTGTGCGTCTTATGTAAGATCTCATGACACCCAAAGTATGTCCCTGTTAGAAGGATTTTAATGAGACCACCCTGTCCTGTTACATGAAGGTAGTTTGGAATTCTAATGCCATTAAAAGGAAATCTAAGCAGCACCGTCACTCATTAGTTACCTTGCACCCAGAGTCATGCCATTCTTCCTTCATTAAACATCCCTAAACTTATGTTAAGGCAGGTCTCCTCCTGTGCTCAGCACATCTGCTGTTATGCCTTACGATCTTTCCCCAGCACTGTTGTTTGACTGTGCTATGATACACTTGGCCTCCTTCGTATTGTTTAGGGCTCCAGCTTTCCTCATTAGAGAGAGGCTACACAGTTGCCTCTTTGCCTTCTAACTACTGAACCACTGCACTTCCCATCCGTTCCCATCACCATGTGAGAGCATGGCAGTCACACAAGCAGCTATTGGGGGTTGGCATAATGGTTATGGTGTTGATCTCACAAGACAAAAGGTACAGGGTTTGATTCTCACCTTTGAAAATAACTTAGCTAGGCTTAAAATGGCTTGCAAGGGCAGTTAGCCTAGTATTTACCTGTGAACTTGTGAACCTATGCAACAATGAATGGAGTTTCATGCAGTGGCTCTAAACGTACCCACTTTCTTAGTTGGCATGATCACTGGCATTCCATTTGGACATCATGTGTGCTTCCTCTGATGTGCACTTGCTATCCTCTCTTCTCCAAAGCATTACTTATACCAGCTAGTCATCAGGGAGCCCACACCCCCAAATCATGAGGATGTAAGCCTCTGCTTGCAATGGCACATTCATCTAACCAGGACCAGCTTCCCGTCCTCCTCACCCAACATAGGTGAGTCGTCATAAGTCACTCGGTCCTAGCCTCCCCTGCCTGGCTATTTCATTGTATGAGCTACAAATTGAACTTGTGTCGTCTTTGATTTAGTCAGGGGTTTATCCCCCCATGCCACAGAGCTGGATACATCCCAGCCATCTTTGGACGCACTCCATGTAGTGTGGGAGATTAACTGAAGGCTGTTTTTTTCCATGTCATTATCAGGTTGTAAGGCCAACTGTTTGAGTCTGTGTATGTGCTCCATGTTGTTGTGTTGCAATGAGTATTTGTCTTGTGTCACTCAAAGTTTCACTCCTGAAATCCAGTTGGCACTATTAGTCATGAATTGGTCTCGGTCTGCATTAGCTGATCCCTTGATCATTGACCAACTGTTTCCAGCTTTGTTGTTAAGCTATCACTTAACTTATCCCTTGGTTGCCCCAAGTTAGGTATACAATCCTAGTGGATGTTCTCTCACTGGCAAAGTTTTTAAAAGAGGGTCAGCCTCTCTTTTCCAGTTCATTATTACGGGAGGGGGAGGTGCTGCTAAACTCTGTTCTCAAGCTTCTGTAATTTTCTCTAATTTGTTCATAATCTGAATGCACTCCAAAAGTCTAGCTGTTAAACCTCTAGGACAGTAATTAAGAAGACCTTCTCATTACGATCTAGGAATTTGTTAGCTGTCTTGACAGAGTGCAGAATAAAATCTAGAACTGTCTTTTAAACCTGCAGAAGACCTTGACAGTGGTGGTCTTTGGTCCTATTGGTTTTCAGTAAGTCAGTGAAGGATGCAAACATGTAAGGTGAACAGGAAATATTTTCCTCCTAAAGGTGTTTCTTTTTGAGCTGTGCATCTCTGCCACCCCTGTATGTTTAAGAAAGTAAGGGAATGTCAAAAGATCCCTCAGCTTGCAAGTGTTCCACCTTCAAACTGCAAATCAAGAAATCTAAAATAGAGTGCCAAAAGGGTGTTTCACCTTTGACTTTTGGCATCTTGGTACAGAACTGTTCACAGCTTCCTCTCACAACCAGGCCTTGCGCTGGCACTTACTGTTTAGGGAAAGGACTATAATTGAAAGCATTGCCATGAGTACCAGCATTTAAGCTACCTGCAAGAGGTCCATTGTCACTTCATTCTGTAGTGGCTGATGGCAACCAATGTCAAATGCTGTTATTTCTGTCAGCAGAACTGTCACAGATGTTCTTCGTGTTTCACTGTTGCAGTCATCACATTTGGGTTATCCTACCAGGGGTAGCCCTCAGTTGGCCCGAATACCAGAGGCTTAGTATTTCTGCGTCGGTTGCTGTCGCTCCAAGACTGACGTCAGGTCGTCAGTGGTATAAAATCAGGCAGGCGACGCCATTACATCAGTCTTTCTTGATGAGGAGCCTGAAGCAGAAGCAGTTCGCATGAGTGCCTGTCGGCCGCTACCTGAGTTTTCGTTCCTAATTGAAGTCTTCTAAAGCTAAGTACTCCATTGGGCATCCTTTTTTCTTGCTCTAACCGATGTCAGAAAAAAGTTGACAATTGTCTCACCTGTGGAAAGCAAATACCACAGCGAGACTTCCATTCACTGCGTCACCTGTTTAGGCCCAGACCATGACGTCCCTCGCTGTTGTGCTTTGTTCAACTCCAAAACTATACGTCACCGGGCCCTTATTGTAGCTAGATATTTTCGTTGTCAGTCCTCAAATTCCAATATGGCTTCGGTAAGCCATCTGACTGCCGGTCTTCCGAAAAAAAGATAAGGATAAAGACAGAGACAGACCGCACAGGTCCAAAACCGATGACAATGCTTCCATTACGCTAGATGTCAGTTCTCCAGTCCTCAGTGAGGAGCTTTTGCAGTCCCTGATGCCCACTTCTCTGGATTCGTAGGACACTACCGAGACCATTTCGGAGTCCAGTATGCCACGAGACTCTTCTTCGACTAAGAATCCTGCGGATGTCTCTACCTTGGATGGGTCTGGAGCCGCTGAGCAGGCACCAGCTTCTGAGGAAGTACTACCTACCGATACTCGACACAAACCGACGACTTATTTTGCGTTTTCATTTCTTTCTAAAACTACTGAGTTTCTAAGGCCCAGGGTACGAACTATATCCAAAAAAATGATGACCCATGCTCAGACACCTGCTTCCTTGCCTCAATCTCAAATGCTTAAAATGGCGGGAGACCTTATTATGCTTATTTGGGGAGCCAGGCTTCCCTTCCTAAGAAAGAGACTTGTCTTGAGTAGTTTTATCTGAACAGGAGTCCGATGACTCTGGTGCTTCTGAATATGAAGACGTGCAACCCCTTTCTGCTTATGAGAGTTCTGATTCAGAGGAATCCATTCCTTCTGCCTCTCCACCTGAGGATTTTTCATTTGGTGAAACCCTTCGTACTTTAAGGGGGCATTTCCAATGGGAATGTCATGACTACCCTCAGTCAAAAAAGAGACTTGGAATTCATAGATTAACCACAGCACAGACCTTTGGCCATTCCTCCTGTCCTGGATGTTTTTTTTATGGAATCCAGTTTGACTCCTGATACCCTTCCTCCTGCTCCCAGGAAACCTGACCAGGTACTTAATTCCCTGACTCTCAAATTCCTTTTCAAACATCCTACTTTTGACCCAGAGGTCATCTCTCAAGGACCTAAAGGAATTAACGCAACCTCAGCTAAGAATCCCACCCCTCTCAGACAGGGATTCCCGAGCTTTAGACAGATGGGGTAAAAAAGTGTACACCTCTGCTACTCTTGCTATTAGAGCACTAAATTGTCCGTTCCACATGCTGAAATATCAGCAGCATACCACGGAACTCCTCAAACAAAAAATGTCTTACTTTCCTGCTTATGCAGAAAGTAAAGAATTACAAGAGCTTATGCATTCTGCAAGCCAAGTTACTAAGCACACCTTACAATGTGGCTTTGATGCCCTAGAAGCTTCTTGCAGGGCAGCAGTCACTGGTTCTGTCCTTAGAAGGCATGCTTGACTTAAGGAACAGACCTTGCCAGACCATGTCAAATCAAAAGACAATTTGTTTGGCACCAAGGCAGAAGAGGTCTCAATAAAGATGGAAGAAAAAGCTAAATATTTGCAGACAGTTACAGACTTTTTACAGGTCCAGCCTCCGAGGTTCAGTAGGCATTGCCTCTCCAAGCACTGGTCCTTTCCGGCCCCTCCAGCCCAGACCCAGGGGAAGCAGACCGCCCCAGACAGCAGCCCCAGGGAATGCAGAGATCTAAGTAATGGAGTTCCTCCTCTTCAAAAACAGGGAGTGCTAAGCCACCCCCTTATGGTAAGAACTCACAATGACTTTACACCTCCACCCCTTACCTCTGCCCACCTGCTTGTGCCCCTAGGAGGAAAACTCTCCTTCCATGCAAACAACTAGGCCTCTATTACCAACGACCGATGGGTCCTCAACATAGTGTCCCAGTGATACAAATTTTTTTTCCACACACTGCCAACCCCAAAAGGGTTCCCAGATCTTCCTCTAAACTAGTGAGCAGAGGCCAAAACGCAAATCCTTTGCCTGCTCTCCCATGAGGGCAATGCAGCATGTTCCTGCAGACTAGATAGGCCAAGGTTTCTATTGTAGGCTCTTCCTGGTACCCAGAAAAGAGGGCACCTGGCACCCTATCCTTGAGCTATCCATTCTAAACACCTTTCTGGTGGTACCAAAATTCAAAATGCTCACTCTCTAGCAGCTTTTTCCTATGCTTTCCAATGATGCTTGGTTAGCCACCCCTAGTTCTCTGCACTTCTCTTTGGCTTAGCCACTGCTCCCAGAGTTTTCACAAAATGCCTGGCTCCAACCATTGCTTTTTGCAGACAAAGAAATATTCATATTTACCCCTACTTAGACGATTGCCTGATTCAGGCAGTCAGGAAAAGCTGTTCCAGCACCTGACCTTTGTAAAGGACCTACTGACATCCCAGATGGCATTCAGTACTCCAGAAAAACAAGCCTACCTTACAGGCTACTTCTCTCAGCTAGCCACCAGAACCCAGTTATCTGCAAGGAAAATCCTGCAAGCTCCCAGGGTTCATGGTCTCTTGCATTCTACTCATTCCATATGCTAGACTGTGTATGAGGAAACTACAGTGGTACCTAAAAAGCACTTGGTGTCAACACTGTGAAGACCTGGAAACTGTCATACCAATGATACCTTGTCTAAGGAAGGATTTTCCTCGGTGGGCAGCAGCATGCAACCTCAACAAGCGACTTCCCTTCTCACAACCCCATGCCGCCCAGACCCTCACCACACATGCATCAGACTATGCCTGGGGTGCACACCTGGACGGCAGGTGCATTCAGGGCCATTGGAGCCCAAATCAGATACATTGTACGTCAGCCAAAAAGAGATGCTTGCTGTTCAGCACGCCCTGACAGCTTTAAGACCCCTACTCTCCCCGCGGCCTCTACTAATCAAAACAGACACCACCACAGGGATGTGGTATATCAACAAGCAGGGAGGGACTCACTCTTATCCTCTCTGCAGGCTCAACATGACCCTCCGGCACATGGCCACAGCCATGCAACTACACCTGTTAGCACAATTCCTGCCAGGCTCCCTAAACTCTCTGGCAGACAACTTAAGCAGAAACCTGCTAGACCCACACAAGTGGCAGCTAGACCACAGAACCTTCACCCTTGTAACCCAGAAATGGGGCACCCTGAAGGTGAACCTCTTTGCCTCCCACTACAGTTATCAGCTCAGCAAATTCTGCACCAGGGAACCTCACAGCAAGGCCTGAAACATGGATGCTGTATCCTTCCAGTGGGTAAACCTCTCAGTCTCTGCATTTCCCCCTCTACCACTCATTTCAAGGTTACTACTCAAAACAAGGGAGGAAACACCGAGGGCAATCCTGATTGACCAAACTGGCCATGCCAGCACTGGTACCCACTGCTGTGCAGGCGGTCACCCCTGCCACCATGGCAACCAATCCTCAGATCCCAACACTCCTGACCCAGAGGAATGGAGAATTCATGCATCCCCAGTTGCAGACACTCAGCCTGGCAGTGTGGTTTATTCCCTGACCTCTCCTCAAGCTGCCAGCCTAAGCAAACATGTCCTAGATGTTATATGTGAGGCCAGATGCCCCAGCACTAGAAAATCTTATGCTGACAAGTGGAAAAGGTTTTGCACCTTGATCCAGGCAAAGGGAGCCGAAACAGCGTAGCCTGTCATCCTGGATTACCTAGCAGAAATATTACACAGGGGGTCTATCCTTCTCTTCTTTTAAAATTCATGGCTCTGCCATCTCTGCTCATTACAGCGCAGAGCCACCTCTCTTCTCACACCCTCTCATCAAACAGTTACTAGAGGGGCAAACAACTTAAGGCTACCGAGAAGAACTCCTTCCCCAGCTTGGGACCTTAACTTTGTGTTGGAAAAACTCACCCTATCCCCATTTGAACCTGCAGCTTCAGCAGAGTTAAAATTCCTGTCTTGGAAAACAGCCTTGCTTCTGGCCATCACTTCAGCTAGAAGAGTTTCAGAGCTGCAAGCACTCATGGCTGTAGAGCCCTTCATCATTTTCCATGCTGACAGGGTCTCCCACAGGACTAACCCATCCTTCATGCCTAAAGTGGTGTCCAGTGTGGCTCTCAACCAATCCATTCATTTGCTCACCTTTTTTCCTTAACCCACAAAACAGGGGGGAAAGGATTCTGCACTCTCTAGATGAGCAGAGACCACTCAGATTCTATCTGGATAGGACTAAATCTTTTAGAAAAACTGACCAATTGCTAGTCAGCTTTGCAGCAGGGGCAGAGGGCAAGGCCATATCCAAACAATCTCCAAATGTATAGCACACTGCATCCATTTCTGCTACAAACAGCATGGGAAACAACCCCCAAAGGGGGTCAGGACACATTCCACCAGGGCAACCTCCACCTCTGCAGCTTTTCTCAGAGTGGTCCCCACCAGGGACATCCTGGAGGCTGCAACATGGACTTCTGTTCATACCTTCACCAAGCATTACCACCAGCCTAGCTTCTCCAAATCCAGGGCAGGCTTTGCCACCGCAGTCTTGCAGGGCATCCTAGCCATCCCCCAGTCTTCTTGACTGCCTCCACCCTTTTCTTAAGCTTTGGGAATAAACCCAAATGTGATGACTGCGACAGTGAAACATGAAGAACATAGTACAGTTGTGTACACTTACCATAAATGTAGATGTTAAAGTATATTCACTGTTGCAGTCCTGGATGTCCTTCAAGAATGCAACTGCAGTCATAACATATGGGTTGTCCTGCCTCAGGCAGCCCTCGGTCGGCCGAATTCCAAAGTCTGGGTCCGGCGTCGGCTGGTGTCGCCTCCTCTCCGACGTCACCACGGCTGGAGTATAAAGGCATCGGCCGACGCCATCTTCTTCAGTCTTTCTTGCCGCGCGGTGCCCGAAGCAGAAGCAGTTTGCAAGTGCCGGTCGGTCAGCTCCTGTGTTTTCAGTACCAAAGTCATCTAAAAGCTAAGTACCCCGTTGGGGAACATTTATTCTTGCCTCAGCCGATGTCAGAACAGATTGAGAAAGTTAATAATTGTTTGTCTTGTGGTAAACAAATACCTCATAAGGACTTCCATTCTCTCTGCCTTCCTTGCCTGGGCCCAGACCACGACGTCTCGGCCTGTCCTGCCTGTGCTTGCTTTAATAAGCGCACTCTCAGGCGCCGGGCAGAATTCGTCGAGGACTTTTTCGGTGAATCCTTTGCGTACATCATGCCGTCGGATCAACCGACTACCCAATCTGCTAAAAAACGCAAGGACCGGGACTGTCATCCTCGGCCCGCGTCCACTACCGATGCTACTCCCAAACCCTCTGCTAGTGCTCCGGTCCCTTCGGAAGTGGTAAATCTACCGCTCCAGGCTGACGACACAGCGTTAACACGACCTTCGGTCTCGGAGATCTCTCCGGTGCCGGTTGTTGATTTTCCTACGGAAACCGAAGTTCTGGATCTGCCCGACACCATTTCTGTGGACAAGGTTACGCCTGCACGTGGGGCTGCTAGGCCTCCTGTATCCATGTCCATCAAGGCCTTTGCACGTGCTAAGGCCGCAAGCCAGGCCAAGGCCCATCCTAGAACTACTGCCCAGGCCCCTTCTTCTGATAAGCAGATCATGTCTCTGGCTGTTGATCTTATTTCCCTTATCAGGGGGTCTCAGCCTCATCCGGAAAGGGGTTCCCAGCCACCTGCAGAGAAAAGGCCCAGAACTGAGCAGGTGGACGACCTCTCCTCGGATGAAGCCTCCGGGGATTCTGAACACTCTGATGCCCAAGAAGAATCCTTCCAGGCCTACGAGGACTCTGATGCTGAGGAATCAATTCCCTCTGCCTCCCCTCCAGAGGATTTCTCTTTTGGTGAAGTCCTGCATTCCGTGAGGGAACATTTTCAATGGCAGGGTCAGGAATTCTCTGACTCCAGGAAAAGGCTTCGTACCTTCCTCAAGCTTCCCTAGCACAGGCCTTTAGCTATTCCACCTGTTATGGATGTCTTGGATGATGTTTTCTCTGACTCCAGTGCTAACCCTGATTCTCTTCCTCCGGCTCCTATCAAGCCGGATAGATATTACGGACAGATATTATAGGGTCCCTGACACTCAAGGCCCACTCTGTGGATCTAGAAACTATTTCACAGGGCCCCAAGGGAGTGGCTGCCTCCTCTGCCAAAAACCCACTGCCAGCAGACAGGGAAGCAAGGTCCCTGGAGAGATGGGGTAAAAAAGTATATACTTCTACTACCCTGGCCATGAGGTCACTAAATTGCCTTTTTCACATGTTTCAGTACCAGGATTTTCTCCTGGATGATTTACAGAAAAAGTTAGCTTCTCCTGAGCCTATTGATAAAAAGGCATTGCAGGATCATATACATAGCACTCAGCAGGTTAATAACCATTTTCTACAGTGTGGTTATGATGCACTGGAAGCTTCATGTAGGGCAGCTATGACTGGGGCTGTGATACGTAGACATGCTTGGTTAAAGGATCAGTCTTTGCCTGACCATGTTAAAGTAAAGTTACTTGATGCACCTTTGGAAAAACAGAAGCTTTTGGTGCTAATGCACAAGATGTATTGAAATCCATAGAGGAAAAAGCAAAGTCAGTACAGACAGTCAAGGATTTCCTTCAGGTTCAGCCACCCAGATTCAGCAGAAACTGGCCCTCAAAGAATTGGTCCTTCCCCGGCTCAGACTAGTTTCAAAGGGGAAAAAGCAGACGTGCCCGAGGTAGAGGACAATACCGAGGATCTCACAGGGGACGCCAATGGCAACCTCCAAATCAAAGAAGTGGTGCAGACAGTTCAGCTGCACCACAAGGACAATCGCAATGACTTGATTTTCATTCCGCCTACAAAGGTTCAAAGAGAAGCACCCTTGGGCGGAAAATTATCCTTATTCTCACAAAACTGGCATATCTTAACCAAGGACAACTGGATTCTGGATTTGATAGACAAACGTTACAGATTCCACTTCCACACATTACCAATAAGACAAGGCATGCCAAACCTGCCACATCATCAAAGGGCAGAGGCATTCTCTCAAGTTTCCAAGCTGTTAAGTATAAAATCAATAGAAAGGGTTCCTCCTCAGGAGCAAGGCCAGGGATTTTATTCAAGACTGTTCCTTGTTCCAAGAAAAGAAAACAAATGGAGACCCATACTGGACTTGTCATCTCTAAACACTTTTCTCATAGTGCCAAAGTTCAAAATGCTGACGTTGCAGCAACTCCTTCCCATGCTGGGCAAGGGGTCTTGGCTGGTCACTCTGGACCTCAAGGAGGCATACCTGCATGTCCCAATCAGACAAAGCTGCAGAAGATACCTCAGATTTCTTGCAGGGACAGAGCATTATCAATTCTCAGCATTGCCATTTGGCTTATCTACTGTGCCCAGAGTGTTCACGAAATGCCTGGCATCAGTAGTGGCACACTGCAGACTGCAGGGGATTCAAATATACCCCTACTTGGACGACTGCCTCATACAAGCAGACAACAAACAAACCTCAAAAGAAAATTTGGACTATGTCATGCATCTACTGCAGGCCTTGGGATACACAGTCAACATTCAGAAGTCAAAGCTGCTGCCATCCCAACAGATTACCTTCTTAGGAGCCAAACTGGACACAGAAAACCAAATGGCCTACCTCACAGAGGAGAAACAGCAGCAGTTACCAGAGTACTTCAAAGGCCTAGCAAAACTCTCCCAGCTGACTGCAAGGAAAATCCTGCAGGTCCTGGGGTTCATGGCATCTTGCATCCTTCTGATACCTTTGGCAAGACTTCATATGAGAAAGCTGCAATGGTATTTAAAAAACTTATGGTCTCAACACAGCCAAGGCCTAGAGGACATAATCCCACTTATTCCATGTCTGCAAAAAGAATTTTTATGGTGGGCTCAAGCCAGTCAACAAAACAAAGGTATGCCTTTCAACAGACCTCAAGCAGGCCAAATGATTACAACAGACGCCTCAGACCATGGATGGGGGGGCGCACATGAAGGACAGGTGCATTCAGGGGCAATGGACCCCAAAGGAAAGACATCTGCACATAAACCAAAAGGAAATGTTGGCAGTGATACATGCTATCGAGACTTTCGAAAAATCACTACAACAAGGACATTTACTGATAAGGACAGACAACACCACTGTCATGTGGTACATAAACAAGCAGGGAGGCACTCACTCTTATCCCCTCTGCAGACTAACAATGCTTCTCTGGGAAAAATCCCTGAGCCTGAAGATACATTTACAATCCCAGTTTGTACCAGGCAAGGACAATGTACTGGCGGACAACCTGAGCAGAAATTTCATGGATCCACACGAATGGATCTTGCATCCTCACATTTTCTCTCAACTGACGAAGACATGGGGAAGACCGGATGTAGATCTTTTCACATCCCACTTAAATCATCACCTGAAAAGGTTCTGCACAAGGACTCACCATCCTCTAGCCTGGAAGACGGATGCTCTCTCCTTCAGCTGGAATTCTCTAAAAATTTATGCATTCCCTCCTCTGCCTCTGCTGACCAAGGTGATACTGAAGATCAAAGCAGAACACCCAACAGGTATTTTGATAGCTCCAGACTGGCCAAGGCAACACTGGTACCCATTGCTATTGACCATAACTCGGACCAAACCATGGCCTCTGACTCTATGGCCCCTGCTCCTAACACAACACAATTACAGGACTGTACATCAAGACCTGAAATCATTACATCTGACAGCCTGGAGACTAACATGACTTCTCCACCTAACTCTCTATCAAAATCGGTTCAAGAGATCTTGCTGGAAGCACGCAGACCTTCCACAAGAAAAACATATTCAGCCAAATGGAAGAGATTCAGCATCTGGAATGCCAGCAGGGGTCAGGACACAGCATTACCGAGTATACCTCAGATTTTAGAATACTTGGCAGAACTACTTCATACTGGACTTTCATACTCTTCAATAAAGATTCATGCCTCAGCAATCTCAGCAAAATACAACTGTGACCCTCCAGTGTTTTCTCATCCCTTGCTAAGACAGTTTCTAAGGGGAATAAAGAATATCAAACCTCCCAGAAAACAGCCAGTACCTGCATGGGACCTCAGTTATGTGTTGGAAAAATTAACTCTTCCTCCATTTGAGCCTCTCCCCTTGCAGGGAATATTTGGTATTTACTTTCTACTGGTGGTGTTCTTCCACCTATTTGTGGGCTCCTGACAGTTGGGGTAAGAAAAGCTGATGTAATGGCATCGGCTGCCTGATTTTATACCACTGACGACCTGATGTCAGTCCTGGAACAACAGCAACTGACACAGAAATACTAAGCCTCTGGTATTCGGGCCGACTGAGGGCTACCACTGTCAGGATAACCCAGATGTGATGAATCCACAACCGGCCGCAATACAAACACAGATTTATTCAGGAATTCTAGCTCCTCGGCTCTCAGCCTTCCAGGAGTAATACAAATACACAACGTTTCACAAACATTTTATATAGCACCATTCATTAATTAATTATTCAATTACATAATAATTGATGTTATGTAGTCCAATCTCGTCTTCATTCTTACCTTTGGGTTCGGAGTCGAACCTCGGCTCCGACACTGCCATACTCTAGCTCAAAGTCTTCAATTGGCTCGTGGCTAAGAGGTATCCCATCAGGCAACAGGCCCATTCCCCAGATCTCGTTTGCTGCTCATTACGCTCAGACGTGGTCTCGCTTTTGGCCGTGGCTAGGTATACTTTTTTCTAAATTTTTGGCTATTTGTTGCTCAAACAAAAAAAATGCTATTTTCATAGACACTGTGTGTTTTTCTCTTGCTGGCTGTGTGGCCTTTTCGTTGGCCATTGTCTGGTATCCCGTTCACTTCCTTTCTTCCCCCAGGCTAGGCCCGTTTCAGTTAGATGACCTAGTCCTCCCCATTGTTTCCGTACGGTCTTTTTGTTTTGTGCCTCCTGTATACTTGTTAGCTTATTTAGTGTTTTGTCATGTCTGGTAGTGGTGTTATCCTGCCTTTGTTTCCCCGGGCTAGGCCCGTTTAATTTAGAGGACCTAGTCCTCCCTGTAGTTTTTGTTCCCGTCGGTTACTAGGCCTTTTTTAGTTAGAGGCTCTTGTTTCCCTTAGGTCTATTGTGTGTACGTGTTGTTTTGTACTTGTCCCTGTGTGTCTACTCCTTTATTCAGTATGTCTAACGATTCTAAGGAACACAGACCTTTGGGCTTTAAAAAGTGTGTTGAATGCAACAACAAAATGTCTGACTGATGAGCATTCTGTGTGCGTGTACTGCTTGGGGGCTATTCACCTCCAAGAGTCCTGCTTGTTTTGTCATTCCTTCAGTTCCCGCATGCTACGGGAGAGGAAGAACAAGCTTATTCTCCACTCCTTCGAGGAAGACTTGGTTAAGTCTTCCAGTGCCATATCTTCTCCAGCTAAAAAGGACAAAAAGACTGCTAAGAAGCACTTTCTGGCTCTGTCTGTTTCTTCGGAGCCGCCAGAGAAAGTTGCTAGAACAGCTTCTCCTTCTTCGGCTTCATTGGCTTCGGTGCCAACAGAAGGTAGTGTATTGAGTAAGTCTGTATCGGCTTCCAGCCTTTCGGAGCCGGTCTCCAGTTGTTCAACTGGGTTCTCCTTCACGTAAGTCTCCCTCTGTAGGGAGATCCAGATCTCCAACTATATCCTCCAAGTCCTCGAGGACCCTTTCCGATGAGGACGTTGATAGAGTGGTGAAGAAACTGCTTCAGTCATCGGTGCTGGCCATATTGATTTTGGCTCTGACCCAGTCAGCTCCAGAGAATTCAGGCTCTACAACAGCAGGTCTACGCCTTACTACCATTGAGGAAGGTCAAGGCAAAAGTGGTCCTCAAGGTATTGGGGACCATGGCTGCCACGATCATGCTAGTTCCCCTTACCAGACTACATGAGGGTTCTTCAGTGGCTGCTTTTCGTCCAATGGTCACTACTGTATCTTCCACTCTCCCATTCTATTCTGATTTTGGACACGTGCAAGCAGGATCTAAGCTGGTGGCTTCAGGCCAGCAATCTCAACGTGGGCAAGCCTTTTGTCCCATCTTCTCCAGTTGCCATGGTGACCACGGATGCCTCCCAGATCGGGTGGGGGGGGCATTATCTTGGCAGGACAGTCAAGGCACGTGGCAGGATCACAAGACCAATTTGCATATCAATGTCTTGGAGATGAGAGCAGTGCTATTAGCATTGCAAGCACTTCAGAGCTTTCTCCCTCTAGGGACAATTGCAATCCACTCAGACAACATGTCAGTGGTATGGTATCTGAACAAGCAGGGAGGAACCAAATCATAACCCCCTTTGCAGAGAGGCACTTGGAGTTTGTCAGTGGGCGGTGTCTTCCCAACGCATTCTAGTTGCATTGCATATACCGGGGAAGTCCAACGTGATTGCCAACAGGCTGAGCAGAGCTATCCTAATGTCTCACGAGTGGTCCCTGAACAAATATGTTGCGGAGAAGATATTCCATAGATGGGGTCAGTCTTGCTGCGATCTATTTGCCAGCCCCCTCAATGCCAAATGCAGCTGCTACTTCACCCTTATCCTCTCGGAAGGGGAGGCACCCATGGATGCTCTGGTTCACGATTGGCTTTCCGGTCTTCTTTATGCCTTTCCACCATTTCCTTTGATATCAAAGGTCATTCAGAAAGCACAGTCTTTGGGAAGCAAAATGATCCTGATTGCCCCACACTGGCCTCGTCTGATTTGGTTTCCCTTCCTTCAACCCTGTGTAATGGACGATCCCTGGATTCTGGACCCAGATCCAGATCTGCTGACTCGTATGTCAGGACAGTTCCATCCCTCCATCCAGACCCTCAAGTTGACAGTTTGGCTGCTCCAGTTCCATCCCTAGTCAGGCTTCATGATTTTTCCCCGGAAGTCGCCCACATTCTGTCATCTTCCCACAAGCCTTCTACCAGGAAGATTTATTCCAGTAAGTGGAAGAGATTCTCCATTTGGGCCCGTGAAAGACATATCGATCCTTGTACAGCACCTATTTCGGCAATATTAGAATTTCTTTCTCAACTGTTCAGTCAGGGGTCAGCTGCAGCAACCATTGAAGTGCAACTG
Source organism: Protopterus annectens (assembly GCF_019279795.1). Classification (NCBI taxonomy): domain Eukaryota; kingdom Metazoa; phylum Chordata; order Ceratodontiformes; family Protopteridae; genus Protopterus; species Protopterus annectens. The sequence goes on from NC_056736.1 coordinate 705,919,107, forward strand.
GCAGCGATTTCTACCTTTCACGTTGCTAATGAGCCCAACCTTATGGCTCATAGGCTTTGTAGGGACTTTCTGAAAGGGACAATGTTACTTCGACCTCCAGTCTTTGATCCAGTAATGCCATGGGACCTCAGTTTTGTATTACAGAAGCTCACCTCGACTCCCTTTGAGCCCGCAGCTACGTGTGACATTAAATTCTTATCATAGATGACATTATTCTTGGTAGCCATAACTTCAGGTAGGCGGGTCTCTGAGCTCCAAGCTTCATTGATTAAGCCACCTTATTTGGTGTTTCACATAGATAGGGTCTCCTTAAGAACCAATCCTTCCTTTATTCCAAAGGTTGCTTCTGTTGTCAATATCGACCAATCCATCGAGTTGCCTGTGTTTTTTCCTGAATTCTCTAACAAGGCAGAATTTAAGTTTCATCAGCCAAACGTTCATAGACAATTGCGTTTCTGTTTACATAGGACAAAAGATTTCAGGAGATCAGATCAACTGTTTGTCTTGTTTTCAGACACTAGACTTGGCGTTCCTGTTTCTAAAGTAACCTTGTCTCGCTGGATTTCCAATTGCATCTCCTTTATTTATGCTTCCAATGGCAAAGTATTACCCTTTAAAGTGAAGGCTCATTCTACACGATATGTGGCTACCTCAACTGCATTTCAGGCTAGGATGTCTATGGATATTTGTGCTGCAGCAACATGGGCTTCGCCTCATACCTTTATTAGTCACTACAAATTAGATCTGGTCTGTAGAGGCAGATCTTCCTTTGGTTCCACGGTGCTCAAGAGTATTTTTCACTGAGCCACCCAAGGTCAAGGGGCTAGGGACGCTGTCCCAAGGGTAAGAATGAAGGCGAGACTGGGCTACATAACATCAAGAAGTTATGTACTCACCATAATGTTCGATATATGTAGTCCATCTCTCCTTACAGTCTTACTAACCTCTCCTCCTACCTACCCCCTTGTTGAGGACCTGGAGGTATAGTCTGTAGGTGTCAGTAGTCCTTTCTGTTAGGGTGGTGGTTCTTCTCAGTGTGTGTGTGCTTGCAGCAACCAAGATCTGGGAAATGGGCCTGTTGCATGATGGGATACCTCTTAGCCACCAGCAGCCAATTGAAGCCTTTGAGCTAGAGTATGGCTGAGTCGGAGCCGAGGTTCAGCTCCAAACCCAAGGGTAAGAATGTAAGGCGAGATGGACTACATACATCGAACGTTATGGTGAATACATAACTTCTTGTTTCCAATTAGTCTCTACATTTAAACCTACAGGTACCATAGTATTAAACTTTAAAATATAAATAGATTACTTTTAAAGAAGTTTATATTTGATGTCACATACTTCACTTTTCGTAAAAACTTGTTCTAAAACAGAAACTTTCAACAAAGAATAATCACTATTATGTACGTTTTTTAAAATGCATAGCAATATTATTTTCAGTTTTGCTGTTCTTTGTATCTCTTATATGTTCCTGCATTCTTATTTTCAATTTTCTTTTACTTTCTCCCAAATGTGATGACTGCAACAGTGAATACACTTGAACATGTACATTTATGGTAAGTGTACACATCTGTACTTTCTTGAAGACTTAATACTTCACTGGTGAATTAAAGAACAAATCTGGGTTCCTCTGTTGTTCAAAAAGACTGGAGGCTTCCCTTAAATCATGCAGACGTATGGACAGCATGTGCCTTTAGCTTAGACAATCAAGACATGTGATATGTAAACAAATAGGGTGATATGCACTCATAACCCCTTTCCAGACTAGTAGTGCATTTGTGACTGTGGGTGACGGACTGAAGCATTACAGAGATAGTTCTTTTTTATCCTGGGAAGTGAACACACTGGCAGACTCCAAAGAACCACACTTCCAGATGTCTTCCTGGAGCTGAGGATTAACGAATCTAGTCTTGTTAAGCTGCGGTAGACGTTTGTACATAGAAAAGTCACATGTTCACCACATAAGAGTTTAGTTCTCTCCATTTTCATTTTCTTCAGAATGCTGCAAGAGTTGACTGGAAGTGCTTCCTCAGTCCCATGGTATTACTTTTTGCCTTTTCCATGCTTAATTGCAGAATTCCGAGAAGACTCAAAGCTGTTCATGTTATCTGGTGTAGGTGAAAAGGGTAAGTTTTCATGTTCCCATGTTCTAGGTAGTAAATGGAATTATCCTGATGAGAGCCAAGGACATTTCCCCTGGTTAGTATGGTAACTGGGTTCACTTTAGGGTATGCATCCTTCATTGGATTCCATGCACGTGGAAGATCTACCTGTCCTGGGAGTTCCGGTGGTGACTGCAATCTCCAGAACCCTTACACATTTCTGGCATATTTTACGTGGAAGAGCTTCTCCATCTGTACAGAGATGTTTCTTACTTCCCCTTATTTGTTTAGTTTGTATGTGGTCCTGACCTGTCCCAAGTCAGCTCCATGACTTCAGTCTCAAGTTATTTATTCATTGCGTGCATGCTGCCGGATCTCGGAACATTATGAGCTTGTGGAACAGAAGCGATGTAGCCTAACACTAGCTGGTTATGCATTTCTTTAATTGGAGTCTGCATCTTCTGCTGCCGTTGAAGAACCTGTTTCCTGTTTAGGATTTGCATACTATGACGGTCAGGTCGGCCCACCTAACTTCCACAAAAATTGTGTGGTTCAGTAACTCTAATTCTTGACTCTTGCAAGATACTTTTATTGATGGCCATCTCCTTTGCTTACATTGTTTCAAGCTTTAGACCATTACATGTAATGAATCCAGTTTTGACTCTCATATAGGAGTGATCAAGTCTTTCTGAAACTGTTTTCAAAACCACCCTTAAACCATTAACTTCATATGCCAGTTTTCTTTGGGGGGGAAGACTCCAGGGGAGCATACACCTGTTTGGATTTTACCTAAATTGAGAGTGTGATTTAACAATGCACTTGTTCCTCTGTTTTGCTAGAGGTAAGGGAGGGATGTGCAGTGGCCAAGTAAGGCCTTTTTAAGTGGGTTAATGACTACCTTCTTTTGTACCATCAGTGGCCAACTGTCCAGTGGGAAATGCTGCTTTCAGAAACCACTCCTTTAGTGGTTTGGCTTTTTACGTCAGAGATGTATTCACTATGAGCATTAGTGCTGTGGCCATTTGGCTGATTTCCTTCTATTCACATGTTGCATATTCTTGTATGTGTGGGTTTTTCCTCTTGCTACCCGAACGTCCAGCCAGTGTATAAAAGATTTCAGGCGCTCTATGGTGCGTGGGATGTCTGAAGTGGCCAGCAGCGCATTGGTCATAAAAGTGACATCTGCGTGCACCAGACCTCAGAACTTCCCAGCCGCCAGTCTTCTCGAGAACTCAGATAAGTACCCCATTGGGGAACCTTCTTTTCAGTCATTGTTTTCTAATGCTTGGTCATGTCATCCAGAAAGGGCAAGTGTGGTTGTCAAATACCACACAAAAATGCCCACGATCTTTGCTTGTTTTGTTTGGGTAAATTGTATGACTGCAAGGCCTGCCCTGTCTGCCAGGCTTTTGTTCCAAAAACTCTACATAGCCAACTCCATGTGCTGAATGAGAACCAACATCTTAAACAGTGCTAGGTATGGAGGGTTCTTCCGACTTGCCTGCCTAACCACCAAAGAAGGAAGCCAAGATCACAAGGCCTGCTACTGTTGCTGCGCCTCCACCGTCTGACCCTCAGCCTGTGACCAACATGGTTGAACGTTCGGGCTCCACCAGCCTGGATATAGCAGGTACCTCTTCGGAAGCCGCACAATCCTGCATGGAAGGCATGTCCACAGAGGCTTTACGGATGTTGGTCTCAGACGCCAAGGGGAACCAGGGCTCTCGGCAGGACAGTCAGATCCTGTCCGACCCTAGGCCTTCCTCTGTTCAGAAGCCCACTAGGCTGTCACTCAAAAGGAGAAGAGGAAGCATGTATTCCTTGCTACAGAAAGTCTACCCGATTGGCAGGCTTTCTCTCAAAGCCTGTTTAATGCTTTCATGGCCCTGCAGCCTACTGCACCTTGGACTTCCACAATCCCTCCAATTCTGAACCCTAGGCCGCATCCCTCAGAACCCTTGCAGGCAGAAGAGGAAGAGTACTCTGATTCTTCTTCTGTAGAATCTCTCTCCTACACCTCTCAGCTCCCTTCCCCACTTGGATATGGTTACCCATAGGAAGAATCTGGTGATACAGATTCCCCAGCAGAAGATCTAACTTTTGGGGAAAATATAGCTAAAATGAGGGAACATTTTAAGTGGGAATCATCTGAAATGACTGAGGTACAAAAAAAGGTATTATGACCTCATCCAGATGGACTCCCCAGCCCCTACTGTTGTTCCTCCCATTCTTCCAGCTTTTTTAGATGCTTTTTCAGCGGCATCCTTGGACACAAACTCTCAACCCACAGCTCCATGCAGACCTGCAGAGTCCCTAAGACAGCAGCATTTCTAGTAAAATGCCCAGCTGCAGACCCAGCCACCATTTCTTTCTCCACCAACAAGGCTTCAGTACTACTGCCTTATACTAGCCTACTCCCTGCTGACAAGGACAGCAGAACCATGGAGCATTTGGAAAGGATGTACACATCTGCAACTCTGGCTTTCAGAGCAATCAGTTGCCAGACACAAGTGTAAATATGCTTTATTCCTTTTGGAGAGTATTTCCAAATGACTGTCTGACTTCCCAGACTCAGCAGCCAACATTCAAATGTACTCCTTGTTTCCCTGACTTCTCAGGTTACCAGGCGCTCTATCAAGTGCAGCTATGATGCTGCTGAGGCCTCAGCCAGGTCAGCAACATCAGTACTGCCCTAAGAAGATACTCCTGTTTACACCTTCAGCCCCTACCAGATGATTTTAGTGCTAAGCTGGTAAGATGCTCCTTTGGACAGCTCAGCCCTATTTGGAGCAAAGGTTGCAGACTTGTTCAAGTCCTTGCAACAAAAAGGGAAAGAGATGCAAGATTTAAAGTATCTATTGGTGTCCCCAATTCCAAAGTTTCAAAGAAATTATCCTTCAAAAATTCAGTTAATCAGAAAGCACTCACAGCCTGCTCCTTCTTCTAGGCCTAGGAAAACCACCAGGAAGCAATCCACTTCTTTTAGATCCACATCATCTACCAGCCAGAGGACGCCCTTTCAAGACAGGGCAGGTAGTGTCTAACTACCTGCTGAACTTGAAACCCCCACCCCCTCCCTTTGTCCCTCTCTCATTGCGTTTCTCTCTCACTGTCTCCAAGTGTGGAGACTCGTCACTTCAGACAAGTGGGTTTTTTCAGTAATAGAACATGGGTGCTTTATGACCTGGAATTCCCCAGCCCTCAAAAGAACAATTTCCCCTCTTAAAACCAGTGCTAGACAGCCTTATGGCTCAAGGTTAATATCCAGCCAGTCCCAGAGTCTGCTATGGGAAGAGGCTTTTACTCCAGGATTTTTTTAGTTCCAGGAAAAGACGGACCCTAGAGGCCAATTCTAGACCTCTCATATTTGAACCTCTTCCTTCATGTGCCCACTTTCAGGATGCTTATATTGCCAACTCTCTTCCCACTCCTCCTGGCCACCTGGTTCATGGCCATGTTAGACATCAAGGATGCCCATCTCCACATCCCCATAAGGCCCAGCTTCAGGAGGTACGTAAGATTTTCACTTGCCTCCTCTCACTTTCAGTTTTCTGCCTTGCCCTCTGGGCTTTCCACTGCACCCAGAGTCTTCACCAAATGTCTGGCACCAGTGATTGCCTTCTGCAAGACGGGAGGGATCCAAATATTCCCGTATTTGAATGACCTGCTCATTCAGGCAGACTACAAACAGTCCCTCCTGCTACACCTACAAAAAAACATTGCAATCCTACAATCCCTAAGGTTTCAGATCAATTACCCAAAATCTGATCTGGAACCTGCACAAGATATAGTCTTCCTGTGGTGCAGGATTCGAACACACATCATAAAAGCTTACCTTCCTCCTCAAAAGGTGGAAAGCTTGACACATTACCTGCTTTTGGTTCTTCACACCAAAGAAATGACTGCAAGGCAGTACCTCAGCCTCCTGGGCTACATGGCTTTCACTATACCTATGCAACCTTTAGCAAGACTTCACATGAGTAAACTGCAGTGGTACCTCAGGTCTGTTTGGATGCAGCATTCCCACCCCCCCCCTAGTGTACAGGGCACCCTTCCTGCCCTGCCTTGAGCATGCGCTATATTGGTGGCTGAATCTGGTGAAGCTCAACCTGGGGTCTTCCACTCCAAACCTCTCAACCAAAACATATTATGTACACAGACACCTCAGACCTCGGCTGGGGCTTGACTCTGGGACACCTAAAAGTGCAGGAAGTGTGGCCAGTGCCACACAGGAAGGAGCACATCAGTGTGAGAGAAATGAGAGCAGTACTACTGGCCCTGCGGGCCTTCCAAACCAGACTTCAGCAAGGACCCCTGAAACTGTGTACAGACTTTACCACAGTGTTGTGGTATCTCAACAAGCAGGGGGGAACCAAATCTGTCTTACTTTGCAGACTAGCTCTCCTGATATGGGAACTGGCCACTAGTCAGGGAGTTACTCTACAGACATTATACATACTTCCCAACAGAAATCTCAGGCAGATTCCCTCAGTAGGTCCATGGCTATGGCCCATGAATGTATACTACACAGGGATGTCTTCCTGGACCTGGTCCACCGATGGGGTACACCTCAAATAGACCTGTTTGCCTCTGCCATCAATGGGCAACTTCCCACCTTCTGCAGCAAACTGCCAGAAACACTGGCAATGGCAACAGATGCCTTTTCAAGTTCATGGAAGGAGTTGTTTCTTTATGCCTTCTCTCTTGTTCAGGAGGTCCTGCTGATGATCCAGCAGGACAGACCAAAAGTCTTGCTCGTGATTCCCTACTGGGCAAGACAGCATTGGTTTCCCCTCCTCCTGTAATTATTCAAGGGCAATCACCACAAGTTACCCCTCAGAATGGACCTTCTCACACAGGACAAGGGAATCCAAATCCACCCACAGTGGCAATCTATTCACGTCACTCTGTGGGTGATAGGATTCTGATCCCTTTCAGACACCTTTACAAGGAGGACATGCTCACTGTCCTGCAGGAGGCCAGGAAACTCAATACCAGGAGGTCTTGCATATCCAAGTGGAAAAGATTCTCCATATGGTGTCTTAAAAGGCAGTTGGACCCGTTGCAAAGTGAAACTCCTCTAGTATTGTCCTACCCGTGTGAACTTTTGCAGACAGGGTTAGCATTCCTCATCCACTAAGGTCCATTTGTCTGTCATTTCTGCATGCCTCCCTTTGTACCCCCCTTTAGCTTCCAGATTGCCTGCAAAACTGTTCCTTAAGGGGTACTTCATCTGAGGCCACCAAGGAAGCCCATTCTTCCTCCTCCATGGGACCTGAACTATGTTTTAGAGAAGCTCACCCCCCCCCCCATTTGAGCCAGCATCCAAAGCTTCCCTAAAACACTGCACATGGAAGACTGTCCTAGTGGCCTTGACCTCAGCTAGAAGAGTGTCTGAGTTGCCAGCCCTCATAGCTGTTCCACCCTTTCTCATATTCCACAGAGATAGGGTAACCCTTAGAATCAACCCATCCTTCATGCCCAAGATGGTCAATCACCTTTCTTTAAACCAAGCGATCCACTTACCCACTTTCTTTCCCAACCCACAGGGAGACTGAGAAGAGAGTACTACATTCCCTGGATGTGGACAGACTTTTCAGATTCTGTCTGCACAAAACCAGGCCCATCAGACAGGCTGACCAACTATTAATCTCTTTCCATCCCAGGACCCTAAGAAAAGCATAATCTAAACAAACCATTTCAGCCTGTATTTCCAAAGCTATTACCTTTTGTTACAAACACCACGGGAAACCCTTGCAAGGCAGTGTTAAAGCACATTCTACCAGGGCAATGGCTTCTTCTGGAGCATTCTTCAAAGGCTTGGACACTTCCACTATCCTTGAAGCTGCCACTTGGTCTTCTGTGCACACCTTCACAAAGCATTACAAATTAGACCAAATTTCCAGGTCCAGGGCTGGATTTGCCAGGGCTATCCTTCATGGATTCCTGGAGAACTCTGCTAGGCCACCTCCCCCTTCCTCACAGTGAACTTTGACACTCAAGTCATGCGCATACCTCTCAAGCTGGAAACATAACAAATCTGGACAATGCCAATGAAAAATAGGTACAAATATGTACGCTAATTAACGTGAAATTTGCATACATACTTATGTAACCCCACCCATTCAAATGAATTGTGGGATATCAACTTTCAAACGCAAACTGAAGGACAACCAAAATATGCCACCACTACAGTCAAAACATACCACTATGCCAAATCAGCAGCTTCCTGAAAGACATGAAGACTGAAACTTAAATGGCTATCATTTAGTGAATTCAGTTCTCACTTCTCACCGCCATAGCTTTCAACCTCTTAGCACAAAAAAAAATGGGCAAAGCCAATAACGGGGGAATACAGCCCCAAAACAGGGACATATTTCAAATACTGATCTTATAAACATAGAAAATTGCTAGAATAAAAAATTTGTGTTACCATTTATTTTCTGAAGTATATGAAGGCTGTAATTCAAATGCCTGTCATTGTTTAGTGAATTCAATCCTTACAAAGTAATTTACATGCATCTGTTTACTTATCCCAACATAATCTGAGTATGCTTTTTCATCTATAATACTAAAAAGGAGGGATTCCTGTCTCATGTTACCCAGGAAAAAATTGCAGCCTAGCAACATTTAAGGCTCAGAAAATAAAAAGATATTATGTTAACAAGAGATGCAGCTAGTTGAATAAAATCTGGAAGGAACTTCACATGAAGATGAAACAGATCATTCTGGACTGTTTCAAGAACTTCTTAAGTGCATATCAGTGCTTGTTGTTTTCACCCTTCAGTGAAATCCTACACTAAAATTCTGCTGTCAAGTTCAAGAATACCGTATAGATATTAACATTTTCTGGGAAAGAATCCACAGACCAAGCCATTCTTAAAAATATTTCACTGCACAGAAACAATTTTGATTTGTTGGTTATAAGCTAATATTGACATTTAATTTGTTGTCAATATATGTAACTAGGTCATCGTAACAGTCAAGCTCTCCAAGCATTAGATCTTTAATGGCATAAGCAATAAAGTCTTACAATATGGCACTACTGAGCTCAGTAGATAGATTATGCACCTTTCCACCGAGTAAAAATAAGAAGTCAACCTAACCTGCAACCATGGACTAATAAGACTACAAGCCAGCTCACGGGAGATGGAAGCAAAGCCTGGATTCACTATAAAAGAACTGTGACAACCATAAATTGACAGCTAAAAGAAGTAAAAAAAATAAATGTCAAACAGATATAAGGAAATCAATGCTCACCTACTTCACAAGACTACAAGAAAGAAACCCAGATTAACCAACAGTCTGAAATACAATAACCTTCATGGCAAAAAAAAAAAAACTACAAAACAGTGGCAAACCCTTAGACCTTTAACCACAACAACACACAGCTAATGTTTTTTCTGAGTCAGCCTGTGTAACTAACAAAATAAGAAAGCTAACTTCAACAAGAGTAACTCAAAGTAGCAGTAGCACACGTACTGAATTCATGCTACAGAAAACAACCACACAGCTGCAGTCCAAAAGCTACTATCCAAGAAGAAGTTATATGACCCTGTTTATACAGGTGGTCTCCTCCTAGCAGCTTATCTCAAAAATATAGCTCCTTTCTGTACTTGCGTACGGCATTCTTGGCAACATGCTTCTAACATTGTAACGCTCGGTAGCGAGTTACTTAATTCATTTCAGAACAGAATGTTGCTGAGAATGCACTGAATGCAGAGAAGCTGTGGTTGTTGTGGTAACACACACACACACACACACACACACACACACACACACACACACACACACACACACACACACACACACACACACACACACACACACACCTCTCTGTTGAGTACCTTAGAAGCATACTCTGTCCATCCATCTGTGCAGCAATTTGTAGAAGTACCTTGCCTTCAGTACCAGCGATTTCCTTCATAAGGCCAGAAATTGAATTCAGTGCCAGCATTCGTTAGTGCAGCAGATGCACACGGGAGGGAAAATAAGCAGCTCGCCAGCTTAACTAAGCAGCAGAAAAGGAAATAAATAAAATAAGCAGCTCGCCAGCTTAACTAAGCAGCAGAAAAGGAAAGAAATAAAATAAGCAGCTCGCCAGCTTAACTAAGCAGCAGAAAAGGAAAGAAATAAAATAAGCATCCCGCAGATGCCGGCATACGTAAGCAGCCGAAAAGGAAAGCCGCAGACAGATTTCAAACTGGCAGCCCTTGAGCTCAATTCCGACTGGCTGTCGGTGCTGACGTCATCGCGCACGTGATGACGTCAGCTCTGAAAGCACAGACATTTTTAAAAACCTGGAAAAAATCAGAAATGAAGGGGTGCCACTCGAATCGTGGCACCCCATTATTTGGATCCCAAAACTCGGTAAAAACAGAGTAATTCGGGATGATTGGGAGGTCTGGTCATACGTATAGAGTACTGCAACATGTGAATAGAAGGACATAGAAAAGTTATGTAAAATCTTACCATAACCATAGATGTCCTTCTCTTCCATGTTGCAGTATTCCTTCCCTCCCACCTCCCCCTCCTATTATCTGGCAGTTCCCTTTTTGGATGGCACAGGACTTGCATTACATTCTCTGGGACTGGTTTCGACTGGGGCGCTTAGTTCTGAGGTCTGGTGCGTGCAGACATCAGTTTTATGACCCACACTTTGCTGGCGACGTCAGACACACCATACAGCAACTGAAATCTTATGTATACTGGCTGGACGTTCGGGTAACAAGAGAAGAAACACCATATGTATAAAGTATTGCAACATGGAAAAGGATATCTATGGTTATGGTAAGATTTTACACAACTTTTCTTTCTCATACCTTACCAGGCATTGTGGTTGGACCCATCATTCCAGGAGTTGATCCTCTTTGGCACTAGGGCGCTTCAGTAATTTCTGAGCACTTGGATTTTAGCATTCCTTCAACTCCGTCCTACTAAACAGGTTTTAATTTTTATACTGGTTGGAATTGTTCCCATCACTTACCCACCATAGAAGGCTTGAAACGGCAAACATAAATGGTATGCACTCACCGGTATGCACTCACCATTTTTGTTTATCTGCAGTGAGGCTTTCTGATGTGAATGCTTATTAACTTCATGTCATCCTTGTGTTTGTCATAGCCTCTATCCATCCGGAATCTGTGGTTGTGCATTTCTGCAAGTCAGGATAAAAGTCAAACAGGTATGTATTAAGGCTGAGCTTTTTTAGTGCATGGAGATCAAATTGGAGAACACAGGGACTGAAAATTACTTCCCATGTCTGCAGTGTGAAATCACAAGATCTCTCTGGAGGCATGCACATCTTGGAGCATATGAGCCTAGAGAATTTTTAGAAATGGGCCGTTTTGAAGATGTCAGAAGAGGAAGTCATTCCATGTAACTTGTTGCATGTAACCTCTGCATACTTTCTAATATAACAAGTGCATAGATGTTGCATGCAAAAGCTGCACATTTCTTTTGCATGTTTTTACTAGGTTTTACACTTCATTGTATGGGAGATTAATTTTACGTAGTGTTCATTTTAACAGCAGTAATACACTGATCTGTTTGTAGTGCCCTCTGGCTCTTCTGTTATCTATTCTGACTGCTCATCACATGAAGTAGTTCATAAGTCTTGCCCAGAAACCACAGGGAATTACAAATATAAACACTATAGTCACTGCCTTTCACGTTTTTGGGAAGTATTTATGTATTTCTCGTATCTAAGCGAGTAGCTGTTAATTACCGGCACCGGAGAAAAATATGTCCAGCTAGACTGCAGTGAAGGGGAATTGCCACCAATTTCCAGATGTTTCTGGTGCTTTCCTAGAACATTATCTTTGTGCTGATTGCCAGTTTAGCCTGGTGCAAACGTTTCTGTCCCCAAAGTGGATGGATCATCATTTTTGCTGAGTCAGGGAGTCAGAGTTTTTTTTTTCTTCTGGCTCAAGGTATGGGAAGTTCTGATCTACATGGTAGTGACCGTTATTACAGTGCCTGTAGCCAGACTTAATTTGATGAGGATTCTGTGGTCCCTCAGATTTTTGAGGGTCTAGCATGCTGATGACTTGGAATAGTGTTGCTAAATGCTCTTTATTCAGGGAAAACAAAGTCACATAGATGGCTCGTTTCAGATCATACAGGTCCTGATGCACTGTAAAACACATCATTTATATAAATGTATCCAAACTCTGGACATTTCTTGAAGGCTTTTCAGCTCTTTCTTCCATTCCTTATTACTTCATTCTAGTCTGCATGTGCAGTGCATTGGTGGTATCTCGTCTGTAACAGAGAGGCACTTGGCAGTTTCCTGTATCATGAAGTGGTCATATTCAACTGGTCTGTAGTAGACAGCCTTTCACTGGTAGCTTATACATCAACTCGATTTACAGTAATTTTTCTAGCCAGCTTCCTCGGTTGTTGCCATTTTGATTTTCTGGACTGGGAGCTTTTATATAGTTGTGTGCAGTCAGTTGTTTCAGGTGTGAAAGGTGGGGGGACTCAGTTAAAGCTTCCAGCACAGAACATCTTAAATTCTATTCTTCTGTGTCATTGTCTGTTTTGTCTTGTGAATGCATTGCCTCCCTTGAGTAAGCTGAAGTAATTCTGTGTCTTCTGCATTCCATCTTGTTCAGAAGACCCAACTCAAGGTGTACAGGGGGATTATTGTAGAACATATTTCCTCATATCTTCCTTTAGGTTTCACTAGATTTGGCTTCTTTTTCACCAGTTATTCTTTGCACCCTCCTTAACCACTTTTGAATCGTAGAAACTGTTGATATTGAATCAGGGCCATCTTGTACCCAGCTGTTAAGTCAGTAAGGCTGTATATGTGGCTGTACTCTGGTAGAAGCCAATTTTGCTTGTTTGGAGAATTTCCTGGGATTCTGATGACAGCTTTTAAGAAGATTTCCAGTATGGCTGTGTCTAATGATTTTAATCCCCTCTTTTGCCCTTTAAGAAGCATTCTGGACTTCCTGATTTCATGTAAGAGACTGTTTTGTGTTCCTCCATCTTTAAGGTGTATTTGTCAGCTATTTTGGCCTATTACAAACCACTGGGGCATAGTTCACTCACCCCAACAGATTTTGTATGTTCCTTCCTTAAGAGTATTTTCCACCTATGGCCACTTGTTTGGATCAAGTTTGTAATACTGAATTTTAATTTTTTACTGTTGTTTTAAGTCTGTCTTATGTGAGCCATATTAAGTTCAAGAGAATTGGAGTCAGAAGGGTCTTTAACTGTGCCACTCTTTCCATCACAGGTGGATATTTTCAGTGATTTCCAAAGCTCTTCCCCTGTGGGTCCACTTCAGTCTCTTAGTTGGTCTCTCTGATGACTGCATTAAGAAGTGTAGAAGAACAACTGTACCTGCCTCTGCAGTCCTTTCTGTCTTCTGAACGTATTGCAGTGCATTACAGTAGACTGAGTGTAGTTTTTGTTTACACACTTTTTGCTGCTATTCATTCTTCATTTGCTAGTTCATGGTGGCACCATTTGCCCAAGTGTCATGTTCATTTACCAGATGTCTGTATGTACAACTGCTTGTAATCCATGTGACACAAAAAAGACTGTATTTGTGCTGGGAGGCAAGTCATCCTGTACCCCTGACATTGGTGGTGGTGGTGGGGGGGGGGGGTTCTGCTCTCAAACCACTGATGTCGTGCTGCAGTGCCTCCAAGATTGCACTACCTCAGCAAAAGTATTATGCAGACAACCACATCTTTGTGTTCAAGTCTTCATATACTCTGGTATAAAGACACAAACATTTTAGCTGCAAGCAAGTGAGATTCTATGGGCTACAACACAAGTATGAGAATTATAAAAATTACATATGTTCCTTTCTTATGTACACATGCTTCTGGATAAAATGAGCTTTGTAGGCTGGACAACAAAATGATCTCCTTTAGTATTAAAACTAACCTAGAACCCTAAGCAAACTCCAAATCTGTTAAGAACTTTGCTAAGGCCAATTACCTCAAACTAAGTGACAACCTATTAAGCTTCCTAGCTCCTCTCAACCCAGATGACACAAAGACCTACTTTGAGCTGTACACAAAAGCACTGTACAGCCACATTCATAGTTGCATAGAGGAGGCAGTACCTGTGAGTCAAACCTATGATTACTGGCAAAAATAAACCACCCTGGTGTGCCCCTAGCATAAATAGGCTATTCAGCAAAAGGAAATAAAATCCTCTCCACATCCAAGAAGGAACAGACAAATCAGTGCAAAAAGACACTCGAGAGTCTAAACAAACAAATTAGAGAGCTGGCCAAATATGCCAAAGCAAAGTATGAGGCAAAAATAGCCTCCCAGGTGAAAGATAACCATATGGCTTTTTTTTTATTATGTTTGTAACCTCAGGGAAAATGCTGAGCAGTGTGCCGAGTTACTCATGAACGGCAGCACTGAACATCCAGCCTGAAACTGTAGCAAATCTGCTGGCTGACAAGTTCAGTTCAACCCCCCCCCCCAACTTCCTACCATAACCAAAGAAGTACCCGCAACTACCCCCTACCAGTCATTACAAGGGAATAGGTCCTTACTGCACTCCCTATAGCCAGATCACAGCCTCTATGGGTCCTAACAGCATTCCAGGATGTTTTTTAAGTAGCTTAAAACAGAATCTATCATGGCCACTAGAAACCCTCTTTAACCACATCCCCCGACAATCTTTGTCCCAGTGGAATGGAGGACTGCAACAGTTGTCCCGCTGCACAAGGGTGGGCCCATCAACTGATTCAGAGAACTGTAGACCCATAAGCTTGACCAGTCTTATCTGCTAGGCCATGGAGGGAATTATCATGGACCTGATCAGTAACAACATAGGAACTCTCCAAAAACTGGACCATACCCAATTTGGCTTTGCTAAAGGGAGGTCTTGCCTGCTTAATCTGGTGGGCCTCTTCGAGATAGTCACCAGGGCCATGGATGAGGGTAAAATCGTACACACAGCTTATCTAAACCTGGCCAAAGCTTTTGACACAATCCCCCACTCAGGGATCATAGATAAACTTACTGAGTTGGGCATAAACTCCTACATCATCAGATGGATGGTCAGCTGGCTCATTGACAGGACACATGTCCAGATAGGTGAATCCACTTCTGATAAGAAACCTGTTACTAGTGGTGTCCCACAGGGCTCCATGTTACCCATCCTGTTTGGTGTATACTTCTTTGAAGTGAAGGCCGATGTTGGCATCCTCTGGCTCACCAAGTTCATGATGACTATAAGGTGGGAGCAGTCACTGAATCCCTAAAATGATGTTGACATCCTACAAACTGGCCTAAAAATGGCAAACGATTGGTGCCAAAACCATGGTCCGAGACTAAATGCTAAAAAATGTATAATTCATACCCTTTGGTAAATCAGATATCCCTATAAATTATCATATTGAAAGCACACGCCTAAATGTAGACCAAGTAGTGAGTGACCTAGGAACGCAGATCAATAGTATTATTATATCTTGTATCATTAGTATCCATGTCCTTAAGCTACTGCTCAGACTGTAATGCCTCTATTCTTCTTAACTCTCTCACTATCTTTTTGCATCACTAACTTTCTAGGTATTGTTTTCCTAACTGAAACCAAAATTCTGTTTTTTCATGTATTATAACAGTCCGTGTCATACATTGCACTGTCTACTCACAGGCTGTGTTTGTGGTGAGAGTGACTATTATCTATAACGTTTTAACTCTATAGAACTGTCTAGATGTGTAGTATATATTGTAATGTCTTGTAACATACTTTTTGTATAGTATTTCTAATGTCATTTGTATTGTATTGCATTATACTGTATTTGTACTGTACTGTATGGGGAGCTTTTCTCCCTGGGCCTTAGCTGAAAACAGGTTCTATAGACCCAGTCAGACCACCCCAGTAAACAAATGTCAAATAAATAAATTATAACCTAACCTTTGACCACCATGTGGCTACAGTATTGAGGAAATCCCTCTGCGTGGCTCAACTTGTATGTAAAGTGCTTCCTTTTCCGTGTCCCTAACTAGACAGTTATACAAATTGGAGCGGCCTGAGAGGTTTTTCTTAAAAAAAAAAATACAAAGCATAAGACACATCTTATGCAGACCTATCCCTTTACTCCATCTCGTATTGTATATTGCAAGGTGACTTGTGCCTGACCTACAAGATATTCTCTGATCCAGCCCTGATGAAAATGTTACATACTCGCAAGAAAAATTGTACAAGGGTTGTTTTGCAAGGACCTGAACCTTTTTTGTGACTCTAACAGAACTTGCTGGAGAGACAGATTTATTTCCCAAAGGCTACCTTGTCTGTAGAATAAACTTCTGCTTCTAGTCGTTCTTCCTCAGATTAATGGTTGTTCAGCCCAGTTCATTTGTAATAAAATAGGGTAACCAATCTCCTTTCCTGCTCTTTGACCCATCCTTTGTCTCCAGTGCTGGAAAATAGGAAAAAAAACTCTTTCTTTTGGTGCCACATATGTATATATTGACCCTTCTGTGAGGATCTTTGGAAGTGAAGTTCCCATCCCTCTCCTTGGTTGAGCATTCAGGGAAGTTCCCGTCCCTCTCCTTGGTTGAGTGCTCAGGGGAGTTCCCGTCCTTCTCCTTGTTTGGCGCTCAGGGAAGTTCCCATCCCTCTCCTGGGTTGAGTGCTCAGGGAAGTTCCCATCCCTCTCTTGGGTTGAGCGCTCAGGGAACGTCATCCTTCCTCCTTCAGGTACTCTTGTCACTATCATTTGGGAAACCCAGTATGCCAGCAGGTTCTCTTGCTCCGCTGTTTTAAGTCAGTGCCTGAAACACTTTCAGCTGCCTTTTTTGAGGAGGTAAAAAGGAAAATATGATTATACCTTCCCATCTGTTTTCTTAGTTTTCTAACTCAGAGGATTCACTCATAGGAGAAATGGATTCTCCAACCATACTCTTCATGCTGCTGCTATACAGGAACTGGATTTGCTGCCCTTTCTGTGGTAACCATCCTGTGTGTTTCTTCAGCTATTTCCATAGCCGTCTGTGCTATGGTTCCTTACATACATGCTGGACGCACAGCAGTTCAGAACATTGGCTTTTTGGGAATGCTTTCTAGTACTCTCTTGACAAGCAAGCCATATGAGCTATATCCAGGATGCTTATGTTACTAAGTAGGAATTTCTCATTCTGTGGGCCATTAGTAAAGCCTTTTTATCCATTTTCCTGTCTCAGCTATTTCATACTGGACTTTATTCTACCCTCATCAAAGTCTCTTTGTTTGCCATTTTTGCATTTCATGATCACAGTGGAGGACTTACTTTCAGGCATGGTTACCAGTGACGTTACATTCTTGGAGTATTTTGCATATGAAGACCTTTTTCAAACACTTGTCATAGATTTCGTTGTTGTCCTTAAGACGTACTAGCCTTTAAGAAGCTCATTTGCTTTAACTCACAGTTGATCATTTTTATTCCCCATATATACACTTAGACTTTGAAATCCCAGAGCTTGAATGGTCGGATCACAAATGTTTACTTGGAAAAGTTTGAAAGCTGCTTGCAACATGAAAACGAATGGGACAGCTCGAATTAAGAGTTTTATGCTGAAGAGCAAGTCCCCCTACACTCCACAACCCACAAATGTATATATATACCAGCTCAAGAGTTGTATACCATTTAGGAAAGGAGAAAGCTGCACAAAGAGCAGACAGCTGTCTCAAGCCATCACTTTTTCACCTTACATGACTGAGCAAATCATTTTAGTTATTTGCCATATTAAGTGTATGTGAGGAAGTTCTTATATTCATTTTAAGATTTTTTTTGAAGGAAGTTAATACTTAGTTTTATTCTGATTGCAAGGAGAGCTTACCTTAATCTTTGGTGCATCATGTAATATGTCTGTCAATCATTCCACAGTAGCAGAAGACTAGTTTTGAGGCGAGAGCCCTACTGACCCATTCATTCCTGCCACGGAATTCCAATCGGCTTATCTGTTCAGTGGTTAGAGTCGGGTGACATGGAGTGGGGCAGTTTGCTAGTCCTGTTGTGTGGCCTATTCTCTTTGTTTCCCTAATAGAGCAGTCCCTTCTCTGTGGAAGCTTTCCCAACACCACTGTGTACTGCTGTTAAAGTGTGCCTCCACTTGCCAAGTTCCTCTTGGCTTACAATGCACCTGCAGTCAGAATTGGGGGATCACTAGGCTCATAGTTTCATAGGTGTGTGCTAAGCTAATGGCCACTTTGACCTTTGTAACACTAGCCATGCAACCCAAATGCTCCATGGGGTTTTTCCACTAGGTGTCCTCCATGAAAAGAGCCAGACCCCCCCCCCCATGGACGAGTCAGTAATCACTGCTCACCGCCATCTTTCTCTCTCTCAACTCCTAAAGGGCACCTTATCAGCTGTTAGAGCAGTGGTCACCTGCAGCATATTCAGAGGTTTTTTTAATTTTTTAAATTGGTATTTGTATTAAATTCTCTGATTTGGTGTTAGCTCCTCTCAGTGGTGCATTCCGTGCATAGGTTTTTCTAGTAGATCTGTATCAGACATTGCATTATTGACAAGATGGAGATCTCCGCTGTGTAACCTATGAGAAATGGAATGTAGTTGCAGTCTGTGAAGTCTTTCTGCATAGTACAGTTTTTCTCAATGTTTGATTTTTCTGTTTAAGACATATCCTACAAATTGTTCCAGATAGCTTGCTCAAATGTTACAAAATATGGCTTTGTGTGTGTGTGTGTGTGTGTGTGTGTGTGTGTGTGTGTGTGTGTGTGTGTGTGTAAAACATGTATGTATCTTATTTTATTTATATATATATATATATATATATATATATATATATATATATATATATATATATATATTTATTTATTTATTTAATATAAATATATATATACATATATGTATATATATTTAATTTTGTTGACAGACCCAATTGTCAGCATTCAAAACATTGACCACAAACCATAGACTGTGTTAGACACACTACTATGCATGCACTGAACCATAACTTTGGAGCAAAAAACAAAAGTAAAAAAAAAGAATCATCACCCACTGTTAATTATGTATACTAACTCCAAACTCCGAGATCGCACAATGTCAGGGAGGGGCATTTTCCCAACTGTAAGAATCATGCAGTGTCTCACACCTCTCAACCATCTGTGTAGCTGACCAAATTTTGTCATCTAAACAGCTGTCGACTAACCCCCCCCCATGCAAAAAAAAAAAGACACACACACACACACATATGTATACATATATATATATATATATATATATATATATATATGTGTATGTATGCATATGTATGTGTGTGTATGTGGTGGTGTGTGTGCACATATAATCTAAATGTATCCAACTTGGCCACAGAAGTGCAGAGTGGGAGTGGCTTACCATATATACATTTATGATTGGTGTTCTATAAATTAATGTGATAGGCTTACAGAGTATGGTGATGCTGGTTTGCTGATGCAGTTGTAAGTCATTAAGTGCTTCAGTTATTGTTCAAAACCATCAAAGTTGCAGTGAATTCTAGCTTTGCTCAGCAGCAACAGCAGCAAATACAAAGGAAAAAGAAGACCAGGATCCCAATATATCAAATTTATTTCTCTCTCTCTCTCTCTCTCTCTGACATCTTGGCATACAATGCCTTCTTGGGAGACGTCAGAGAGGGAAATAAATTTGATATATTGGGCTCCTGGTCTTCTTTTTCCGTTGTATTTAATACTGGTTTCACTGTCTGGCATGAAAGTTTGATTATGATGCATTATTTATTGCAGCATAACTTCCTTTTCGGCATGAGTTTAGTTATTTGCTGTAGATATAATGTAGGATGGCAATAGCTGATGTGCTAACAGTAAACTATTGCTTAAAGATATACATACAAGTTTGCTGCAGTATTATAGCATGATGCCATTGTAGCTGAAGTAGTTGTCTTCATTTGATCTTCAACCTGTGGATTATGGATCCATATTGGATCCGACTCTGCTGCATATCCAGCATCTGATCCAAGCTCAAAGCTCCTCCCCTTACCCATAATGCCTCTGAATCCTTCCGCCCTTCAGATCTTGTTTGCCGCCTGCAAAGTCCGCATCATGGTCTGAGCTCTCGGCTTCGTTTTTTGGTAAGTGAATGGTTTTTGGGACTTTTATCTCTCTCTCATTCTGTATTTTCTCTCCCTATTGTCTATCCTCCCCGTGTGGTCAGTTTAAAAAAAAAAAGCTTTCTCTACCTCTTTCCTTTCTGTAGTGTGGATGGTGAGTGTTAAGTGTGCTATGCCTGCCCTGGGATCATGTCAGAAACTCCCAAGCCAGGCTTCAGAAAAAGCACAGTGTGTGGCCATAAGCTCTCTCCAGCCAATGGCCATACGGCCACGCTCTGTGTGTGGTGTGTTTGGGGGCGGCCTACCTTCAGACCTCTTGCACCATCTGTGCCGGGTTCAACCCCAGGGCATTGAAGGGACAGAGGGATAAACTTATACTTAAGGGCCTCCTTCCTTCTTCAAGGACTGTAGTCCCGACGCCCCCAGCTTCAACTTCAGCTGCTACTTCTTCCACCACCACCACCCCCCCCCCCCCGGCCTCTGGGACTCAAACTCCTGCCAAGAGAGCCGGGGAAGTGGAAAAATCTAAAAAGGACAGGCCTAGAAAGCAGTTCCAGGACCACTCGGCTCTGGCTGGCCCTCCACTTAAGATCAGAACAGACTCTCCCCAGCTCCGCTCTCCCCGGTTCTCCTTCGGCTTTTGATGTGGTGGAGAGGATTCTCTTGGTTTCATCGAGACCCTTGACCATCCCGTCCTCGGACTCCGCCCCAACTCCCTCTGTTTTGGGTAGGGTTCTGACCATCTTGCCATCTCAGGGACAGCCTGCTGCCACTTTGCCTCAGGAAGCTCCCGCGTGGGAGCAGCAGGATGTTGGCGAGTCCTCCCCAGATTTCTCCACTGAGGAGGTTTCTCGCAAACATATGTACAAAAGGAGGCACTTGGACTCCCCGGAGTCACTCACCAAAGAGACAGATTTGGAGGAAGGGGAAGGTTCCGCCCGGTCACCCTCTGAGGATGTCTCCTTCGGACACATCATGGAACTCCTTTGCTGGGTGGGGGGGGGGGGTCTGCCCAGAAACCTACCTCAGATGAATACATCAGATGAATCGGTGTTCCTCGAGGCATTCAGTGTAGGCCCTTCTACTTCCTGGGTGTTCCCTCCTACTGATCCACTAGTGGACCTTATAATATCCCAGGCATGGAAGGAACCCGATGTGGTGGAGCCCATCCCAAAGTGTCTGGATAAAGTTCTCAGCCAACCCTCAGATAGGGCACACTGGAACAAGAGGTCCCCGGTTGATGCTTTGGTGGTGGGAGCTGCCACTAAGAAAAAGTTCACTAAGGAGAGCTCTACGGTTCATCCTCCTGTCTGAGAGTCAAGGATAATGGACCGATTTGGGAAGCAGGTGTATATTTCAGTGACTTTTTCAGTAAGAGCGCTGAATTACATGGCACGTGTGATTCATCTGCAGCAAGACCTAGTGAAGGAGATTGCTGAGTTGACCCATAAGTCCATGTCTGAGGATAAGAAGTTTTCCACTCATATGACCACTCTGAACTCAGTCACGAACACCTGTATGCATCTCCTCTCCCATGCTACCGAGGGAGCCGCTAGGACAGCTGGTACAGGCATTGCCATCAGGTGACACGCCTGGCTCTGGCAGTTTTTGGAACCTTTTAAAATGTTGTTCACCAATGCCCCGTACGACAGTTCCTCCTTATTTGGAAAGTCGGTACATGGGACTTTGGTCCAGAGTGAGAAGGACGGGAAGACTGTCTGTTGTCGGGATCCACTTCTCTGCTTTTCAAAGATCCTTTTTTAGGAATCGGCGAGGGACTGAGATGTGGTTCTAGAAGTCCCAGGCATTTTCCTGAGATACTCAGGACTCACCATCCCCCAGGGGCAGAGGGGGTTACGATAGACGTCACCCTAGAGGCAGAGGGGGTCCGAGAATTTATGGGTCTCGAGAACCAATCTTAGACCTGCGCAGCAGCCCTGAAGGGTTGCCCGACTATCTGGATGCAGTCGGGTCCAGTTATCACTATACCTAACAGAGTGGGAGTCAATCACAACAGATCGTTGGGTGTTGCAGATTATATCCAGAGGTTATTCTAACCCATTCCTCGAGCCACCAAAACACCTCCTGGACATTCCAACCGTGCACAGGGAGGACGCAGCACTGGAAATAGTAAAGCTGCTAGAAAAATGGCTCATCCAACACGTTCCCCCAAGGCCAGTCTGGATTAGGCATTTATTCCAGGTTTTTTTTTTAGCACCAAAGAAGACAGGGGACCTAAGACTGATTCTGGATCTTTCCACCTTGAACCTGTCAGTGGCCAGGACAACATTTTGGATGGTCACCCTTCAGTCTATCCTGCCCTTCCTGCAGGAGAACGATTGGATGTGCTCAGTCGACCTCCAAGATGCCCACTATCCTATCAAGATGGACAGGTGCTCTCAGAGGTTTCTCCGCTTCTGGCTGGGAGCCAATTATTACCAATTCAGAGCACTCCCCTTTGGTCTCACTACAGTCCCCAGGGTGCTCACCAAAGTGATGGGAGTAGTAGCAGCTCACATGAGACTTCAGGACATTCAGGTTTTCCCCTACCTGGCCGATTGACTCCTCACTGCCCCTTCCAAGCATCAACTCTGTCAAGGGAGGGATTCCTTCCTTTTACTAGCCCAGAGATTAGGCATCACCATCAATCTCAGCAAGTCATCTTTGGCCCCAGTTCAGACATTAGACTTTATTGGGGCTCGGGTAGACACTATCCAGACAAAAGTCTTCCTTACTCCAGCAGGATACACAGCCTGAAGCTGCATATTCTTTACATTCTTCAAACCTAATCTCTAACAGCAGAAGTAGTACTACAGGCGTTGGGAGTCAATAGCGGCCACGATCAACCTCCTACCCTTGGCACGTTTTCACATCTGGATACTTCAGTAGACTCTCTGTACAATGTTCCCTGCTAGATGTACCATTGTCTCACCTTGTTCGAATCTCCTGCGTGTGCAGGACCTCTCTTTGGTGGTGGATTCATTCCCCAGACCTAGTCTGGGGATATCCTTTTCTCCCTTCATTTCCCAAAGCCACGGTGACCACAGACACCTCCCTGCTGGGTTGGGAGGCCGTAGCTCGTGAAGGACAGTCCAAGACACATGGTCCCCATCCGAAGCCAGTTTGCATATCAATGTCCTGGAGATAAGGGCAGTGCTTCTCACGTTGCAGGCTCTCCATGCCCATCTTCCCTTAGGGACGATTGCTGTCTAGACAGGCAACATGTCGACAGTCTGGTACATCAGCAAACCGGGGGATCCAGATCTTACCCCCTTTTTTGCGAAGCCATGAAAGTGTGGGAATGGGGGATCTCCACCCGCGGGTTTCTGGTGGCAACGCACATTCCAGGACAGTCCAACATTCTTGCGGACAGGCTCAGCAGATCTAGCCTGATGCCTTACAAGTGGTCTCTGAATCCTTCAGTAGAGGAAAAGATCTTTCATAAGTGGGGTCAGCCTTGCTGCGATCTATTCGCATCTCCTTCCAGTGCAAAACACAGTGAGTTCTTCACTCTGAATCCCCTTCAGGGAGGAGCCCCCAGAGATGCTCTGAGTCATGCTTGACCTCACGGTCTTCTGTATGCTTATCCTCCTCTACCCTTGATACCAAAGTTTCTTCAGAAGGCTCGCAGGCTGGGGAGTTTTGTGATCCTCATTGCCCCATTCTGGCCTCGCCAAGTCTGGTTTCTTTCTCTCTGGTCTTATCTGGTGGCTCCACCGTGGACACTGTATCCAGTTCCGTATCTCATTTCTCACCCGTCAGGGACTTCCCATCCAATCGTGGACAATCTAAAGCTCACTGCTTGGTTGCTCCATTTCCCATGATTGTCAGGATTCCAGGTTTATCTTCCCCCATGAAAAGAATTCTGGTTGCGCCTCATACGTCTTCCACCAGGAAAGGTATACTATAGCAAGTGGAAACGTTTTTCTATATGGGCTTCGCAGCATGCATTGGATTCTGTTACTGCTCCAGTTTCTGCAGTGTTAGAATTCTTATCTGGGATTTTTCAACAAGGCACCAGTTCCTCTACCGTCAAAGTTCAACTGGCTGCAATTTCCAATTTTCATGTGGGGGACAATAGGGCTTCCTTAGCATCCTCTAAGCTTTGCAAGACTTTCCTTAAAGGTACCTTTCTTCTGAGACCCCCCGGTGAAGGATCGTACGCCTCCGCAGGATCTTGCATTAGTGCTTCAGGCTTTATTTTTGCCCCTCTTTGAACCTGCAGCTTCGGTGGATTTGCCCTATCTGTCATGGAAGACTGCATTCTTAGTTGCCATTACTTCTGCCAAAAGTGTCGAAACTTCAAGCACTGTTGATCAAAGCCCCTTATATGATTTTTCATACGGACAGAGTGTCTTTGCAAACTAACCCATCTTTTCTTCCCAAGGTAGCTTCAGATGCCAACATTAACCAGATGATCAACCTCCCGGTATTCTTCCCACATTTTCAAAACAAGGGAAAATATAAGTTGCATTTGTTGGATGTACATAGGCAGTTAGGTTTCTGTTTGCACAGAACAAAAGCTTTTCGTAAATGTGACCAACTTTTTGTTTCTTATTCCAAACCCTTTTTAGGGAAACCAGTATCCAAAGTTACTGTTGCCCACTGGATTTCCCAATGTATTATCTGGGTGTATTCTATCAGGGGGATTTCCCCGCCAGGTCAGGTAAAAGCACATTCTACCAGGTCTATGGCCACTTCAGCGGCATTTTGGTCCAGAGTTTTACTGGATGATATTTGTTCTGCATCTACCTGGGTCTCCTCTCATACCTTCATCTCGCATTATAAATTGGACATTGTATCCAGGAACAGTCCTTTGGCTCCACTGTACTCCAAATTATCCTTCCATGAGCGCCTCCCCAGTGTATAGTTCATTTGTCTTCAACCAGAACTGTTGTGTGAGTACTGGAATAGGCAGCAAACTCGATCTGAAGGCAGGAAGGAGATGGGGGCATTATGGACAAGGGGGAGGAGCTTTGATCTCGGATCAGAAGCTGGATATGCAGCCGAGTCAGAGCAGGCTCCATGTACTATCATTTCTCTGCACTTCCCTTTGGCTTATCTATTTTACCCAGGGTATTCACAAAGTGTCTAGCTCCAGCCATTGCATTTTGCAGGCAGAGAAATATTCAAATATACCCATACCTGGACGATTGCCTGATTCAGGCAGAAAGCCAGGACTTGCTGTTAAAACATCTGGCATTTGTAAAGAAACTTCTAACCTCGCTGGAGTACACCATAAATGAAAAGAAATCTCACCTAGTACCCTGCCCCAACAGATTGTATTCTTGAGAGCAAGCTTGAACACAACTTCCCAGATGGTTTTCCTCACGCCAGATAGTTTATTTGACAGCCTACTCCAAACTACTGGCCACAAAGACCCAAAGACCCAGCTATCTCCAAGGAAAATTCTGCAAGCCCTGGGGTTCATGGCCTCTTGCATTCTACTATTTCCATATGCAAGACTGCATATGAGGAAACTACAATGGTATCTAAAAAGCCTATGGTGCCAACATTCTCAGGACCTGTTAACAATGATTCCTATCATTCCTTGTATAAAGACAGAGTTCCTTTGGTGGACAGAGGCCTGCCACCTCAACAAGGGGCTCCCTTTCAATCTATCCCCTCGTGCCCAAACCCTAACAACAGATGCATCTGACCGTGCATGGGGGGGCTCACTTGGCAGGGCAGTGCATTCAGGGCAAATGGAACCCGAGTCAGATGCACCTGCATATCAAACAAAAAGAAATGTTAGCTGTACAGAATTCCCTGACAGCCTTCAAGGACCACATCCTTCCAGGACAGTTATTGGTAAAGACTGACACCACCACAGTTATGTGGTACATAAACAAGCAGGGGGGAAACCCACTCGTACCTTCTCTGCAGACCAGCTATGGCTCTGTGGAACACGGCCTTGTGCTACCAAGTGCACCTAAAAGCTAAATTCCCGCCAGGTAAGCTAAATTCACTGGCAGAAGACCTAAGCAGAAATCTCACGGACCCACACAAATGCAAACTGGAACCAAAAATATTCAACCTCTTGAGGAACAAATGGGGGACTCCAGAAATAGACCTGTTTGCCTTCTCCCAGAACTACCAATTGGACAAATTCTGCACAAGGACTCCCCACAGTCAAGCTTGGAAAGTGGATGCCTTGTCCTTTACCTGGGAAAGCCTCTCCGTTTATGCCTTTCCCCCTCTGCCTGTCCTCTTGAATGTTCTGTTAAAGATCAAACGGAACAAACCAAGGACAACACTGATTGCACTAGACTGGCCACGCCAGCATTGGTACCCCCTCTTGCGCAGTATGATACTGCTGGAGCCATGGCACCTACCTCAGACACCTTCCCTGCTGTCCCAGCAGGCGGGCCAGATTCTGCACCCTCAGCTTCAAACCCTGAACCTGGCAGCCTGTCTAATCCCTTGAGCTCTCCAATAGCATCTCTCAGTAAGCAGGTGTTAGATGTTATTCTGGAAGCAAGGAGGCCTAGCAATAGAAAATCTTATGCTGAAAAGTGGAAAAGATACTGTTCCTGGAGCCAAAGTCAGGGGATGGGCACAACAGTGCCCAGGCTACCTCATATTCTTCAGTACTTAACAGAAATGCCCCACAAGGACCTATCCTTCTCGTCAATTAAAATTCATGCCTCTGCCATTTCAGCATATTATAATACTGAACCACCCGTCTTCTCTCACCCCCTGCTGAAGCAGTTCCTCAGAGGGCCCAAACATTTAAGACCCCCATCCCCCCCCCCCCCCACACAGGTGAGCCCCTACTCCAGCCTGGGACCTTAACTTTGTATTGGAAAAGCTCACTTTCCCTCCATTTGAACCAGCTGCAACTGCAGAGTTGAAATTCCTTTCTTGAAAAGCAGCCTTCCTTCTAGCCATGACTTCAGCACGAAGAGTGTCTGAATTACAGGCCTTCATGGCAGTGGAGACCTTCATTATCTTCCATGCAGACAGGGTTTCGCTCAGGACCAGTCCTTCCTTTATGCCCAAGGTGGTGTCTGGTGTGGCCTTAAATCAGTTCATTCATTTGCCTACTTTTTTCCCGAACCCACAAAAAGGTGAACGAATACTGCACTCTTTGTTCGTGTACAGACAACTTAGATTTTATTTGGACAGGACCAAGCCTCTCAGAAAATCTGAACAGCTGCTAGTTGGCTTTGCTGCAGGGGCAGTGGGGAAGGCCATTTCAGAGCAAACCATTTCTAAATGGATAGCCTATTGCATTAATTTCTGCTATAAGCACCATGGAAAAACTGCCCCGCAGGGGATAATATCACATTCCAGCAGGGCTGCATCTACTCTACAGCCTTCCTCAGGAGAGTCACTACCAGGGACATCCTAGAAGCTGCTACCTGGAGCTCTGTACATACCTTCATCAAGCATTACCACATAGCTATTATTTCTAAATCCAGTCTTGTCTTGTCAAGTCTTGCAGGGCTTAATAGCTGGTCCTAATGCTCTTTAAATTCCTCCTCCCTTCCTTAGCTTTGGGAATCAACCTAAATGTAATGACTACAACAGTGAAGCACGAAGAACATAGTACAGTTGTGTGCACTTACCATAAATGTAGATGTTCGAGTGTATTCACTGTTGCAGTCCTGCCACCAGCCCCCTTCTCTTGGCTCTACCTTCCTTCTTGTTTGGTGTATTTATGCTTTCTGGTGTATTTGCTTTTTGTTGGAGGTGTAATCTAACATATAATTGCTTCCCATTATGGGGGCACCTGACATCTGGGGCAAGAAAAACTGATGTAATGGCGTCGGCTGCATGTTTTATACCCCTGACGACCTGACATCATGAAAGAAGAGACATCATCCATCACAGGAATCCAAGACTTTGATATTCAGGCCGGCTGAGGGCTACCTGCAGGCAGATAACCCAAATGTAATGACTGCAACAGTGAATACACTCGAACATCTACATTTATGGTAAGTGTACACAACTGTACTTTCTATGTTTGCATAGAAAAGTTCAATAAGATGTTGCGCAGTAGTGCGCTGTGGTACACTGCTGATAGCCCTGTGGTACACTGCCAATAGCGCCCATTTTGATAGCCAGGTAACCACACCCTCCCATCCTGATTTGTTGCGTCCTATTTCCTAGACCTCGTTTTACCCGTTAAATTAAATATGGATTAAAGTTTAGTGCTTTTAGTTTCTTTTATTTCCTTGTACAGAACATTATTGAATGCCTTAGCAAGGTTATAATAAAGGAAACGTGCACTGTCAGTCCTTTATTAGTAAAACTGTTAGCACTTCAGGGAGTACCAGAAAGGTCTCCTCTTAAAAATACCCTTCCATATTTAGTGGAATTGGACCCCTTTCTAATTTGGATAAATTCCATTATGACTGATTAGGGTGATAAGACTGATGTGAACCCTTTTCCCTTTGTGAATTAGTGCCCCTAAAGACCATCTCTGCCATAGATATTTTATTCTTGAGCAGTTCACCTTTGTGTGTTTCTGTCTTTGTCTTCTTGTCTTGTAGAATTTGCTGATGTAATGTGATCCTATCTCGCCTACATTCATTACTGATGGGCTCGGAGCCGAGAATCAGCTCCAACTCTGCTGCTATAACCAGCATGAAGTCTCTCATCAGCTGGGCCAACCCTATATCCCAGGATGCACCACACCCAAACCCCCCAGATCTCGTTTACCGCTCCTGGAGTATCGACGTGGTCTCAACTTGGCTGTGGCTAAGTACCCTCTTTTTGATCTTTTGATCTTTCTTAGCTGGTTTTTGTAGGAGAATTTATATCCAAAAGCTATTTTAATAGCTACGTTGTTGTACTGACCTTGTGTCTGAGTGGGACTGTTGTTTTTCTTGTTGTGTGGTGGTCCTTCTGTTTGGCGGGCTAGGCCCGTTTAAGTTAGAGGGCCTTTGCCCTAGCTGGTGTCTCGGCGTTTAAATTAGAGCCATTCCTCCCTTTCCTCCTCGTGTTTGAGTTGTATTGTGTCTTGATGTCTACTAAAGAGCAGAAAGAACATAAGCCATCGGGCTTTAAAAAATGTGCGAAGTGTAATTATAAAATGTCTTTGACAGACGGTCACGCGATATGCGTTGATTGTCTTGGCGCCAAAACACTTGCAAGAATCTTGCAGTGTCTGTCATGCTTTCTCTTCAAGGGTTTTGCAGGAGAGAAAAAATAAACTTATCCTGAAGGGTTTAATTAAACCCTCCTTTGAGGAAGCTGTAGTTTCTTCTCCCTCTGAAAAATCCAGGGTTAAGTCAAAAAAGAAGTCCCCAGCTCCGTCCACTTCTTCGGAGCCGCTGGAGAAAAGATCAAGCTTGATGTCCCCTTCCTCGGCTCCACTGATCTCGGAGCCGTTGGATAAAGGGTCTAAAGCTGTGTCTCCTTCCTCTGCTCCATTGATCTCGGAGCCGCAGGATTCAGGGTCGACAGCTGGGTCTCCTTCCTTGGTTCCATTGATCTCGGAGCCGCAGGAAAATTTATCTATTTCGGAGCCGGCTTCCTCGGTTCCACAACCTTCGGCACTGAAGGAGGTTTCAGTGGTTCTCGAGCCTGCTTCGGCTCCGATCCTTTTGGAGCCGATTCGGAGCCGTTCTCCTAGCAGTGTCTCTGATCCGATGGGAAGGGTTTCTCGACCCCCTTCCGTCTCCTCCAGGTCCTCTAGACTGTCTGATTCGGATGTAGATAGGGTGGTCCAGAGGCTCCTCCAGTCACCAGTGTTATCTAAATTATTTTTGGCTCCAGCCCAGTTGGCTCCGGAGCCTACAATGGTATCGGTTCCATTTCTTCCTCCTCCGACAACCTTGGTGTCATCGGAGTCTGAGTATGCTGAGTCGAGTGAAGTCCTTGGGTCGGCCCGAGACCCCCTGCCAGTCTTTCGGTCCCGACCTCTGCTCCAACCTTCTCTATTCCTTCTACAGGTTTCGGCACTCGGGTGTCCTCAGTCGGGCCCGAGGGGGATATATCTGGGCCTCTGGCTTCGGCTCCGAGTCTCCCCCTTGGTGCTTCGGCTAGGGGAACCCCAACTCCGGTCATTGTTTCGGAGACGGGCCTCTCCTCCGATTCTGGGGGACCCGCCTTCAAGGCAATGAGGAGCACGCTGGCCAAGTCCTTGGTGACTTCACCCGAATCGGCATCTCCCTCCCCGGGCACTGCGACTAGAGTTTCTGGTGCCCCCTATCTCTGGACAGCGGGGCTTCAAGGCCTGAGGACACCTCCTTGTGTGGTCCCCTGCTTTCTGAGGGCCCTTCAGAGTCCGTGCCTGAAGAGCCTCCCAGAAAGAAGCTGTGTAAGAGGAAGCACCTAGACTCCCCAGATGAGTCTGTCACCTCGGATACCGACCTCGATGATGCAGAAGGGTCCCCGAAGTCGTCCTCCAATCATGTCTCGTTCTCCGATATCCTGGAGATCTTGAGACAGCGGGGCGACTGGCCATCCAAAAACCCTTCTGAGGAGGAGTCGGTCTTCCTCAAGGCCTTTGGAGCCCAGCCTTCCTCCTCCTGGTTGTCTCCACCCTTCCTCCTCCTGGGTGTCTCCACCCTTCGATCTTGTTCCTAGCCACCCCAATAAATTCTTATCTGCGCCTCCTGGAAAGAGTTTTTGACCAAGGGAGTACCTGTGGATGCCATGGTGGTGGCGTCTGCCACTCAGCAGGACGTGGCAGAGGCTTCTACTTCCATCCATCCTCCTAATAAGGAGTCTAGGAGCATGGATAGGTATGGGAAGCGTACCCTGTCTTCAGCGACCTCTACTTTGCGGTCGCTGATTTACTTGTGACATTTTACGCGGCTCCAAAGGGATCTCATCAAGGAGTTGGGAGATACCCTGTCGGGTAACTTGCCTGAGGCATTGACCCAGTCTGTGAACGCCCAGCTGTGTCTACCCTTTCTTCCATCATCAACTCGTCCATGAGGCTCATATCTTATGCAGCCGAGGGGGCGAGTAGAGCAGCGAGTTCAAGTGTAGCCCTCAGGAGGCAAGCCTGGATGCGCTTGTCATTTTGCGGAGGCTTTCAAGTCTTCTTTCACGGACGCCCCATTTGACGAGGCCTCCCTTTTTGGATCCAAGGTGAAAGACACCTTCACTAGATGTGAGCAGGAGGGCAAGACTTTGTCTGCGTTGGAGCTCGTTTTTCTCTTCCCACTAGACCTTATTCCAATGCTCAGAGGGGAGGAAAAATGTGGTTCAGAAAGTCTCAAACGTC
The DNA here is from genome assembly GCF_019279795.1 of Protopterus annectens. Classification (NCBI taxonomy): domain Eukaryota; kingdom Metazoa; phylum Chordata; order Ceratodontiformes; family Protopteridae; genus Protopterus; species Protopterus annectens. The sequence goes on from NC_056736.1 coordinate 705,950,429, forward strand.
TTCCCCTGCCCATCAGAGTGACCCCCCCCCCCTCCAGAGGCAGAGGAGGGGGGAATTACTCCAGAAGATGTCGCCCTAGAGGCGGCGGAGGCCCCCGCAATACAGGAGACCGCGAATCCTTTTGTGGTTCCTCCTTCCAACGTCCCTGAGGGATTACCCGACTGTGCATCTCCCAGTCGGGGGTCATTTTTTCTGAGCATCTTCAGGCCTGGAAGTCCATCACTCAGGATCGATGGGTGTTTCGAATCATCACTGGAGGTTATACCATTCCCTTTATCCGTTCTCCCCCACCATCAAAGAGAATCCCGGACGTTCCACCCAGTCAACGGGATCAAGCAGCACTAGAAATCTCAAAGCTGCTAAGAAAAGGAGCCATCCAACCAGTCCCCGCAGACCAGATCGGATCAGGAACTTACTCAAGATTATTTTTGGTGCCGAGAAGAACAGGGGACTTGAGACCCATTCTGGATTTCAGCCGTTTGAACCGCTTTGTAAAGAAGTCCAAGTTCCGGATGGTCACTTTGCAATCCATTCCCCCCCTGCTGGAGAAAGGAGTATGGATGTGCTCCATAGATCTCAAGGACGCCTATTATCACATCAAGATACATGAGGCCTCCAGGCATCACTTACGCTTCCGGCTGGGGGCCAGTCATTTTCAATTCCGGGCCCTGCCCTTTGGTCTCACCACAGCCCCCAGGTGTTTACCAAGTGTTTGGCAGTGGTGACTGCTCACCTGAGACGTCTAGGATTCCAGGTGTTTCCTTATGTAGACGACTGGCTCCTCACCGTTCCCACCAGGCATCTACTTATTCAAGCCATGATAACTACCATCAAATTGGGACATCTACTAGAAATTACTTACAATTGGGCAAAATCTGTATTGCTGCCATCACAGCATGTTGTTGCAGGCCCAAGTTCTGGCCTTGCTGCCCCGGAGAAAAGCCCAAGCCAGAACGGTTCTTCAGTTGTTGGGAACAATGGCGGCTACCATTTTTCTAGTCCCTCTTGCCAGGTTACACATGTGAATACTTCAGTGGCTTCTTTCGGTCCAGTGGTCATATCAGGAACTGCCCTTGTCCCATCCCATCTTCATCACGGAGAGATGCCGACAAGATCTTTGTTGGTGGCTTCTCCCCTCCAATCTGAATCAAGGGAGATCGTTCATCCCCGTCCCCCGCTGCCACGGTAACCACGGATGCCTCCCAGATAAGGGGGGGGGCATTATCTGTGCAGAACAGTCCAAGGTACCTGGCAAGATCACGAGACTCACTTGCATATCAATGTTCTGGAGATGAGAGCGGTGCTTTTAGCGATGTCCTTCAAGGATGCATCTGCAGTCTTTACAAATGGGTTGTCCTGTCGTCAGGCAGCCCTTCGGTCGGCCGGATTCCAAAGTCTGGGTCTGGCTTCGGCTGGTGTCGCACTTCACCCGACGTCATTGCGGCAGTTCTTCGGGTATAAAGGCATCAGCCGACGCCATTTTCCTCAGTCTTTTTTGCCGCGTGGCGCCCGAAGCAGAAGCTGTTCGCAAGTGCCGGTCGGTCAGATCCAGAGATTACTACTACCGAATACTACTTCGAAGACTTCTATAAAGCTAAGTACCCCGTTGGGGACTCTTTCTTGCCTCAGCCGATGTCAGAGAAAGTTAATAACTGTTTATCTTGTGGGAAACAAATACCTCATAAAGATTTCCACTCCTATTGCATACATTGTTTAGGCCCAGACCACGGCGTAGCAGCTTGTCTAGCCTGTGCTTCTTTAACCGACGGACGCTTAGGCGTCGCTCGGACTTTGCTGAACAGATTTTCGGCTACGAATTTGCCTACATTATGCCGTCGGATCCTCCGACTACGCAAATAACCAAAAAGCGCAAAGAAAAGGACCGACACTCGCGGTCCAGCGGTTTCGGCGAAACCGCGGTTAAGCAAACCACGAATGTCTCGGTTTCGGCCGAAACCGAGCAAGCGGTTCTTTCTTCAGCCGATAACTTGCCTTCTACTGAGGCCTCTTCTATCCTGGTAGAAACGGCTTCTGAAATCCAACCTTCTGTTGCGATTTCACAGGATTTATCAGACACCATTCCCCTAGATATTTCTACCCCCGCACGTGGAGCTGCTAGGCCTCCTCCAGCTATGTTTATTAAGGCCTTTGCCAGGGCTAAAGCAGCCAAAGCATCAAAACCTGTGCCTGCCAAGCCCCCCTCTCACAGGCCCAGCACCAGCTCCCATATGCTTTCTTTGGCAGAGGATCTCATCTCTTTAATTCGTGGAGCCCAGCCTCATCCAGACAGGGCCTCTCTCCCTCCTCCAGAAAAGAGGCCTAGAGCAGAACCCCCTGAGCCAGTAGCCACAGATGATTCCTCTGATGACTCAGAACATACAGACCCTCCTGAGGCTTCTTATTCTCCTTACGAAGACTCTGATGCTGAGGAGTCCATCCCTTCAGCTTCTCTTCCTGAGGAATTTTCCTTTGGGGAAACCTTGCATGCTATGAGGGAACAATTTCAGTGGCAGGGCCAAGATTTCTCAGACTCTAGAAAAAGGCTTAGGACCTTTCTACACTTGCCACAGCATAGGCCTTTAGCTATTCCTCCAGTTCTATCTGTTGTTGATGATGCATTTAATGATGCTTGCACTGCTCCTGATACTTTACCTCCGGCTCCTGCTAAGCCCGATAGGTACTACAGGGTCCCGGACACTCATCACCACTTATATAAGGCCCCTTTTACAGATCCAGAGACTATCTCCCAGGGCCCTAAAGCTGTAGCAGCTACTTCTTCTAAAAACCCCCTCCCCTCTGAAAGGGAATCCAGGTCCTTAGAGAGATGGGGTAAAAAAGTTTACACCTCTGCTACTTTGTCAGCTAGAGCTTTGAACTGCCAATTTCATAAGATTCAATATCAAGAGTTTATGCTTGACCAGTTTGACTAAAAAGCTGTCCTCTGAAGAATCTTTAGATAAAAAGTATGTTCAAGAAATGTTACATAACATACAGCAGGTTAGTAACCATTCTTTAAAATGTGGCTATGATGCACTGGAGGCTTCCTTTAGATCAGCCATGACTGGCACAGTTATCAGGAGGCATGCATGGTTGAAAGAACAGGCATTACCAGACCATGTCAAATGTAAGCTTTTGGATGCACCTATGGACAAGGTCAATTTATTTGGTGCCCCCGCACAGCAGGTACTAAAAAAGATGGAAGAGAAAGCAAAATCTGTGCAAACAGTGAAAGATTTCTTACAAGTTCAACCTCCAAGGTTTAGCAGGAATTGGCCCTCCAAGAATTGGTCCTTTCCGGACTCCTCTAAGGCACAAAGAGGCAGGAATAGGCGCTCTAGAGGCAGAAACCAATCCAGGGGTGCCTACAGGGGTCGCCAGTGGCAGGGTAACAACCAACGAGGCACGAATACAACCACCACCACTACAACAACTCAATCACAGTGACTTGGCGTTGGCACCGCCTACCAGGGAATAACTGGAAGCACCCTTAGGCGGAAAGCTAACATTATTTTCAAGAAACTGGCACTGCATTACAAGAGAAAAATGGATTTTGCAGACTATAGACAAAGGTTACAGGTTCCATTTCCATACCCTACCAGGAAAGAGAGGAATGCCAAATCTACCACCTTCTCAAAGGGCAGAAGCTCTAAAACAAATATCTCAATTATTAAGAATGCGAGCTGTGGAAAAGGTACCTTTTATGGAGCAAGGGAAGGGATTTTACTCCAGGCTCTTCCTGGTACCAAGAAAATAAAACAAATGGAGGCCTATTCTAGACCTGTCCGCTTTAAACACATTCCTCATTGTTCCAACATTCAAAATGCTGACCCTACAGCAGCTTCTTCCCATGCTGGGCAAGGAGTCTTGGCTGGTAACTCTAGATCTCAAGGAGGCATACCTGCACGTCCCCATAAGACCAATTTGCAGAAGATACCTCAGATTTCTTGCAGGATCAGAGCATTATCAATTCTCAGCATTGCCCTTTGGCTTATCTACTGCGCCCAGAGTGTTCACGAAATGCCTGGCATCAGTAATCGCTCATTGCAGACTTCAGGGAATTCAAATCTATCCCTACCTGGACGACTGCCTGATACAAGCGGACAACAAAAACAAACTAACAGAAGACTTACAAAGAGTCATCTACCTGCTACAAGCCCTGGGATATACAGTCAATACAAAAACGTCAAGGCTGATTCCATCCCAAAGAATAACCTTTCTGGGTGCAGAACTGGACACATCAAAACAAATGGCATTTCTAACTGCAGAAAAGAAAGAGCAACTTCCTCTCTACTTCTTGGCATTAACAAAGCAGAGCCATCTAACTGCAAGAAAAGTGCTACAAGCTCTAGGCTTCATGGCATCCTGCATAATACTGGTCCCTCATGCCAGGCTTCATATGAGAAAGCTACAGTGGTACCTAAAGAATTTGTGGTCTCAGCACAAGCACAGCCTAGAAACCAAAATTCCAATGATCCCATGCCTGAAGCAAGAGTTCTTATGGTGGGCTCAGGCCTGTCAATCAAACACAGGACTGCCCTTCTGCAAAAGTCAACCAAGACAAACCATCACAACAGATGCCTCAGACCTCGGTTGGGGAGCACACATGATGGGCAAGTGCATTCAAGGCCTATGGACTCAAGACCAGCTGCATCTGCACATAAATCTAAAAGAAATGATGGCAGTAAAATTGGCAATCCAGGCATTCAGACCTCTTCTCCAAGAAGGCCAGTTGATGATAAGGACAGACAACACCACAGTTATGTGGTACATCAACAAACAGGGAGGCACACACTCATACCCTCTATGCCGGCTGGCACTGGACCTATGGGATGTGGCTCTGAGCTACAACATTCAGTTACAGGCAATTTATGTACCAGGGAAGGAAAACATTCTAGCAGACATATTAAGCAGAACTACAACAGATGCCCACGATTGGATGCTGCATCCGGACATTTTCAAAACCATCACAAGAGAATGGGGATTACCACAAATAGACTTGTTTGCATCCCCATTCAATCACCAGTTGAAGAAATTCTGCACAAGGACTTACCACCCACTTGCTAGGAAGGTGGACTCCCTATCCTTCAGTTGGAAAAGCCTGACAGCATACGCATTCCCACCACTTCCTTTGATGCACAAGGCGCTTCTCAAGATCAAAGAGGAACGTCCGAGGATCATTCTGATAGCCCCAGACTGGCCAAGACAATATTGGTATCCACTGCTGAGGAGCATGTCCCGGGAACAAATATGGAAACTGCCCCTGATCCCATTACTGCTGACACAGAACAACTACAACATTCTGCATCCAAACCTAAAAACTGTGCAGCTAACTGCCTGGAACATTACATAACAGCAATTAACCCAAATTTATCCCAAAGGGTTAAAGACATAATCCTGGAGGCTCGTAGACCTTCAACAAGAAAGAATTATGCAGCAAAATGGAAAAGATATCTCATCTGGAGCACTGCAAAGGGGCAAGATGTGGCACTGGTGAACATAGCCAACATCCTGGAGTACTTGGCGGAGCTCTTCCATACAGGCCTGTCCTATTCCTCCATCAAGATACATGCATCAGCTATTTCAGCAGAATACAGCTTGGATCCTCCTGTCTTCTCGCATCCTCTGCTCAGACAGTTTCTGAGAGGAATTAAAAATGTAAAACCTCCCAGGAAACCTCCATTGCCAGCATGGGACTTGAACTTTGTGCTAGAAAAACTGACTCTACCTCCTTTCGAACCAGCAGCTACAGCAGAATTGCAATACTTATCCTGGAAGGCTGCTTTCCTGCTGGCAATAACTTCAGCAAGAAGGGTCTCTGAACTACAGGCATTAATGGCAGTGCAACCCTTCCTGATCTTCCATCAAGATAGAGTGTCCATGAGAACAAATCCTACATTTATGCCTAAGGTGGTATCCAGAGTCTCTTTAAATCAGGCTATCCACCTTCCTACATTCTTCCCCAATACACAGAACAGGGGAGAAAAGCTCTTACATACCTTGGATGTACACAGACAATTACGCTACTACCTGGACAGGACAAAAAACAATAGAAAAACTGACCAGCTTCTGGTAGCATATGCAACAGGAAAAGAAGGAAAACCAATTTCTAAACAGACAATCTCCAAATGGATAGGAAATTGCATTAGATTTTGTTACTCCTACCATGGAAAGAAAACTCCAGAGAACATCAGGCCTCACTCCATAAGGGCTACAGCCACTACCACAGCTTTCTTACGAGGAGTGGCTACCAAGGACATTATAGAGGCTGCTACTTGGACCTCTGTGCATACATTTGCCAAGCATTATAACTTACCTCTATACTCTAGATCCCGTGCTGGTTTTGCCACTGCTGTTTTGCAAGGGATCCTGACTACACCATAATCTATTCTCATTTCCTCCTCCCCTAGTTTAGCTATGGTATTCTACCCATTTGTAAAGACTGCAGATGCATCCTTGAAGGACATAGTACAGTTTTGTACCTACCATAAATGTAGATGTCCGAGAGGAATGCAACTGCAGTCAGGATTACCCACCCTCCTTCCCCTCTGAGGTACTCCTAGGGTACTTACCAATCTTCAGCTAGCTTGGGGGGGATCTATTATGGTGTATTTGTTTGTATATATGTACATACATGTTTATTTTGTGTGTTTGCTCTCTACTATTTGGAAACTTTGGCATTTATCCAAATTTAGCCATCCAAGAGGGCACCTGGCATCTGGGGCAAAAAACACTGAGGAAAATGGCGTCGGCTGATGCCTTTATACCCGAAGAACTGCCGCAATGACGTCGGGTGAAGTGCGACACCAGCCGAAGCCAGACCCAGACTTTGGAATCCGGCCGACCGAAGGGCTGCCTGACGACAGGACAACCTATTTGTAAAGACTGCAGATGCATTCCTCTCGGACAGCTACATTTATGGTAGGTACAAAACTGTACTTTGCAGGCACTACACAGCTTTCTTCCCCAGGGAACTATTACGATTCTTTCCGACAATATGTCGGTTGTCTGGTATCTGAACAAACAGGGGGGGACCAAGTCCTACCCCCTTTGCAGGGAAGCCATGAGAGTGTGGAACTGGGCGATCGTTTCCCAGCGTTTTCTTATGGCAACGCACATTCCGGGGAAGTCCAACGTGATAGCAAACAGGCTGAGCAGAGCTATTCTGATGCCTCATGAGTGGTCCCTGAACGATCGAGTGGCTGCTCAGATTTTCTCCAAATGGGGTCTTCCCTGCTGCAACCTCTTTGCCAGTCCCCTAAATGCAAAGTGCAGCAATTTTTTCACTCTGATCCCTCGTTAGGGGGAGTCACCCAGGGATGCTCTAGTCCACAGTTGGCCCTCCGGTCTGCTCTACGCCTTCCCTTCAATCCCTCTTCTGCCAGGAGTGATTCAGAAGGCAATCTGTTTGGGAAGCAGCATGATTCTGATCGCGCCTTACTGGCCCCGTCAAGTTTGGTTCCCCTTCCTTCGGAAGTATGCGGTGGATGGTCCTTGGATTCTGGACCCAGCTCCAGACCTATTGACTCATCAGTCGGGGCAGCCCCATCCATCCCCCCGAACTCTCAAACTCGCTGCTTGGCTGCTCCACTTCCTGCCGTAGTCAGACAACATACTCTTACCCCGGAAGTGGTACAGATTCTGTCCTCTTCTCTCAAGTCTTCTACTAGGAAGATATACTCTAGTAAATGGAAGAGATTTGCAATTTGGGCCAAGCAGCGTGATCTTAATCCCCTTACAGCCCCTGTATCAGCGGTCTTAGATTTTTTGGCAACACTTTTTAGACAGGGTTCCGCTGTCTCCACTATAAAGGTTCAACTGGCGTCGATCTCCAATTATCACGTTGCTCATGAACCTTCCCTCATGAGTCATAGGCTGTGTAAAGCCTTTCTGAAAGGAGCCTGGTTGATTCGCCCCCCCGGTTTCGCAACCCGTTCTACCATGAGACTTAAATATGGTGCTCGGAGCTTTAACGTCTCCTCCCTTTGAGCCGGCAGCCACTTGCGAATTAAAATTCTTATCATGGAAGACTGCATTTTTGGTAGCCATTACTTCAGCCAGAAAGGTTTTGGAGCTTCAAGCCCTTTCTGTCAAACCTCCTTATTTGACTTTTCATAAGGACAGAGTATCTCTGAGACTAAACCATTCCTTTCTCCCTAAGGTCTCTTCTGCCTTTTTCCTTCAACAGTCTATTGAGCTGCCAGTCTTTTTCCCACAATTCTCCAACAAAGCAGAATACATATTTCACCAGTTGGATGTACATAGACAATTGAGGTTTTATTTGAATAGGACACAACAGGAGAGGAAATCGGATCAGTTGTTTGTGTCTTTTTCGGACAATAGAATTGGCAGATCTGTAACTAAGTCCACCATCGCTAAGTGGATTAGGGATTGCATCTCCTTCATTTATGCATTGACTGGTCGGGATATTCCCTTTCCAGTGAAGGCGCATTCTACTAGGGCTATGGCAACTTCAGTGGCTTTTCACGCTAGCCTGTCTGTGGATGAGATATGTGCAGCGGCTACGTGGACTTCTCCACATACCTTTATTTCTCATTAAAAATTGGACATGGCATCTAGAGGTCGGGCTTCCTTTGGTTCCACAGTACTCAGGAGTGTTGTCCAGTGAGCCCCCCAGGATTCAGGTGCTAGGGACGCTCTCCCATCAGTAATGAATGTAGGCAAGATAGGATCACATTACGTCTCTTAGTTATGTACTTACCATAACGATAGATGTATGTGATCCATCTCGCCATTCTTCTGCATCCACCCTCCTTCCCCCAACCTGTTGGACTTGGAGGAGACAAATATTCCTAGATTCCCCTAAGGATATTGTTTTCTCTCCTCTTACAGATTTCTCTTTGTGGGTTCTGTTGGTGGAAGAATGTGTTGGGGCAAACAAGATCTGGGGGTTTGGATGTGGTGCATCCTGGGATACAGGGCTGGCCCAGCTGATGAGAAACTTCGTGCTTGTTATAGCGGCCGAGTCGGAGCCGATTCTTGGCTCCGAGCCCATCAGTAATGAATGTAGGCGAGATGGATCACATACATCTATCGTTATGGTAAGTACATAACTAAGAGTTTCTGAATCTTCCTAGTTAAACCAGTTATAAAAATTGTTTTATAGAATAGACACATCTGAGTGAATTTTTTTCACAAGTATTGGACATGAAATTCTGTTTAAAAAAATGGGCATATCGCATAGACATACCCTGTAGAAGAACAGACAACGTTCAACATATAGATCACTGATGCGTAGCCTAAGCTCTGTGCATCCTATCATTCAGAGCCAACTTCTCAAAGCTTAAGGGCACTTTCCACATGCTGCAACTCTCAGGAGCTTGAGAGGAGCTCCATATAAAGATACTCACAAGAATTGTGTAAGCTTCTGTTTATTAAGCAGTTGTTCTGAAGGGTCGATGTCATATGAGCGAATCGCACAAATTGTGAACGCTCATAATTTCGAATGTACCGGACCTGGAAGTGTTTTTTCTGAGATTGTGGTATATTGAAGAATCGGATATTTGCCCTTTCCTCACTGTAGTGTGATCTCGGAGTTGGAATATATATTTAGCGAGGGGTGTGGGGGCTTCGTCCCCCCCCCCCACAATAGGAAGTTCGAGGTCTGGTACGTTCAGTATTATGAGCGTTCACAATTTGTGCGATTCGCTCATATGATTCAGACAGACCCATTCTGAAGTCTGCTTTCAGCCTTCCACTGAAAGACTTCTGCAGAATAATTGCTTAATAAATGGAAGTTTGGTTACATACTTCTTGTGAGTGGTAAATGTGTAAGTGCTTATTATTACTTTATTTGATTTTATTGTTTTTTTCGCCATATAAAGACAGAGTGAAAATTACCTCAGAACTTTTTTGCTACCAAAGAGCGCACTCCTTTGGCAGGCCCCACAGAACTATCAGTCATCTGGCAATCCTTCAAGGATTTGTAGAGAAGTCCCATCTTGGGGAAAACCTTCCACTCTATACATTTTTCCGAAAGAAAACTTGTGCTTTTTTATCTGATATATGCTGTTTTGGTAGGAAATATTTTATTTTACCACTGTTACTGAATTTCTAAGGGCCAGTTATGGTGTAAATGCTTATGTGAGCAACTGTATGTGGAAAATTTTATTCAACTAACCATTTAGCCAAGTTTTGTGCATTTATATGCTTGGGGTTAGGATACTGTGATTATGGGGCTGATAGTGATTCATTTACTTCAGTAACACTTGTTCTATGCCTTACCCTGTTACCGATTCACCCAGGCTATGTTTCCCTATTTCAAGGTCTCTTTCCTATTTTACTAATGGAGCAGCCATTCATCTCTGTGATTTTACCTTCCTCTGTCTAAAAGAGGAAGAAAGTTGTTAAGGAGTCTTTGGGTGTCAGGCTGCCTTCTTTGTGTTTTTCAAGCTGTTGGTGGATGACTCTTCTCTGGTCACTTGTTGATGTCCTTCTGTTCTCATGTTGCAGTATTCCAAACCCTTGGGATGTTCATCGTGTTTCACTGTTGAAGTCATTACAATTGGGTTATCCTGCTGGCAGGCTACCCGCAGTCAGCCTGAGTTCCAAAGTCTAGGTCCAGCGTCGGTTGCTGTCGCCTCTTCCCTGACGTCAGTGCGCCAGGGGTATAAAAGATGCAGCCGACGCCATTTTCTTCAGTCTTTCTTGCTGTGGGGTGCCCGAAGCAAAAGCAGTTCGCAAGTGCTGCTCAGCCGACTCCTGAAGTTTTCAAATTCGAATTTCAGATCCGAAGTGTTTATTAAAGCTAAGTACCCCGTTGGGGAAACTTTTTTCTTGCTCCAGACCGATGTCAGAAAAAGTTAATAACTGTATTTCTTGTGGGAAGCAAATACCTCATGAGGATTTTCATTCTTACTGTATTCCTTGCCTAGGCCCTGTCCATAACGTTGCTAGTTGTCGGTTTTGTGCCAGATTTAACCAACGCACTATTAAGCGTAGGTACGATTTTGCATTTCATTACTTTGGCAGACGATTTAACTATATAATGCCGTCGGATCAGCTGACTACCAGAGTTTACAAAAAACGAAAAGAAAAAGAAAAGGACAGGCATTCGAGATCCAAAACCGACGAGGCTTCTTCTAGGCCTGTCGCCAGTTCTCAGTGAGGTGCTTTTGCAGCCCTTGACGCCCGCTACCTCAGAGCCACAGGCCGCTTCCGACTCCCACGTGGAGCCGACTGGGCCTCTGGAAACTCAAGGTATTGGACACTCGGAAATCATTCCCTCAGATGGGTCCGGAGCCGCTGAGCAGGCATCTGCTTCTGAGGGTGTTTTCAGGCCTACACAGTTGTATGTAAAACCTACTTCAGCTATAAAGGCAAAGGCTAAAGCAGCTCTAAAGACAAAGAAACAAGTGTGGCATTCACCTGGACAGGCCTCCATGCCTAAAAAACAAATGCTTAAAATGGCCAAAGACCTAATTACTTTGATCAGGGGTTCCCATCCCCCTTCTGAAAAAAGTCCTAGGCAAGAGTTAGAATATGAATCTTCAGACCAGGTTTCCATTTCCGCTGATTCCTCCTCTGAACAGGATTGCTCTATTCTTCCCTATGAGGATTCAGATGCTGAAGAATCTATTCCTTCAGCCTGTCCTCCTGAGGATTATTCTTTTGGGGAGACACTGCATATTATGAGGGCGCATTTTCACTGGGAGAGCCAAGACTACTCAGAATCCAAGAAAAGGCTCAGAGATTTCCTTTTATTGCCCCAGCGCAGGCCCCTGGCTATTCCATCTGTTTTAGACATTGTAGACTATGTATTTTCGGAGTCCAGTTTTTCTCCAGACTCTTTACCACCAGGTCCGATTAAGCCAGACAGATACTACAGGGTTCCTGACTCGCATAAATTTCTCTATAAGAACCCTGCAGCAGACCCTGAAACCATCTTTCAGGGTCCCAAGGGGGTCAAGGCGTCTACTGCAAAAAACCCTATCCCCTCTGATAGGGATTCTAGTGCCCTAGACAGATGGGGTAAAAAGATTTATACCTCTGTTACCTTGGCTGTAAGAGCCTTAAATTGCCAATTTCATATGCTTAAGTATCAGCAATATCTGATGTCTTTGCTTAAACAGAAAATGCCAGCAAATACAGAATGTGCAGACAATAAAGAAATGCAGGATTTATTGCATGCAGCTGAACAAGTTGGAAAACATACTTTGCAATGTGGTTTTGATTCTCTTGAGGCCTCCTGCAGAGCCGCTGTTACAGGTTCTGTCATTAGGAGGCATGTTTGGTTAAAAGAACAGAATTTGCCGGATCATGTTAAAGCTAAACTATTAGATGCTCCTTTACAACATGATACTTTGGTGCTAAAGTAGAAGAGGTGTTGAAAAAAAATGGAGGACAAAGCTAAATCTATGCAAACAGTCAAGGATTTCTTGCAGGTACAGCCTCCCAGATTTAGCAGGAACTGGCCTACTAAAAATTGGTCCTTTCCGGTGTCAGATAGACCACAAAGGGGCAGATACAGAGGCAGATCACAGCCCCAAGGCTCATACAGGCCTAAACAATGGGGTGCTTCTACCTCCAAAAGCAGAGAGGAAAAATCACAGCCATACAGAAAACAGTCTGAATGACTTCCCACTTCCAGCACCAAGCTCTTATCTTTTGGCAGCCCCTTTGGGAGGAAAATTAGCACTTTTTTTTTACAAAATTGGCACAGGATCACCCAGGGCAAATGGGTTCTAAATATAATTACACAAGGCTACAGGTTCCACTTTCATACCCTACCCAGGCAAAACAGTATGCCAGATCTGCCACACAATCAATGGGCAGAGGCACAAAAACAAATTTCAGCCCTCGTGGACATGAGGGCCTTTCAACAAGTACCAAGACAAGAGCAGGGTCAAGGATTCTATTCAAGACTGTTCTTGGTACCCAGAAAAGACAAAGCCTGGAGACCTATACTGGACCTATCTACTCTAAACACATATCTGGATATTCCAAAATTCAAGATGTTGACTCTACAGCAGCTTCTGCCCATGTTGGGCAAGAAGGCTTGGCTTGTGACTTTAGATCTAAAAGAGGCATGCCTGCATGTCCCAGTCAGACAAATGTGCAGAAGATACCTCAGATTCAAAGCTGGCTCAATGCACAACCAATTCTCTGCACTGCCCTTTGGCTTATCTACTGCGCCCAGGGTCTTCACAAAGTGCCTGGCACCAGTAATTGCATTTTGAAGACAAAGAGGAATACAAATCTATCCTTACTTGGACGACTGCCTTATTCAAGCGGAGAACAAGGACATTCTACTACAGCATCTGGAGTTTGTAAAAATATTACCGACAAGTCTAGGGTACACAGTAAACGAAAAGAAATCAAAGCTCGTACCCACTCATGAGATAATATTCCTGGGTACAAGATTAAATACAACTGCCCAGATGGCCTATCTCACACCAGACAAACACAGACAACTGACTACTTATTTCAAAATGTTGGCAACAAATACCCAGTTATCTGCAAGAAAAATTCTGCAGGCCTTGGGTTTCATGACATCCTGCATTCTGCTAATTCCATATGCAAGACTGCATATGAGGAAACTTCAATGTTATCTAAAAAGTGTTTGGACTCAACATTGCCACAGCCTGGAAACAGTAATTACCCTCATTCCCTGCCTGCAGCAAGAGTTTCGATGGTGGGCAAAAGCCTGTCACCACAACACGGGACAGCCATTCACCTTACCCACAGCCAGGCAAACTTTGACAACAGATGCATCAGATTAAGCCTGGGGGGCCCATATGGCAGAGTAAATGTATTCAGGGCACATGACCTGCAAGTCAAATGCATCTACATATCAATCAAAAAGAGATGCTAGTTGTTCAGAATGCCCTAACAGCCTTCAAGGATCAACTTCAACCAGGACAACTACTAATAAGGACGGACAATACTACAGTCATGTGGTACATAAACAAGCAGGGAGGCACACATTCCTACCCCCTCTGCAGGCTAGCCATGAACTTGTGGCACACAGCATTGACTTACCCAGTACATCTTCAAGCACAATTCCTGCCAGGAAGGAAAAATACTCTGGCAGACTAACTAAGCAGAAACCTCATGGATCCCCACGAGTGGAAACTGGATCCACAAGTCTTCAGCGTGATAACAAGGACCTGGGGATGTCCGGACATAGACCTATTTGCCTCCCCTCACAACTACCAACTAAAAAGATTCTGCACAAGGACTTATCACAAGCAAGAATGGAAAGTGGATGCACTCTCTCTCTCTGTTGGAAAAATCTAACAGTATATGCCTTTCCTCCTCTGCCTCTCCTCCCCAAAGTACTCCTCAAGGTCAGACAAGAGAAACCAAAAATGATACTGATTGCTCCAGACTGGCCCCGCCAGCACTGGTACCCAATCCTAAAGAGCTTGACTCACGGCCCAGCCTGGACATGACCTCAAATGCCTCACTTATTGACCCAACAAGACAGTCAGATACTGCACAGCCAGCTCAAAACCTTAAACCTGGCGGCATGGCAGATAAAATAGCCTCTCAAGACATGCCTCCTTCTAAAGCAGTGATGGATGTTATTTTGGAGGCCAGGAGGCCTAGCACCAGAAAATCTGGCCAGGAGGCCTAGCACCAGAAAATCTTATGCAGGCAAATGGAAGAGATTCTGTGCTTGGAACCAAGCACAAGGTATTGACACGATTGTTCCAAATATTCCTCAGATTTTACAATACTTAACTGAGATACAGGATAAAGGCCTTTCTTTTTCATCAATTAAATTAATCAATTAAAATTTATGCTTCTGCCATTTCAGCTCATTACAATACAGAACCACCAATTTTTTCACACCCCTTACTAAGGCAGTACCTCAGAGGGGCCAAAAACATAAGACCTCCAAGGAGAGCACCAATACCTGCATGGGACCTCAACTATGTCTTGGAAAAACTCGCACTACCTCCGTTTGAGCCAGCCTCTGCAGCTGACATAAAATTCTTATCCTGGAAAACAGCTCTGCTCTTAGCAATAACCTCCGCTAGAAGAGTCTCAGAGTTACAGGCACTCATGGCTGTGGAACCTTTTATCATTTTCCATCCAGACAGGGTTTTGCTGAGGACAAACCATACATGCCTAAAGTAGTGTCCAGTGTGGCCCTTAACCAAACAATTAATTTGTCTACTTTCTATCCAAACCCACAGAATAAGGGGGAGAGAATTCTGCATTCCTTGGACTTTCACAGACAGCTACGCTTCTACTTGGACAGAACTAAAGCTTTCAGAAAGACTGATCAACTCCTAGTGGCATATGCTGCAGCATCACAAGGAAAGCCTATCTCTAAACAGACTATTTCAAAGTGGATCGGCCATTGCATTCGTTACTGCTATTCACAGCATGGCAAATCAGTGCCTAAGGACATTAGGCCACACTCAACCAGAGCAGCAGCCACTTCAGCAGCCTTTCTCAGAGGAGTACCAACCAAAGACATCTTAGAAGGTGCAAACTGGAGTTCAGTGCATACCTTTACAAAGCACTATCACTTACCTCTCTACTCTAAATCCAGGGTAGGCTTTGCCACTGCAGTTCTGCAGGGCCTTATAGTTTCTCCTAATCCTATTTAGCTCCAGCCTCCCAACCTCAGCTTTGGGATTCAACCCAATTGTAATGACTGCAACAGTGAAACACGATGAACATAGTACAGTTGTGTACCTACCATACATGTAGATGTTCGAGTGTATTCACTGTTGGCAGTCCAGGTTACCCTCCCTCCATGCCCCCTTTGCTGGGATTTATCTGTACTTCTCTGTCCTATACAACCTATGTGGTGTATTTGCTTGTAGATAAAGGAAAAGTTGTTTTATGTGCATGCATGCTTATTGGCATAAATTAGCCTACCAATTTTGGGGCACCTGACATCTAGGACAAGAAAAACTGTAGAAAATGGCATCTGCTGCATCTTTTATGCCCCTGGCGCACTGACGTCAGGGAAGAGGCGACAGCAACCGACTCTGGACCTAGACTTTGGAACTCAGGCCGACTGCGGGTAGCCTGCCAGCAAGATAACCCAATTTTAATGACTGCAACAGTGAATACACTCTAACATCTACATTTATGGTAGGTACACAACTTTACTTTATTCTCTGCTAGCTGCCCAGATGTCCGGCCAGTATACAAACGCTTCTAGTCACTGCCAGGTACATGGGACGTTTGACATTGGCCGAGGGGAGCATGGGGCATAAAAGTGGTGTCTGCACATTACCTTTCCTCAGAACTTCTCTGCCGCCAGTCAAATGTCAGCGCTTCCTGCTGTCCCTGCCATCAAATATTTGAATTAAAAGATAAGTACCCCATTGGGACATTATTTTCTGTTTCTCTTAAGTCACTGCATGCCTGTTTAGGTTCATGTCATCCAGGAATGGAAAGTACAGGTGCGGGCGATCCCCCAAAAGGACTCCCACAAGCTCTGCCTTTTCTGCTTAGGGTCTACACATGACCTTTAAACATGTGTGATCTGTCAGACCTTGGTACCTAAGACACTCTACAGTTGTTTGCATGCCCTTAATATTTACCTAGAAAACCAGTGTTTTAAATGCTTGACGCTAGCAATGAAGGGGCCATCTGGTCAGACCATAGTGCCACCTAAGAAGAAGGCCAAAGTTTCCAGGCCTGGTCCTGCTGCTGCACCTCCTCCACCCGACATTCCGCCTGTGGCTCACGTTCGCCTGGAGGAACGTTTTGAATCTGCTGAAATAGGTATAGTGGGTACTATTCAGAAGTTCAAGGTTTTCTGATACACCCCAACTTGAATACCTTTCACCTAACTGCCTGGACGATAAAAGTTTGATATGTTTTAGGCACCTTTAACTGCTGCTGGGAAATCCATATATGTGCAAGTGGAAACATTTTCTAGTTGATGCCAGTACAGGAATTGGGGTCCTCTTCTTGTTTCGCTTCCTCTGATTCTTGATTATTTGTCTTAGTTTACCCTCTGACTTATCTTATTCCTCTATCAAGATGAACTTGTTGACCATTTCGCTTGTCTGCCCTTTGATCCCCTCATTCTCATCAATACTCAAGCAACACCTCTTTGAAAAACTATTTAATTGTTAGTGCACCTAGGAAGCAGGTGGCTTCTCCTTGGGATCTAAGCTTTTTGTTTGAAAACCTTACTATTTTTTCCATTTAAACCAGCTCATCTGGCCGAATTGAGGTTCTTAACATGGAAGAGTGGTTTAGCCATTGCTCTAGCATCTGTTCAAAGAGTATCTGAGTTACAAGCCCTGATGGTCAATCAGCCCGGCCTCTTTTTTTTTTTTTTTTTTAACAAGGATGGGATGTCTTAAAAGACTAACCCTTTTATGCCTATGTCTTCCCTGAACCCAACAATAAGGGAAAACAGATTGCTAACACTTTAGATGTCCACAGACAGCTCAGACAAGACACGAGCCTTCAGGAAAACTGATCAACTGTTTGTCTGCTACAAAGGTAAGAGGAACAGTCAGTCATTGACAAACTAGGCTGTTCCCTGATTGTTGTCTCATGCTACTGTCTTTTGTTACACTCACCTTAGTAAGCCATTTCCAGCCATGGTTAGAGGCCATTCCTCAAAGGCTTTGTTTTCTTGGGTGACTTTCTGGAAAGGTGTGGACTCTAGAAATATTCTAGATGTTGCCACTTGGTCTTCTGTACATACTTTTGCAAAGCACTATAAACTGGATTCTTTTTCAGGGACCAGAATAGACTTTGCTAGGATCATTTTCCAGGGGTTCATTTGGTCTGTTTGTTGGCCTCCTTGTTTAGTTTTCTAAGCTGTGGTAATCTACAGACATTGCTTAGGCTACTGCAACAGTGAACTGTATGTTGAATGTAGTATAGTTTTGTAAGTAAACTTGGCATAATGGAACACGTTCTAATAAATCACTGTTGCAGTAGCCTCCCCTCCCTCTAGTTCCATTATTTTGGCTAATTTCCTTTTGTGTTGCCAGGGTGGGATGTATAGGCACCATTTGTATATTGTTTACAGTTGAACTCTTCCTTCAGATTTGTTTCCCTTCTTAGGCAGAAAATGATCTGAGGTAATTTGTTCTCCAGCTGTCTTTATATGGATCAAGCTCCTGACAGTTGGGATGTGTGGAAGGTGCCCTTACATTATGATAAGCTGGCTGGTCATGAGTGGTAGGACCCATATAACTTAGGCTGCTGCAACAGTGATCTGTTAGAGCATCTACTGTTATATTTACTGACACAAGTCTACTTTCTACAACAGGGTACTAATGTATGAGGAGAGCCTGGTATCAAGTCTGCATCTTCATGGCAGCATATTAAGCTGCTGTGAGGCACAGAATGAAGAAAAATATAAAATGGCTGCCATCTTGTTTATGCTCGCTAAATGTGCAAGTGTAAAAAAATAAGTGAATCAAAAGAAATCTGAAGCAGATAAATTGCCCATTTAGGAGGGCAAGATAAAGTAAAACAAATGCAATGAAGTTTTCTGTGTCTGTGAGGGAGAGGCAGAAGCAGAGGGTGTGCATGTTCCTCAACTTCTTTTGTTCCAGAATTCTGGACAGAGTCAACAATAATGGTGTGACAAAGACTGAAATCAGAAAAAAAAAAAAGCATGACCTTAATTCAGATAAAAAGTTAATAGAACAGGTTTTGCATCAACATGCTTTTTTTCTGACCAGTAAAACGTATAACCTTGTAGCTGGATTTATTCAGCAGCTGTAGACATTTTTCAAGGGACACAGTGAAAATATGGGACAGAATTAGAAAAAGTTGACAGTTATGTGGTGTGTGAATTGCTTTGCACCATATGTATTTTTTCATTCATTTGATCACAGTGAGACATCTTGCATATGTCTATAGCATATTGCGTGCTTGTGAGTGTGTGCACACATCTGAGTTTTGCATGTGTGTAAGAGACACTGTGCCTGTGCATCAATTTTGTGTGTGTTTGCGTATATTAAACTCACTGCAGTGTGTTTATCTATGTGTAGACATTAAATACTTGCATGTATATAATGTATCTTTAGCATGTAAAATATGATCAACAATGATTAAGTATACTACAGAATATTAAATATTTTTATACCAAAAATATTAAATATCTCTGTATTAATAAAACAAATTCAAACCAGTTTAACAACCCATTTAATAAGCATATTATACCATGACCCCCCATTAATATTCCAAAACGTGCACGCTGATTGGCCAGCGTGCACGTTGTAAATCGACTTATACTAATGGAAAAAGGTCCGGTCGCCTGGACTTTTTCCGTTAGTATAAGTCTTTTTTCAAACACTGTCTCGCTATGTTAAAGGAGTTTAACATAGCGAGACAGGTTTAAAAAAGCAACTGAGATCTCCGTTGCTTTTTTTAAAGCTGTCTCGCTATGTTAAACTCCTTTAACATAGCATTAATAGTAAAAGCAACGGAGATCTTGCTTTCTCCGTTGCCTTTTTTTTAAACCTGTCTCGCTATGTTAAATGGGTTTAACATAGCGAGACAGGTTTAAAAAAAGCAACGGAGATATCCGTTGCTTATTTTAAACCTGTCTCGCTATGTTAAACCCATTTAACATAGCGAAACAGTAAAAAGCAATGGAGATCTTGCTTTCTCCGTTGCTTTTGCCCACAGCTCTGATGTACTGCGTAGGCATACGCATGCGCAGTACATCGGAACTGCTGCAGAATACCAGACAGCTGCGGAAGGGCAGCAAGGAGGCATTATACAATGCTATTATTTAAGAAAAGTAATTATTTTTTTTCTTAAATACTGTCATTGTATAATAGCAATAACCCACTTCTGGCTGTGGGTAATGCTGGATTTACCCACGGTTGGCTTTGTATGGTCCCTTGGGCTTCGCCCTCAAGACCAAACCACGCCAACCGTGGGTAAATCCAGAATTACCCACACCTAGGCGTGGGTTATTGCTATAGTAATGCCCACCCTGGTGGGCATTATAGAGGAAATAGTGATTATTGCTTGCTTGATTTACCGTGTGAGTGGGCTTTTTTTGTGTTGCTTCCTAATGTTTTGTTTTGTTGCCAATAGTGAGGGAATGCATCTAACTGTGACGACCTGCCTGGCTCGTCTTGGCTCTGTTAACTCCCTGATCCTCCATCAAGTCCCCACATCTGGTTTGCAGCCATTTGTGGTCTGCAGCATGGTCCTTGACTCTGCATGTTTTTTTTCAGGTTGTTTTGTGAGATTCTTGCTAGGATTTCCCTTTCCCTTTTTTCTGGTGTTAAGCCTTTGAGTGTGTTTTAGACAGTTACGTTGGGTAGTGTGTTGTAGTTTTGTTAGGTTAGGTAGGTAGAACCCTTTCTGCATGGTACACTTCCCTCCCTTTTCTACTGTTGTAAAGAGCTCCTTTTTATGTATGAGTGGGGGGGGGGGGGGGTTGGAGTGTTTTATGGGCAAGGTTTAAAAAGTGCATCTCCTGTGGGTACAAGCTGCCCTGTCAGGCTGCACACCTCAAGTGCATTTATTGCCTGGGTATGGAGCATTTAGATTCCGGTTATTCTGTCTGCAAGAGCTTTTGCTCTTATTTCATTAGCAAGCACAAGGCTAAGCTCATCCGTAAGGAACTCTTGCCATCCAGTTCTTCTGCTGTATCTAAAGTCTTTCCCCTGCATCCCAAGACTGGGTCTGAGATACCTCGGCTGCAAGACTGCAGGTACTCCAGGAGGGAGTGCAACAGGTTTTAATTGGCTTCCACCTCAGGGACGGCTCCTTTGTTTTCCCAGGTCTGAAGGTCCCTCAGCTTTTGGCCTCCCTGGGTACTCTGGCACTGACTTCTGCTCAGACTTCTTGGAGCGGATTGTGTTTGGTGCTGAAAGCCTCTAGGAAAGCTTCTCCAGCCCTGAGCATACCCAGTTCTTTTCTGTTAAAAGGGGCACTTTCAGGCAGGGTAGCATCCCCCTTTTCATCTGGTACTCCTTACTCACTGGAGTCCTCATTATCGACACCCAGTCCCAAACTTTTCTGGTTTGGATTCGACATTCAGAGTATTCTTCATGTAGACCCTCAAAGCCATCCTCTGTGGCCTTGTCTGCCCAGTCGTTGAGGTCGCTGAGCAGTATCAAGCAGTCAGAATTGGAGCAGCTGATGCAGTCCTTTGTTTAGACACAGATGCCCTGTTACTCCATCAGGTACAACACAGACTCTGGGACCCTTGGCTACATCTTTTTATTTCTTCCCTCAACCTTTTGGATCCAGTGTCTTCGAGACTGGTGGAATTTCCATCCTCTGGATTGGATCCGAGAGCTTGGCAGTCTTTGGATCCGTCATGTTCCTTTGCAGCTTTGACCCAGACTTGCTCTGGGCCATGGTGTCAAGGCTGCAGTTTTGGAGTCTGGGTCAACTGTTTTGATCTCCAGATTGTCACTCTCTTTTGGAGCTTCGGCCTTAGATAGCTCGGCTCTGGTCTCAATATTGGGTCTGGGCAAAGTCCTTTTGGGTTGGGGGTTGTCTTCAGTGACTTCGAATTCTGGGACCCTCGGATCTGAGAGGTTTGTTTCAGTCTCCTGCTTTGATGTTGTAGAGAGGATGATCCTGGTTAGAGAAGGGTCGGATGCCTTTAGCCGGCACCCACTCACATTTTCCATCTGTTTCTCTATAAGTTTGCTGCTGGATAGCCTATGTCAACTGGCCTGCAGGCTGCCCACTTGGAGGAGTTTACCCCATTCTTCCCCTCTTCTCCAACTTTGTCAGAGTGGGAGATTTTGGGGATGAAAAAGTGTAAGAGGAAGCACTTGGATTCTCTGGAGGAATCCCTCATCTAGGATATTGATCTCAGAAGAAGAGGGCTCCCCTAGTCCCCACATGATGACACCTCTTTTGTCGATTTATTGGAGCTGCTTTGCCAGTGTGGGGGTTGGACCACTGGGGCCCCCCTCTCCAGAGGAGTCAGTTTTTCTTTAGGCCTTTGGAATAGGCCCATCCATGCCCTGGGTAGTTCCTTCTCCAGATGCCCTCATAGACCTGGTGTTCCAGAAGGGCATGGAAGGAGCCTAACACAGTAGAACCAATCCCTTGAAAAGCAGACAGAGTTCTTGCAACCCCCAAAGACAGGCCTCATTGAAACAAGGGTGCAGCTGTTAATGCTGTTGTGATGGCAGCAGCCGCCAAAAAGATTTCTGAAGAGAGCTTCTCATTTCACCCCCTCCCTCCCCAAACAGGGAGTCTTGGGTGCTGGATCGATTACAAAAGGGATCCTATGTCTTATCCACCTTTACTCTGAGGGCCGTTACTTATCGCACTTAACAAAGCTTCAGTCAGATCTTGTGTGAGAAGGGTCATAAACCCTCAAGACACGGCAGTCTCCATACACCCAGAAGAAACTGGAGACTCTCTTGTCCATCTTGCCTTCCATCAACAACTTTTCTAGAAGACTTATTTTGAACAAGGCTGATGGAGCATCTGGACAGGTAAGTTCTGGATTTGCATTGAACTGCCATGCCTGAATGTGGCTGAGTAACTGTGCAGACTGTTTCAAAAGTATCCTTCATCAGTGCCCCTTTTGACAGGTCCTCTATGTTTGGACCCATGGTTTTGATGAGGAGTTAACAAAATGGAAAAACACTGTCCACTACCCGAGTTTGATTTTCCACCCTGTCCCATCAGCGATCCTTCTCTAGGAATCAGAAAAGTGGATACGTGACTCTTTAGTAAGTCACATTTTTTACCCATGGTTGCTCCTCCTGAAGGTGGGGGTAGGGGGTTGTAATAGATGCTGCCTACAGGCAGAGGTGGTCCACAGAATCAGGGCTTTCGTGAGGATTTCTCTGGCAGGCCTTTTCAGCTATCCTGAATGGTTGCCTGACTGCTCGCCTGTGGAGGTAGTCAGGGTCATTTAGTTCTCCACCCAAAACTGGGGAGGCCATCACCTCAGACACCTGGTTTTTGAGAGTCATATCCAGAGCTTATATTATCCCTTTATAAAATTTCCAAAAGGTCTCCCAAAACATCTCTCTGATGTTCCACCCCATCAGAGACTTTTCCCAGTGGCAGAGATCCAAAAGCTGCTTGCAAACAGAGTCATCAGTGAAGTCTTACCAGATCAGAGAGGATCCAGGGTCTAGTCCAGATTCTTTTAGTGCCAAAAAAGACAAAGGACCTCAGAACAGTTTTGGACCTGAGCAAGCTGAAGTAGTTCATCAAAAAGACCAAGTTCCGGATGGTCATGGTGCAGTGCATATTGCCTATTTTGAAGGACAATTGGATATGCTTGATAGACTTCAGTGACACCTACAGTCACAAAGATCAGTGTTCTCGGAGGTTCCATTACTTCCTGCTGGGAGCCAACTAGTATCAGTTCAGGGCCTTGTCATTTGGTCTTACCACAGCCCCCAGGTGTTTACCCAAGTGCAGGGTGATGGTTACAGCCAGTTTGTGGCTGCAAGGATTCCAGGTCTTTCCGTACCTGGATGATTAGCCTCACTGCCCAAACAGAGGGATCATTGATCTCAGACAGGGATTCCTTGCTCTATCTATGCGAAAGTCCAGGCATCACAGTCAGTTACACCAAACTGAGCCTTCAGCCTGTGCAAGTCTTAGAGTTCATAATGTGTCTTTTGGACACAGTCCATCAGATTGCCAGGCTGTCATGCTCCAGAGTTTTCAGTCTTTGAGCTCAGGTCCTGTCAGTACTTGCAATTCCCAAACTTCTGGCTCGCGCACTTCTAAAGCTTTTGTGTCCTATGGCAGTGTCAATAGGAGTGGTCTCTCTGGCCGGATATTACATGTAGGCACTACAATGGACAGTGGCCATGCAGTGTTCACTCTTTATGCATCCTTTGGATTTTCTGTTACAATTGATAAGGGTGTCGCTATCAGATTCAGACTCTGTTAGCAGTACAAGGGAAACCATTTGTAATTCCTCCTCCTTTGGCCATGATCACCATGGATGCCTCTCTCTCCTGAGGTGGGTGAGTGAGTGAGAGGGGCATTTCAAGGGTCCGACTGTTCAAGGGTCCTGGTCATCTGCAGAGGCTCACATTTCACATCAACTTTCTGGAGATGAAAGCAATCCTCCTAGTGGTGCAAGCTTTGCAGGACATCCTCCCCAGAGGTGTGGCTGCAGTTCAAACAAACAGCATTTTGGTTGTATGGTCTTTAAATTTGGCAGTGTCTGCTCAGATTTTTCGGCATTGGGGCATTCTGTGCTTCACTGTTGCAGTCCATTACTCTTGGGTTATCCTGCTGGCAGGCTACCCGCAGTTGGCACAAATTCCAAAGTCTAGTGTGCCAGGGGTATAAAAGATGGCAGCCAACGCCATTTTCTTCAGTCTTTCTTGCCGCGCGGTGCCTGAAGCAAAAGCAGTTCGCAAGTGCCGGTCGGCCGACTCCTGAGATTTTCAAATCTGAATTTCAGATCCAAAGTCTTCATTAAAGCTAAGTACCCCATTGGGGAAACCTTTTTTCTTGCTCCAGACCGATGTCAGAAAAAGTTAACAATTGTATTTCTTGTGGGAAGCAAATACCTCATAAGGATTTTCACTCTTACTGTATTCCTTGCCTAGGCCCTGATCACAACATTGCTAGTTGTCGGTTTTGTGCTAGATTTAACCAATGCACTATCAAGCGTCAGTTTGATTTTGCATTTCATTACTTTGGCCGAAGATTTAACTATATAATGACGTCGGATCCGCCAACAACCACAGTTTACAAAAAACGCAAGGACAAGGAAAAGGGTAGGCATCCGAGGTCCAAAACAGACGACGAGGCCTCTTCTAGGCCAGTCGCCGGTTCTCAGTGAGGCGCTTTCGCAGCCCCTGGCGCCCGTTACCTCAGAGCCACAGGCCGCTTGCGACTCCCACGTGGAGCCGACTGGGCCTCTGGATACTCAAGGTATTGGACACTTGGAAATCATTCCCTCAGATGGGTCCGGAGCCGCTGAGCAGGCATCGGCTTCTAAGGGTGTCTTCAGACCTACACAACTATATATTAAGCCATCCTCAGCTTCAAAGACTAAAGCAACATTAAAGACAAAGAAACAAGTACAGCATTCTCCTACTCCGACCACCATGCCTAAAAAACAGATGCTCAAAATGGCCGAAGACCTAATTTCTTTGATCAGGGGTTCCCATCCCCCTCCTGAGGCCTAGGCAAGAGACAGAGTATGTTTCTTCTGATCAGGTTTCTATTTCCTCTGATTCCACTTCTGAACAAGATTACTCCATGCGTCCCTATGGATTCTGATGCTGAAGAATCCATTCCTTCAGCTTCTCCTCCTGAAGACTATTCTTATGGGGAAACCCTGCATACCATGAGGGAACATTTCCACTGGGAGAGCCAAGATTATTCTGAATCTAAGAAAAGGCTCAAGAGACTTTCTGCTACTTCCTCAGCACAGACCCCTTGCTATTCCACCTGTTCTAGACATTGTGGGCGATGTATTCTCAGAGTCCGGCCTGTCCCCAGACTCTCTACCCCCTCCACCTGCTAAGCCAGACAGATACTACAGGGTCCCGGATTCTCATAAATTCCTGTATAAAAACCCCGCTGCTGACCCAGAAACTATATCACAAGGTCCCAAGGGGATTAAAGCTTCCACTGCAAAAAAAACTATCCCCTCTGATAGGGATTCCAGGGCTCTAGACAGATGGGGGAAAAAGTCTACACTTCTGCTACCCTGGCTGTAAGGGCCTTAAATTGTCAGTTTCATATGCTTAAATATCAGCAATATTTAATGTCACTGCTTAAACAGAAAATGTTGACACATACTGAATGTTCAGAGAACAAGGAATTGCAGGATTTATTGCATGCAGCTGAACAAGTGGGAAAGTATACTTTGCAATGTGGTTATGATTCACTGGAGGCCTCCTGCAGGGCCGCTGTTACAGGTTCTGTTATTAGAAGGCATGCTTGGTTAAAGGAACAAAATCTGCCTGATCATGTTAAAGCAAAATTATTAGATGCACCATTACAGCATGATACTCTGTTTGGTACTAAAGCAGAAGAGGTGTTGAAGAAAATGGAGGATAAAACAAAATCCATGCAGACAGTCAAGGATTTCTTACAGGTACAGCCACCCAGATTTAGCAGAAACTTGCCTTCTAAAAATTGGTCCTTTCCAGTGTCAGACAGACCACAAAGAGGCAGATAACAGGCATCCCAGAGGCAGAGGTCAGACCCAAGGCTCATACAGGCCTAAACAATGGGGTGCTCCTACCCCCAAAAGCGGAGAAGACAAATCACAACCTTACAGGAAACAGTCCCAGTGACTTTCCTCTACCAGATCCAAGCACTTTTCTTTTGGCAGCCCCCTTGGGGGGGAACTAGCACTTTTTTCATCAAATTGGCAAAGGATTACCCAAGACAAATGGGTCCTGAACATGGTGTCCCAAGTCTACAGGTTCCATTTCCACACACTATCAAGGTCAAAAGGTATGCCACACCTGCCACACAGTCAATGGGCAGAGGCACAAAAACAAATTACAGCCCTCATGGACATGAGGGCCATTCAGCAAGTATCACAGCAAGAGCAGGGGCAAGGATTTTACTCCAGACTTTTCCTAGTACCCAGAAAGGACAAAACCTGGAGACCAATACTGGACCTGTCTATACCAAATACATTCCTGGAAGTTCCAAAATTCAAGATGTTGACTCTACAGCAGCTACTGCCCATGCTGGGCAAGAAGGCTTGGCTCGTAACTTTGGATCTAAAAGAGGCATACTTGCATGTCCCAATCAGACAATCTTGCAGAAGATACCTCAGATTCATAGCTGGCTCAATGCATTACCAATTCTCTGCACTGCCCTTTGGCTTATCTACTGCGCCCTGGGTCTTCACAAAATGCCTGGCACCAGTAATTGCGTTTTGCAGACAAAAAAGAATTCAAATATATCCCTACTTGGACGACTGCCTAATTCAAGCAGAGAACAAAGACATTCTTCTAAAGCATCTGGCGTTTGTAAAAAGATTACTAATTGGCCTAGGGTACACAATAAATGAAAAGAAATCAAAACTAGTGCCCTCTCAAGAGATAATATTCCTGAGTGCAAGCCTAAATACAACTGCCCAGATGGCTTATCTCATGCCAGACAAACAAAAGCAACTGGCTACTTACTTCAAGAATTTGGCAACAAAAACCCACTTATCTGCAAGGAAAATCCTGCAGGCCTTGGGTTTCATGGCATCCTGCATACTACTAATTCCATATGCCAGACTGCATATGAGGAAACTACAATGGTATCTAAAAAGTGTTTGGACTCGGCATTGCCACAGCTTGGAGACAGTAATTGCACTCATCCCGTGCCTGCAACTGGAGTTTCGATGGTGGGCAGAAGCCTGTCACCACAACAAGGGTCTGCCATTCAGTTTACCCACAGCCAGACAGATACTGACAACGGACACATCAGATTACTCCTGGGGAGCCCATATGGCAGGAAAATGTATTCAGGGCTCATGGCCTGCAAACCAGATGCATCTTCACATCAATCAAAAAGAGATGCTAGCTGTACAAAATGCCCTGACAGCTTTCAAGGACCTGCTTCATCCAGAACAACTACTGATAAAGACAGACAAAACTATGGTTATGTGGTACATAAGCAGGGAGGAACACATTCCTACCCCCTCTGCAGACGAGCAATGACCTTATGGGACACAGCATTGGCATTTCAAGTTCACCTGAAAGCACGATTCCTGCCAGGAAAAACAAATACTCTGGCAGACTAACTAAGCAGAAACCTCATGGATCCCCACGAATGGAAACTGGATCCACAAGTCTTCAGCATGATAATAAGGAAATGGTGATGCCCAGACATAGATCTATTTGCCTCCCCTCACAACTGCCAATTACAGAGATTTTGCACAAGGATTTATCACAAGCAAGCATGGAAAGTGGACGTCCTATCCTTCAGCTGGAAAAATCTAACAGTTTATGCTTTTTCCCCACTGCCTTTCCTTCCCAGGGTACTCCTAAAGGTCAGACGAGAGAAGCCAAACATGATACTGATTGCACCAGACTAGCCACACCAGCACTGGTAACCAATCCTAAAGAGCTTGTCTCAAGGTCCAGCATGGATACTGCCTCAAACTTCTCACTTGCTGACCCAACAAAACAATCGGATCTTGCACAGCCAGCTCAGGACCTTAAATCTGGCGGCATGGTGAATAATGTAGCCATTCAGAACACTCCTGTTTCAAAAGCTGTTATGGATGTTATCTTGGAGGCCAGGAGGCCCAGCACCAGAAAATCTTATGCAGAAAAATGGAAGAGATTCTGTGCTTGGAACCAGGAACAAGGCATTGACACGTGTACACCCAATATCCCTCAGATTTTACAATACTTAACTGAGATGCTAAACAAAGGCCTTTCTTTCTCATCTATTAAGATTCATGCCTCTGCCATTTCAGCCCACTACAATACGGAACCACCTATCTTTTCTCATCCTTTAATAAAGCAGTACCTCAGAAGGGCCAAAAACATTAGGCCTCCAAGGAGAGCACCAATTCCGACCTGGGACCTCAATTATATTTTGGAAAAACTCACACTGCCTCCTTTCGAGCCAGCATCAACAGCAGGTATAACATTTTTATCCTGGAAAACAGCTCTGCTCCTAGCAATAACCTCTGCAAGGTGAGTCTCGGAGTTACAAGCACTCATGGCTGTGGAACCTTTCATCATTTTTCATCCAGACAGGGTTTCTCTGAGGACAAACCCTACATTCATGCCTAAGGTGGTGTCCAGTATGGCCCTCAACCAAACCATTCACTTGCCCACCTTTTATCCTAATCCACAGAACATGGGTGAGTAAATTCTGCATTCATTGGACATACGCAGGCAGCTGTTCATCGTGTTACACTGCTGCAGTCATTACACTTGGGTTATCCTGCCATCAGGCAGTTCCCCAGTCGGCCTGAGTTCCAAAGTCTTGGTCCGACGACGGTTGCTGTCACCTCTTCCCTGACGTCAGTGCGGCAGGGGTATATAAGATGCAGCCGACGCCATTTTCTTCAGTTTTTCTTGACGTGCGTTGCCCGAAGCAGAAGCAGTTCGCAAGTGCCGGTCGGCCGACTCCTGTAATTTGCATTCCGAATCCAGAACCCAAGTCTTCTAAAAAAGCTAAGTACCCCGTTGGGGAAACTTTTTCTTGCCTCAGACCGATGTCAGTAAAAGTTAATAACTGTATTTCTTGTGGGAAGCAAATACCTCATAAGGATTTCCATTCCTATTGTATTCCATGCCTAGGCCCAGACCACGACGTCACTGGTTGTCGGTTTTGTGCTAGATTTAACAAGCGCACTATTAAACGTCGGTTTGAATTTGCCCATTATTTTGGCAGAAAATTCAATTACACCATGCCGTCGGAACTTCCGACGACCGGAATACATAAAAAGCGCAAGGACAAAGACAGGCATCCGAGGCCCAAAACTGACGACGAGGCCTCTTCTAGGCCGGTCGCCGGTTCTCCGCTTTTCAGCGAGGCGCCTATGCAGCCCCTGACGACTGCTTCCACCGAACCACAGACTGCCTCAGACTCCCTTGTGGAGCTGGCTGGGCCTTCGGACACACTAGGTATTCAGATTACCGAACTTAACCCTACAGAGGGAACCGAGGTAGCTGAGCAATCCACAGCTACAGAGGGTGTTTTCAGACCTGCCCATTTAACCATTAAACCCTCTGTTAAGTCTAAGCCCCCCCTTAAAAGCAAAGAAACAGACACAGCAATCTCCAGGACGGGCTACCATGCCTAAGAAACAAATGCTAAAAATGGCCTAAGACCTAATCACCCTGATCAGGGGGTCCCATCCCCCTCCTGATAAAAGGCCCAGACAAGATGCAGACTATGAATCGTCTGACCAGGTGTCCATTTCCTCAGCCTCATCCTCAGACATAAGATATTCCTTACCCCCCTTATGAGGATTCTGATGCTGAGGAATCAATTCCATCAGCCTCTCCGCCTGAGGACTATTCCTTTGGGGAGACCTTACATACCATGAGGGAACATTTCCACTGGGAAGGCCAGGATTTACTCAGAATCCAAGAAAAGGCTCAGAGACTTCCTTTTATTGCCTCAACACAGACCCCTTGCTATCCTGCTGGATGATGTGTACTCTGAATCCAGCTTAAACCCTGACTCCTTATCCCCCAGCCCCGGTTAAACCTGATAGATCTTATAGAGTCCCTGACTCTTCACAAATTTCTGTACAAAAGCCCTGTTGCTGACCCTGAAACTATTTCTCAGGGACCCAAAGGGATTAAGGCCTCATCAGCTAAAAACCCAGTTCCCTCTGACAGAGATTCCAGAGAATTGGACAGATAGGAAAAGAAAGTATATACGTCTGCAACTTTAGCAATGAGAGCCTTGAATTGCCAGTTTCACATGAAACAAAATATGCTTCCAGATTCAGATCCTCCTAATTTGAAAGAAATGCAGGATTTATTGCATGCAGCTGAACCAAGTGGGAAAACATAACTTGCAATGTGGCTTTGATTCCTTAGAGGTCTCCTGTAGTGCAGCAGTTACAGGCTCTGTCATTAGAAGGCATGCTTGGTTAAAAGAACATACGCTACCAGATCATGTTAAGGCCACATTATTGGATGCACCTTTGCAGCGGGATTTGTTGTTTGGAGTTAAGGCAAAGGAGGTATTAAAAAAGATGGAGGATAAGGCAAAATCTATGCAAACTGTGAAAGATTTCTTACATGTTCAGCCTGCTCGTTTTAGCAGAAATTGGCCAACAAAGAATTGGTCCTTTCCAGTCACAGACAGACCTCAAAGGGGCAGATATAGACGTCCAAGAGGTAGAGGTCAGACACAAGGCCCCTACAGACCTCGACAATGGGGTACACCAGGCCAGAAAGAAGGGGAAGACAGGCCTCAACCTTATAAAAAACAGCCTCAATGACTTTCCACTACAGCTGCCAACAGCTCTCTCTTGGCAGCCCCCTTAGGAGGAAAACTGGCACTTTTCTATCACAATTGGCATTGCATCACCAAAGACAAATGGGTTCTCAACATTATATCTCAAGGTTACAAGTTCCACTTTCACGCTCTGCCAAGGTTAAAAGGAATTCCAAATCTGCCACCAAATCAATGGGCAGAGGCTCAAAAACAAGAGCACTCATGGACATGAGAGCTATTCAAAAGGTACCACCACAAGAGCAAGGACGAGGATTTTACTCAAGACTTTTTCTGGTTCCCAGAAAGCACAAAGCCCGGAGACCCATTCTGGACCTTTCCTCACTGAACACTTATCTGGATGTTCCGAAATTCAAAATGTTGACACTACAGCAGCTTCTTCCCATGCTAGGCAAGAAAGCTTGGCTCGTGACTTTGGACCTCAAAGAGGCATACCTGCATGTCCCTATCAGACAAAACTGCAGAAGATACCTCAGATTCCTAGCTGGTTCAGTGCACTATCAATTCTCTGCACTTCCCTTTGGCTTATCTACTGTGCTCAGGGTCTTCACAAAGTGCCTGGAACTACAATGGTACCTAAAGAGTGTATGGTCTCAACACTGTCAAAGTTTGGAAACAAATTCCTTGCCTTCAACAGGAGTTTCGATGGTGGGCTCAAGCTTGTCACCTCAACAAGGGACAGCCTTTTACTCAACCCACCACCAGGCAAACACTGACAACAGATGCATCGGATTACGCCTGGGGAGCACACATAGCAGGAAAATGTATTCAGGGCGAGTGACCCACAGAGCAAAGACATCTCCACATCAATCAAAAAGAGATGCTAGCTGTACAAAATGCAATTATATCTTTCAAGGATCTGCTGCATCCAGGACAATTACTACTAAAGACAGACAACACCACAGTTATGTGGTACGTAAACAAGCAAGGGGGCACACACTCATACCCCCTCTGCAGACAAGCCATGACCTTGTGGAACACAGCTTTAAACTACCAAGTTCATCTGCAAGCACAATTCCTGCCAGGAGAGAAAAACACACTGGCAAACGACCTAAGCAGAAACATCATGGATCCCCACGAATGGGAATTGAACCCACAAATATTCAGAATGATAATACACAAATGGTGGATACCGGGCATAGATCTGTTTGCATCCCCAATGAACTGCCAATTACTGAAATTCTGCACAAGGAGCTACCATACACAAGCATGGAAAGTGGATGCCCTCTCATTCAGCTGGAAAAAAACTACAAGTATACGCCTTCCCTCCTTTACCTCTCCTTCCAAAGGTACTCATAAAAGCTAGGCAGGAGGAGCCAAAAATGATCTTGATTGCACCAGACTGGTCACGCCAGCACTGGTACCCAATCTTAAAAAACTTAGCACAAGAACCACTCTGGATTTTGCCTCAAATCCCACAGTTGTTGACACAGCACAACAATCAGATACTTCACAGCCAGCTAAAGACCTTAAATCTAGCTGCATGGAAAATTCCTTAGCCAAGCAAGCATTGCCTCTGTCCAAAGCTGTTATGGATGTCATTCTCAAGGCCAGAAGGCCTAGCACCAGGAAAGCCTACTCTGATAAATGGAAGAGATTCTGTGCCTGGAACCAAGTGCACAGCTTTGACCCTCTTGTCCCAAACATTCCTCAGATACTTCAATACTTAACTGAGATGCTGGACAAGGGCCTCTCCTTCTCATCTATCAAGATCCACGCCTCAGCCATTTCTGCTCATTACAACACGGATCCACCAATTTTTTCTAATCCTTTGCTCAAACAGTACCTCAGAGGGGCTATAAATATGAGACCACCCCGTAGAGCACCTACACCAACTTTGGACCTCAACTTTGTTTTGGAAAAATTAACTTTACCTCCTTTTGAGCCAGCTAACACAGCATAATTAAAATACATCTCTTGGAAGACTGCTCTGCTACTGGCAATAACATCAGCACGAAGAGTTTCAGAATTACAGGCACTAATGGCAGTGGAACCTTTCCTCATCTTCCACAAGACAGGGTGTCCTTAAGAACTAATCCTATATTCATGCCAAAGATGGTATCAAGTGTGGCTCTAAACCAAACTATTCACTTGCCAACCTTTTATCCAAAACCACAGAACAAAGGGGGAGACTACTACATTCTTTGGACATTCGCAGACAGTTACGCTTCTACTTGGACAAAACCAAAGCTTTCAGAAAATTAGAGCAATTACTGGTAGCATACGCTGCAGGAGCACAGGGAAAAGCCATTTCAAAGCAGACTATTTCAAAATGGATAGCACACTGTATACATTTCTGCTATACCCACCATGGGAAACCTGTACCTAGCAGCATTAGATCTCACTCCACCAGGGCAACAGCCACTTCAACTGCCTACCTCAGAGGAGTGCCTACCAAGGATATTTTGGAAGCAGCAATATGGAGTTTTGTGCATACCTTCACCAAACATTACCATTTGCCTTTATACTCCAAATCCAGAGCTGGCTTCGCCACTGCTGTGCTGCAGGGCCTTATAGCCACTCCTAATGCCTTATAGATCCAGCCTCCCTACCTCAGCTTTGGGATTCTACCCAAGTGTAATGACTGCAGCAGTGTAACACGAACATAGTACAGTTTTGTACCTACCATAAATGTAGATGTTTGAGTGTAAACACTGCTGCAGTCCAGGTTACCCTACCTCCTTCCCCTCTTACTTTCTGGTACGTACCTAGCTCATCTACCCTTTATTACCTAAGCGGAGTATTTGCTGCTAATTAAAAATGGTTGTTTGCTTTTCTTTTATATATTTTACTAGCAATTTGAATTGCCTACCTATTTGGGGGCACCTGACATCTGGGGCAAGAAAAACTGAAGAAAATGGCGTCGGCTGCATCTTATATACCCCTGGCGCACTTGACGTCAGGGAAGAGGCGACAGCAACCAACGCCGGACCAAGACTTTGGAACTCAGGCCGACTGGGGAACCGCCTGACGGCAGGATAACCCAAGTGTAATGACTGCAGCAGTGTTTACACTCGAACATCTACATTTATGGTAGGTACAAAACTGTACTTTACGATTCTACTTGGACAGAACTAAAACTTTCAGAAAGACTGAGCAACTTTTAGTGTCTTATGCTGCAGGATCACAAGGAAAGGCTATCTCAAAACAGACTATTTCTAAATGGATAGGCCATTGCATCTGTTTCTGCTATCTTCAACATGGCAAATCAGTGCCTAAGGGCATTAGGCCTCATTCCACCAGAGCAGCAGTCACTTCAGCAGCCTTCCTCAGAGGAGTACCAACCAAAGATATCTTAGAGGCTGCAACCTGGAGTTCAGTGCACACCTTCACAAAGCACTACCACCTACCACTTTACTCTAAGTCCAGGACAGGCTTTGCCACTGCAGTTCTGCAGGGCCTCATAGCCTCTCCTAATCCTATTTAGCCCAGCCACCCTTCCTCAGCTTTGGGATTCAACCCAAGAGTAATGACTGCAACAGTGAAACACGATGAACATAGTACAGTTGTGTACCTACCATAAATGTAGATGTTCAAGTGTATTCACTGTTGCAGTCCAGGTTACCCACCCACCATCCTCCTTTTCTTTGCTGGGACTTTTCTGCACTTCTCTATCCTATACAACCTATTTGGTGTATTTGCTTGTAGAGGAAGGACCTGTTATTATTGTGCATGCATTTTTATTGGCATATTTTTTCAGCCTTCCAATTTGGGGGCACCTGACATTTGGGGCAAGAAAAATTGAAGAAAATGGCGTCTCCTGCATCTTTTATACCCCTGGCGCACTGACGTCAGGGAAGAGGCGACAGCAGCCGACGCCGGACCTAGACTTTGGAATTCGTGCCGACTGCGGGTAGCCTGCCAGCAGGATAACCCAAGAGTAATGACTGCAACAGTGAATACACTACACTCAAACATCTACATTTATGGTAGGTACACAACTGTTCTTGTGTCCCCATCCTACACCAAGTGCAACAGCCGTTATGCCTTTGTTCTCCCTTGGGACAAGCACCAAGAGATGCTCTAAAATTTGCTTGGCCTCCAGGTCATCTTTATGCTTTATTCCCTAGTTCCCCTCATAGTGAAGTTTCTTCAGAAAGCAGCCCGTTGCAAAGCCCCTGTGATCTTCACTGACCCCTTTTGCCATCACCGGGTGTTGTTTTCCTTCCTGTGGCCTCTTCTGAAACACCCCGGTTGGGTGTTGGATCCCATTCCAGATCATCTCTCATCCAGCCTAGCTGGACCCCCCCCTCATCTGCAGTACCTAAAGTTGACTGCATGGTTCTACTCGTCCCCTTTATGGCCAGGAATCCCATGTTTTCACAGGAGGTGGTTCAGGTATTATCATCTTCTCAGAAGGAATCCACTAGAAACGTGTATACCAGTAAATTGAAGACCTTTATTTTTTGGACAGAGGCTCTGGGACCTGACCCCTTCTCAGCCCCCTTGGAGTCCGTTTTGGATTTCCTAATTGAGCTGTTTGGTTCAGACTCTAGTTTCTCTATTGTCAAGGTTCAGTTAACAGACATTTTGAATTTCATGTTTGCAGAGATATGTCCTTGACTTCTCTCAAATTTTCCAAAACCTTTCTAAAAGGTGCTTTTCTTCATCCTCCAGTATGGGATCAGTTGCCTCCTTGAAATCTGCCATTTATTGTTTAGATTTTGACTGGTCCCCCTTTTGAAACTTTAAGCCTCCTCTGATTTAAAGCTTTTTGTGTTGGAAATTTTTGTTTTTGGTGGTGATTACCTTGACCAGGAGGGTTTTAGAATTGCAAGCACTTTATTCTTCACCTTATTTAATTTTCCATAAGGACACTGTTTCTTTTGATACAAACCCTTCCGTTATGCATAAGATAGGTTCAGAGACTAACCTTCACAGGTCCGTTTATATTCCTCTGTTCTTTACCAATTTTTCCGACAAAGGTGAATACCTTCTGCATTGTTTGGACGTGCATAGGCAACAAGGATTTTATCTTGACTGTATGTAGTAATCCTTCAGAAAATCTAGCCAATCGTTTATTTCCTTCTCAAAATCCAGGCCATGGCTCACCTGTGTCTAAAGTACTTTATCCAGTTGGTTGTCAGATTGAATGTCATTTGCATATTTTCTGAGAGGCAGGTCTCTTTCATCAAAGCCTAGGAGCTGTTCAATTAGGGCTGGCTTCTTCTGCAGCATTTCTTTCAATATTACCCATGGATGATATCTGTGCTGCTGCTACTTGGTTGGGCCATCATACCTTTGTGACTTTCCAACTGTTGCATATGTCTGGTCAGGTACATGACAAAGGAAGGGTTATACTTGATGGTGGATCTAATAAGGGCTGAATAAAGTGGCACTATGACTTCCTTGGACCTGGATGCTATGCCCTTACTTATACATTGGACAATATACAGTGATTTTCTTATTACCATGACCACATGCTAGTCAAAGGCCAGATTACTGTCTCAATATGTTCCCAGATCCCTGACTACTGGGTTGATTTTTAGGGGTGTCTTATTGATTGAGTAGTAAGCCTGGGTGGCCATTTTCCCAAAAGACACAATAATGCATTGCTTGGCATTGAGTTTTAATCTTTAACTTTGGCACTAGTCATTTGTTCATGTTAAACTCTCTTGTAGGATGTTTGTGTAATAGGAGAAATCTGTGATCGCTACAAATTTGTAGTTATCTGCAAACTTGTCAGCCAAAGGGCCTTGACATTAGTCTTTACCTCCAAGAAGTAGATTCCAAATAGGAGCAGACCCAGCATGGAGCCCTGAAATACACCGCTGGTTTCCTCCCACATACATCTCGGAGAGGTATACTAGAGGAACTGTTAATCTTCCACAAATACAATAGAATGTGTGCGTGTGAGGGGAGGGGCATACATGTAGACCTATATGCATCTTGTGACAGCTTGTTATTCTATCCAAACTTCGTAGTGCCTGGTGCCTTTTGATTGATGGAATAGGCTGTGTTATAAGAATATTTACAGTGTGAATTATTTTGCTGTCAGATTTTTTTTGTAAGTTTGCAAAACAAAATCTATCTTTCTGAATGTTTAACAAATGTGCTTGTATTTTAAACAAAACAATGGATTGGGACTGCAAGTATAAGGGTTGTTTACACAAAAATACCAGCAAAATGAATGTGATTCCATTTGTAGATGCCATTTACCTTCGTGTAAACATACAGAACAGACAAGACATTGCATCAATGTCCAGGAATATTTTGAACTACTAAAAACATAACATGCACATGTGTATACATTTGCATGTGTGTATATATACACACAAAAGCAGACACACACATATAAGCAGACAAGTTTGTAGATAAATATAGATACACAAAGATAAAAAAGGAAAGCAGAATGATCTTGTGCAGCTGTAGCTTATTTGACAGATGCATACAGAGCTGCTGACTGCAGTAATTTCTCACTGCTGTGACCGGAGTTGTTACACAGCTGTTAGAAGCTCATCAGAGTTGTTACATATGCATTTACACATGTCCCAGGATGTGCAGTTAGCCATATGTCACACACATACCTGGATGTGCATTCAGCCATATGTCACACACATACCTGGATGTGCATTCAGCCATGTGTCAGTGTCACACACTTACCTAGAGGTGAAGTTAGCCTTGTATTATGATGAAGGTCATTACTAGTACATCCAAGGCTGGGACTGTAGGTGTTTTTGTTTGCCTTATAATTACTGAATCTGTTGGTGCAAAACAGATGAGAGTAAATGAGCAAATAACTATGGTCTTTTATATCTTTTTCCTTAACAGGTGGTACTTTTAATTTAAAAAATTCCTCAGGACTGCGACCTTTCCTTCCGGTAAGTGATGCGTTATATTCTGACTCAGTTTAGTGTGTTTTTATGTTAATTGTATTTTGAATGTTTATTAACATGGTGAAACCTTCAAACCTCCAAGCATATATGCGAGTGTGCATTTAGATAACAGATTCAGGAGCATCAGTCTGGTTAAGAACTTTGTCTTGCAGTAATGCAGGTGGTAGTAGTAGGAATCAAACATAGGTCAACAGGATGCCACTTTTCTGTAGCTCATTTCTGTAACCCACTGAGTTGTGATGCTAGCAGATTGGAGGTCAGCTGCCCAGTGATGCCACTGAGTATATAAGCTGAACTGTGTCCTGCCCCTCTATACCTGTCAAGAGCTGTATATTTAAAAGGACTGATCATTTTAATGCCCTTTCTATAGAAAATATAACATCTGTCCAATCTAGAGGCATGGCCTTTCCTCTAGAATTCTTTTCCATAGTCTGGGTCATATGAAGAGGGAGTTTGCTGAATGAAGGGTTTACTGAATGTCTGTTTTAGGAAGGTATTCACACTCATTTCTTTTGGATTCATTATGAATCTTCTTCTCTCATTTAATCAACATTATTCAAATCCAAAGCATCTGAAGCTTTGGGAGTTTGCTAGTTAAAACAGTGATGCTCCCAAGGTTGCAGATTCCCATGATACTCTTCTGTTCTAACCCTACTCTGCTCTACCCCTTCCCCTAATGCTACATATTACCTTACAAAAAAACTTTCCACTAACAGTACTACTACAGAAGGCGCTTACACTGCCTGTACACTAGTACACATCCATAACACTGCTATCTTTTTACTTAGTCCTTACTCTAACCTAAACCTGCAAACACTCGTGCACACATTCCCACCCCCATTAACATGAGTGCAGGTGCGCACACATGCATGCGCACATACATATGCGCATGCCACGCACACACACACCATAACCCAAAGCACATCCCTTATCCAAAATGGAGCAGTTGACATTCCTCCATTGAATAAACTCAGAGGTTAAAATGGAGCAGTTGACATTCCTCCATTGAATAAACTCCGAAGCTGACAAATAGTGCTTTTATGAAAAAAGACAGCAGTGTGCAGTCTTTCACAGTCAACCTTTAAAAGTGAACTGCTGTCATTTACTATCTGTATGTGCATCTATATGTTATAAACTGGTCACTCAGTCTACAAACAGAGCGGTGTCTACCATTGCTGATCATCATAAGCATCATTGCTACAGTAGCCTTGGCTATATTGGTTATATCCTCCTAATATTGTACATCCAGCCATCCTCCAAAGCTTCAGGGCACCTTCCACTCTCCCAAACCATTAGTCAGCTCAAGCTGAGCTGACTCAAAAGTCATGTTTGGGTTGGCAAGACCTTCAGAAATGTTCTGCTCCAGAAGAGCATTGTTCTTGCGGGCTGTCAAGGGTTGACAGTCCGATTGGAGTTAATTTTTTCTGATAGAAATTGTACTTTTTCTGTAAAATATTTATTTTAAAGCTAGAGTAAAGCATTTTTACTGACTGCCTTGTGACTTTTAGTTATTTTTAAGTGGGAGCGCCTTATTTTTAATGTTGTGGTGTAAGCTGTGCTGTTTTACTTTTGAGTGCTTGGTAGGTGTTCGTATTGTTTTTACTGGAGAAAATACCGCGTTACCATTTTCCTCTCTTACTGACTGCTGCTGTCAGGCTTCCCCACGAATCAGACATCATTTTCTGCTCAACCATGGAAACAACTTATTGGTTTCTCAGTTCTTCCTTCCGGCTACAAAAAGAAGAAACTTGCTGAAGAGCCTTTGCCACCACAGTAGGCTGTTAAAGTGCCTGAGCCTCAGATGCATGACTGTCTGTGACCATTTCTGGTTTCTTAGACCACTTATCCTGGCTCCCTCTAGTGCAGTCCCTTCAGCCACCATGGAAAGGGAATATATCCATCCTCTGCGGCTGTTGGAGTGATTTATGGGGCTTAGCACAGAGTTTAGTTCAGACTCTTGACCCTTCCAACACATTTGTTATTTGAGAAAGAGATTCTTCATTTTGTGAAGAGGTTCGAGGTTTTGAACTACAAAGTGATTGTGATGGGACAGATTTGCTGTATCCTCAGATTTCTGCTTCAAATTTTGAGGAGTGTGTGGATTTGGCCAGTCCCTTAGAAGGGTATTCTTTCTCTGAAACTATTTTACTAGTTGATGTTCTTCGTGTTTCACTGTTGCAGTGGGTTATCTGCATGCAGTTGCCCTCAGTTGGCCTGATTAACAAAGTTGTGGGTCCTGCGTCGGATGCTGTCCCTTCTTCCATGACGTCCGGTCATCAGGGGTATAAAGCATGCAGCCGACGCCATTACATCAGTCTTTCTTGCCATGCGGTGCCCGAAGCAGAAGCAGTTTGCAAGTGCCGGTCGGCCGACTCCAGAAATTTTCATTTTCGAGTTTCAGAACCGAAGTCTTCAACTAAAGCTAAGTACCCTATTGGGGAAACTTTCTTGCTCCTTACCGATGTCAGTAAAAGTTAATAATTGCATTACTTGTGGAAAGCAAATACCTCACAAAGATTTTTATTTGTACTGTATTCCTTGCCTGGGCCCTGACCAAGACGTACCTTGCAGTCAGTTTTGTGCATTATTTAATCAGCGCACTGTCCGTCGTCTGTATATTTTTGCCTCTAAATATTTCGGTTCTCAGTTTAATTATCCAGAAATGTCGTCGGTTAGCCATCCGACGTCCGGGATTACGAAAAAATGCAAAGATAAAGACAGAGACAGGCCGCCTAGGTCTAAAGCTGCCAGCGACACTTCTCCTAAGCCAGTCGCCAGTACTCAGTGAGGCGCTTTCGCAGCCCCTGATACCCGCAACTTCTGATTCGCAGGCCTCTACTGAGA
Organism: Protopterus annectens; assembly: GCF_019279795.1. NCBI lineage: Eukaryota > Metazoa > Chordata > Ceratodontiformes > Protopteridae > Protopterus > Protopterus annectens. Next base: position 705,990,943 of record NC_056736.1, read on the forward strand.
CCCATTCGTAGTCCGGTATGCCGCGAGATGCTTCAACTGTGGAACCTGCAGATGTCTCTACCTTGGAATGGTCCGGAGCCGCTGTGCAGGCACCGGCTTCTGAGGGTGTATTCAGGCCTACGGACTTGCATATTAAACTGACGCCTCCTTCTTCATTTAGGCCTAAATCTCGAACCATGCCTAAGAAACCAACGCCCAGGCCGCATGCTCAGACCTCTATGCCTAAAAAACAAATAAGAATGGCTGAAGATCTTATAACTTTAATCAGGGGAAGCCAACCTCCCCCTTCTAAGAGACCTAGGACTGAAGTTGTTTATGAATCTTCTGACCAGAATTCTGATTTTTCTGATTCTTCTGATGATGTGGATTTACCCTTATCCACTTATGAGGATTCTGATGCAGAGGACTCTATTCCCTCTGCTTCCCCTCCAGAGGATTTTTCTTTTGGTGAAACCTTACATTCTGTAAGGGAGCATTTCCACTGGGAAAGCCAGGATTTTTCTGATTCATAAAAGAGGCTTGGGGATTTCTTACTCTTGCCTCAGCATAGGCGTTTAGCTATACCTCCTGTACTAGACATTGTTGATGATGCCTTTTCGGAATCTAGTTTGGCCCCTGATTTTTTGCCTCCTGCTACCAGAAAACCTGACAGGTACTACAGGGTTCCTGATTCACACAACTTTCTTTTTAAAAATCCTATTGTGGATCCAGAGACCATTTCACAGGGACCCAAGGGCATTAAGGCTTCTACTGCTAAAAATCCTACCCCTTCTGATAGAGACTCCAGGGTGCTGGATAGATGGGGTGTAAAGGTTTACACTTCTGCGATCTTGGCCATTAGGGCTTTAAACTGCCAATTTCATATGTTAAAGTATCAACAACATGTTAATGGGTTGCTTAAACAGAAAATGATGTGATTCCTGACTGTGCTGAAAATAAAGAATTACAGGATTTAATGCATTCTGCTGAACAGGTTGGTAAACATACTTTGCAATGTGGATTTGATTCATTAGAGGCCTCTTGCAGGGCTGCTGTTACTGGGTCTGTGCTCAGAAGGCATGCTTGGCTTAAGGAGCAATCTTTGCCTGATCATGTTAAAGCTAAACTGTTGGGATGCTCCCTTAAATCAGGACTACCTGTTTGGCAACAAAGCTGAGGAAGTCCTTAAAAAGATGGAAGATAAAGCTGAATCTACGCAAACTGTTAAAGATTTCTTGCAAGTTCAGCCTCCTAGATTTAGTAGGCATTGGCCCTCTAAGAATTGGTCCTTTCCAGCCCCTTCCAGGTCTTCTCAAGCCAAACCCAGAAACAGCAGAAACCCCAGATTTCAGTCCCAGGAGACACACAAGACTATGCAGTGGGGGATTTCTGCACCCAAATCTGGGAGTAGTAAGAATCCCCCCTATGGAAAACTGCCTCAATGACGTGATTTTAAAACTTCCAAGCACTTCCCAGCTGAATGCTCCTTTAGCCGGAAAGATTGGTCTGCAGGCCAAAAACTGAGAACTCATTACCCAGGACAAATGGGTTTTAAATATAGTGTCCCAGGGATACAGATGTCACTTCCAAACATTACCAACACCAAGCTGGTGGCCAGATCTACCCCCAAATCAGTGGGCAAGAGGCCCAAAATCAAGTTCTCTCTCTTAAGCATGGGGACTATTCAGTTGGTACCAGAAGAGGAAAAGGGACAAGGTTTCTATTCAAGACTTTTCCTGGTACCCAGAAAAGGCAATACATGGCATCCTATCCTGGACCTTTCTACTCACTTTTCTGGTTGATTCCAAAATTCAAAATGCTGACTCTTCACCAGGTGCTTCCTATGCTAGGCAAAGATGCATGGTTGGCAACACTAGACTTAAAAGAAGCATACCTGCACATCCCTGTCAGGGAGTCTTGCAGAAGATACCTATGCTTCAAAGCAGGATGCACTATCAGTTCTCTGCACTGCCCTTTGGTTTATCTAGTGTGCCCAGGGTATTCACAAAGTGCCTAGCTCCAGTCATTGCATTTTGCAGGCAAATAAATATTCAAATATACCCACACCTGGACGATTGTCTAATTCAGGCAGAAAGCCAGGACATACTTTTGAATCATCTGGCCTTTGTTCAAAGGGTGCTGACTTGTCTGGGGTGCACCATAAATGAAAAGAAATCACACCTGGTAATCTGTCAAGTTATATTCCTGGGAGCAAGCTTGAATATAACTTCCCAGATGGCTTTCCTCACGCAAGAGATACAGATTTATTTGACAACCTACTTCAAACAAATGGCCACAAAAGCCCATCTATCTGCAAGGCAAATACTACAAGCATTGGGGTTCATGGCTTCCTGCATTTTTCTAATTCCATATGTAAGGCTGCATATGAGGAAACTACAATGGTATCTCAAAAGCCTGTGATGTCAACATTCACAGGATCTAGAAGCAATGATTCCTGTCATACCTTGCCCACGCCTAGAGTTCCTTTGGCTGGCAGAGGCCTGCCACAAAAACAGGGGACTACCATTCACACTACCCCCTGCCACCCAAACCTTAACAGACACATCAGACTATGCATGGGGGGCTCACCTGGCAGAGAAGTGCATTTAGGGCAAATGGAACCCAAGTCAAATGCACCTGCATATAAATCAAAAGGAAATGTTAGCTGCACAAAATGCTCTGACAGCCTTCAAGGACCGCATTCTTCCAGGACAACTAATGGTAAAGACTGACAACACCACTGTCATGGGGTACATAAACAAGCAGAGGGGTACACATTCTTACCCCTCTGCAGACTAGCCATGGCATTGTGGAACACAGCCTTGAGCTACCAAGTGAATCTACAAGCTCAGTTCCGGCCAGGAAAACTAAATACACTGGCAGACGGACTAAGCAGAAACCTCATGGACCCCACACAAGTGGTACTGGAACCAAAGATTTTCAACATGTTGACAAGCAAGTGGGGGAGCCCAGATATAGACCTGTTTGCCTCCCCCCAGTACCATCAGTTGGACACATTTTTGCACAAGGATTCCCCACAAGCTAGCTTGGAAAGTGGATGCTCTGTCCTTCAGCTGGAAAAAACAGTTTATGCCTTTCCTCCTTGCCTCTGCTCTCCAAGGTGCTACTAAAGATCAGACAGGACAAGCCAAGGACGTTTTTAATTGCATCAGACTGGCCACGCCAACACTGGTGTACCCCCTCTTGCTCAGTGTCACACTTGGCCCCATGGCACATGCCTCCGACTCTTTCCCTGTTGTCTCAGCAGGAGAACCAGATTCTGCACCCTCAGCTGCAAACCCTGAACCTAGCAGCCTGGCTAATTACCTAATCTCTCCTTTACCATCCCTCAGTAAATCAGTGATGGATATCATTTTAGAGGCAAGGAGGCCTAGTACTAGAAAATCTTATGCTGCAAAATGGAAACGATTTTGTGCCTGGAATCGATCTCAAGGGATGAGCGCAGCAGTGCCCATTTTACCTCAGATTCTACAGTACCTGACTGAGATGCTTCATAAGGGCTTGTCCTTTTCCTCCATCAAAATTCATGCCTCAGCCATTTCAGCTCATTACAGCATAAAGCCTTCTCTAATCCACTGTTCAAGCAGTTCCTCAGGGGGGCCAAAAATTTAAGGCCACCCAGGACAGCGTCAACTCCAGGCTGGGACCTTAACTTTGTCTTGGAGAAACTCACTCTTCTTCCTTTCGAGCCAGCTGCTACTGCAGATTTAAAATTCCTTTCCTGGAAAACAGTTTTCCTTTTAGCAATCACTTCTGCAAGAAGGGTATCCGAATTACAGGCCCTTATGGCAGTGTAGCCTTTCATCATCTTTCATGCGGATAGGGTGTCCCTCAGAACCAATCCCTTCTTCATGCCCAAGGTGGTATCCAGTGTGGCTCTTAATCAGTCCATTCATTTGCCTACCTTCTTTCCTAACCCACAGAACAAAGGGGAATGGATACTGCACTCCTTAGATGTGCACAGACGACCTAGATTTTACTTGGACAGGACTAAACCTCAAAGGAAATCTGAACAACTGCTGGTGGCATTTTTGCTGCAGGGACAGAGGGGAAAGCTATTTCAAAGCAAACCATTTCAAAATGGATAGGCCACTGCATTCATTTCTGCTATAAGCAGCATGAAAAACCTATCCCACAGGGCATCACACCCCATTCAACCAGGGTTGCATCTACCTCCACAGCCTTTCTCAGGGGCGTTCCTACCAGGGACATCCTAGAAGCTGCTACCTGGAGTTCTGTACATACTTTCACCAAGCATTATCATTTGCCAATTTTCTCTAAATCCAGAGCTGGCTTTGCCACTGCTTTCTTGCAGGGTCTTATAGCTGGTCCTAATTCTATTTAAATTCCTCCTCCCAACCTTAGCTTTGGGAATCTAGCCAAATGTAATGACTGCAACAGTGAAACAGGAAGAACATAGTACAGTTGTGTACACTTACCATAAATGTAGATATTCGAGTGTATTCACTTTTGCAGTCCTGGGTACCCTCCCTCCAGCCCCCTTTCTTCTTTTGGCTATATCTCTACTCTCCTTTACTATGCTCAAAAAGCTTTTTGGTGTATTTGCTTTTTTGTTGGAGGTATATCCTTGTAATTATAGGTTCATAGGTAAGTACTAGGCTATCTGCCCAAGGGCATTTATAAGCCTAGCCAGAATGTGTTGGTTTTCGCTACCTCCCTAGATTAGTTCCCAGTGCGTCTGTCCAGCAGAGTCATCAGTTCCCTACACCACTGTCCAGTAGAGCCATTAGTTCCCTGCACCACTGTCCAGCAGAGCCAGTGCAGTGATCTCTGGGGTAAATTTTCTGTTTCCCATCCACCCGTCAAGTTTTCTCTTGAGTGTTGGTGAGGGGCTCTGCCTGATGTATATTGGAGTCCTGTTTCAAAGCATGGGGAGTCTCTGGGATAGGAATCTATCCCTCCAGCATGTCCTATTTATCATTGTGGTGAGGTTTATATGTCTAGAGCGTGTGGCTCTCTGGGATTTGGTTTTTTTTTTAGATGGAGCATGTCCATCAATTTTGGGTTGGACATGGCCTTGTGTGTCAGGCAGAGATCACCCCTGAGTAAGCGGTATGCAACTGAGTACAGCTGACGTTTCTTGAGTCGGGCTGCATAGGACATCTGTTTGAGGCCAGTAATCCTCTTGGTGAGGTACTTTTGTGGCCTTTCCAGCTGTTGCAGGTGTCTTGTAAGGTACATCCCAAATGGAGCGTTGTATTCTATGATGGGTCTAATGAGTGATGAGTTGAGAGGCACAATAACCTCTTTTGTTCTACATGCGAACCCTTTTGTGATTGTGGGCCACATAGAAGGATTTTCTAACCACCTTGGCAATATGATTTTCAAAGGAGAGATTACTATCTACTTGGGTCCCCAGATCCCTTATTACATTTTCCGTATTTAGGGGACTACCACCTATGTGGTAGTTCGCGGGTATTTCGTTTTTTCCAAAGGGGATGAGTATGCACTTTTTGGCATTTAGCTTGAGGCCATGATTTTGACACCAGGTATCCGTCACAGTGAGACCCATCTGAATGGTGTCTGTATCAGATGGAGAATCAGTTATGGCCCCTAGTTTGCAGTCGTCTGTGAACTTGGTCAGCCATAGTCCTCCTATGCTTGCCTGTGCCTCTGAGAAGTATATACCGAACAGGAGGGGTCCTAGGACTGAGCCCTGGGGGATGCCACTTGTAACCGGTTTAGAGTCAGACGTAGAGCCTGCAACTCTCACCATGTGGGTTCTATCCATGAGCCAGTTGGCAACCCATCTCGTGACTTAGGGGTTTATGTTCAAGCTGGTGAGCTTGTCTATAATACTAGAATGGGGAATGGTGTTGAAAGCCTTTGCGAGGTCTAGGTAGGCTGTGTGGACCTCCTTTCCCTCGTCTAATGCCTTGGTAACAGTCTCAAAGAAGTCCACCAGGTTTAGGAGGCATGATCTGCCCTTAACAAAACCAAACTGGGTAGGGTCCAAGGTTTGGAGGTTCCCAATGTCTCTGTTAATGAGTTCCATGATGATGCGTTCCATAGCCTTGCAGACCAGGCTAGTCAGGCTTATAGGGCGATAGTTCCCGGGGTCTGTTGTGGCTCCACCTTTGTGGAGCGGGATAACTGTTGCTGTGCGCCACTCTATGGGTATGTAGCCTGTAGAGAGGCTGAGTTTGAACAGCGTGTTTAGGTGAGGGGTTAGTTCATTTTGGAGCTCTTGTAAGACACAGCCTGGGACCCTGTCCAGTCCCATTGAAGCTGTGTTTTTGGCTTTGGATAGGGCTATTTTAACATGTGCATCGGTGATTGACAGGGCCCTACATTCTTCTGGTATGCTTATGGGCCCTTTTGGGGGTGAGAGGTGGGTGAAGTTTGCACTAAACCTGTCTGCCAGAATGTTTGCAATATCAGTTGGTTCAGTGTATTTTGTGCCATTCTGCACTAACTCAGAGCAGATCTGAGAGTTTCCACTTAGGTTCTTGACATAGCTAAAGAACGCTTTGTGGTTATCTTTGGAGTCATTGGCAATTTTTCTTTCAAAACTAACCTTGGATGATTTAATGAGGAATCGTAGTTTCTTGCTGATAACTGATCAGGGATGTCTTTCCTTCTTGGGAATTCGCTGTTTTCTGTACTTAGATGTTCATTGTGTTACCCTGCTGCAGTCATCACACTTGGGTTATCCTGTCGTCAGGCGGTCCCACAGTCGGCTGGAATTCCAAAGTCTTGGTCTGGCGTCGGTTGCTGTCGCTTCTTCCCTGACGTCAGTGCGCCAGGGGTATATATAATGCAACCGACGCCATTTTCTTCAGTCTCTTGCCGCGCGGTGCCCGAAGCAGAAGCAGTTCGCAAGTGCCGGTCGGCCGACTACTGAGATTTTCGAATTTGAATTTCAGACCGAAGTCTTCTATAAAGCTAAGTACCCCGTTGGGGAAACTTTTCTTGCCTCAGACCGATGTCAGAAAAAGTTAACAATTGTATTTCTTGTGGGAAGCAAATATCTCATAAGGATTTTCATTCTTATTGCATATCTTGCCTAGGCCCAGACCACGACGTCACTAGTTATCGTTTTTGTGCCAGGTTTAATAAGCGTACTATTAAAAGACGCTTTGATTTTGCACGACACTACTTCGGTAGGAAATTTAACTACTCCATGCCGTCTGAGCAACCGACTACCGGCGTGCACAAAAAACGCAAGGATAAGGACAGACAGCCCAGGCCTAAGCCAGATTCCGAGGCCTCGGCTGGTCCGGTCTCCGGTCCTCAGTGAGGCTCCGATGCAGCCCCTGACTACCGCAGATCTGGAACCCGAGACCGCTTCAGATTTTTTGATGGAATACACCAGGCTGACGCAGCCTTTTAGTTCAGGCCCTACCGACGACATTGCTGAAAAGGATGTCGGTGCTGCAGAAACCCCAGCGGTTTCTAAAGTCGTTTTCAGACCGACGACGGTCACCATTAAATCGTTTTCTAAGACGAAGACTCCTATTAAATTTAAAAATACTGCACTTCAGTCCCCTGTTCAAGGCCCTATGCCTAAGAAACAGATGCTCAAAATGGCTGAAGATTTGATCTTTGTAATCAGGGGTTCCCAGCCCCCTCCTGACAAAAGGCCTAGACAAGAGGAAGATTATGCATCCTCTGAACAGGTGTCCATTTCTTCAGACTCCTCTGAGGACCAAGACTACTCCTTCTCCCCTTATGAAGATTCTGATGCTGAGGATTCCATTCCCACAGCTTCTCCTCCTGAAGACTACTCCTTTGGGGAAACTTTACACACTGAGGGAACATTTTCACTGGGAGGGTCAGGACTACTCTGACTCGAAGAAAAGGCTCAGAGAGTTTCTTTTACTCCCCCAACACAGACCACTTGCCATCCCACCAGTTTTAGACATTGTGGATGATGTTTACTTAGAATCCAGTTTTAACCCTGACTCTCTACCTCCAGCTCCGGCTAAGCCTGACAGATATTATAGAGTGCCTGATTCCCACAAATTTCTTTACAAAAGCCCTGTTGCTGACCCAGAGACAATCTCCCAGGGTCCCAAGGGGCTAAGGCTTCTATGGCTAAAAATCCTGTACCTTCTGAGAGGGGATTCCAGAGCACTAGACAGGTGGGGGAGAAAGGTTTACACCTCAGCCACTCTAGCTATGAGGGCACTAAATTGCCAATTTCACATGCTTAAGTATCAGCAATTTCTAATCTCTCAGTTAAAGCAAAAAATTACCACTCTCCTTCAACAATCTGAATTGAAAGAAATGCAGGATCTGTTGCATGCCACTGAACAGGTGGGCAAACATATCTTACAATGTGGGTTTGATTCTTTGGAGGCGTCCTGCAGAGCAGCTGTCACTGGGTCTGTTATACATAGGCATGCTTGGTTAAAGGAACAAACTCTGCCTGATCATGTTAAAGCAAAACTTCCAGATGCTCCCTTACAGCAGGATGTTCTTTACGGAGTTAAAGCAGAAGAAGTCTTAAAGAAAATGGAGGACAAGGTAAAATCTGTGCAGACAGTCAAAGATTTCCTACAGGTACAGCCCCCTCGCTTCAGCAGAAACTGGCCAACAAAAAATTGGTCCTTTCCAACTACAGACAGACCACAGAGGGGTAAATACAGACGCCCAAGGGGCAGAGGACAACCACAAGCCCAGTACAAACCTCGCTAATGGGGCACTACAACACAGAAGGGAGGAGAAGACAGGTCCCAATCTACCAGAAGGCAAACTCAATGACTTGCACCTCATCTGGCCAAGCAACACTCTCTTGGCAGCCCCCTTGGGAGGAAAACTCGCACTTTTTTCAGACAACTGGCACATTTGCCACAAAGGACAAATGGGTCCTAGACATAATTTTACGAGGATACAAATTCCATTTTCACACCTTGCCAATGAAAAGAGGAAAGCCAAACCTGCCACAAAATCAATGGGCAGAGGCATATAAACAAATTACAGCTCTCATGGACATGAGAGCCATTCAACTGGTACCTACTCGAGAGCAAGGTCAAGGATTTTACTCAAGACTCTTTCTAGTGCCCAGAAAGGACAATGCCTGGAGACCAGTTCTGGACCTTTCAATTCTAAACACTTACTTACAAGTACCCAGATTCAAGATGCTAACACTACAGCAGCTTCTTCCCATGTTGGGCAAGGAAGCATGGCTAGTAACTTTGGACCTCAAGGAGGCATACCTGCATGTCCCTATCAGACAAAGTTGCAGAAGATACCTCCGTTTCATTGCAGGTTCAACCCATTACCAATTCTCTGCAGTACCCTTTGGCTTATCTACTGCGCCCAGAGTCTTCACAAAATGCCTGGCAGCAGTAATTGCATACTGCAGACAAAGAGGGATTCAAATATACCCATACCTGGACGACTGCCTCATCCAAGCAGAAAGCAAGGACATTCTACTACATCATCTGGCTTTTGTGAAACATCTACTAAATTGCCTGGGGTACACAGTAAACGAAAAGAAGTCAAAACTAATACCCTCACAAAATGACATTCCTGGGTGCCAGGTTGAATACAACGGCCCAGAAGGCTTATCTGACGCCAGACAAACAACTACAACTGACTCAATATTTCAAAGCAACGGCAACAAAGGCCCAATTAACTGCAAGAAAAATTCTGCAGCCCTTGGGCTTCATGGCATCTTGCATACTACTAATACCATTTGCAAAGCTGCATATGGGGAAATTACAGTGGTACCTAAAAAGCGTATGGTCTCAACACAGCCACAGCTTAGACACAATTATATCTCTCATTCCCTGCCTACAACAGGAGTTTCTGTGGTGGTCACAGGCATGTTACCTCAACAAGGGTCAGCCTTTTACCTTGCCCCCTGCCAGGCAAACTATCACAACAGATGCATCGGATTAAACCTGGGGGGCTCACATGGCAGGACAGTGCGTTCAAGGCGTTTGGACTGCAGATCAAAGGAATCTGCACATCAATCAGAAAGAGATGCTAGCTGTACAGAAAGCTCTGACAGCCTTCAAGGATCTATTACATCCAGGACAACTGACAATAAAGACGGACAACACCACAGTAATGTGGTACATAAACAAACAAGGGGGTACTCACTCCTACCCTCTGTGCAGGCAAGCAATGACCTTATGGAACACAGCTCTGGCTTACCAAGTTCAGTTACAAGCTCAGTTCGTGCCAGGACAGAAAAATACATTGGCAGACGACCTCAGCAGAAACATCATGGATCCCCACGAGTGGAAACTAGATCCACAAGTATTTACAATGATAACTCAAAAATGGGGCCTTCCAAACATAGACCTGTTTGCCAGCCCTCAAAACTATCAATGAACAAAATTTTGTACAAGGACACTTCATCATCAAGCGTGGAAAGTGGATGCACTCTCTTTCAGTTGGAAAAATCTGACAGTATATGCCTTCCCTCCATCGCCTTTCCTCACAAAGGTACTTCTGAAAGTCAAAAAGGAGAGACCACGACTGATTCTCATAGCCCCAGACTGGACACGCCAGCACTGGTGCCCGCTTTTGAGGAATATGGCCCACGGCCCACCATGGATATTACCACAAATTCCACATTTACTCACACAACAGAACAATCAGATTCTTCACAGCCAGCTCAAAACCTTAAATCTGGCTGCATGGCAAATCAACTAAGCATCCAGCCAGCCCCTCTTTCCCAAGCAGTTATGGATGTTATTCTGGAAGCTAGGAAGCCAAGCACCAGAAAGGCTTATTTGGACAAATGGAAAAGATTTTGTGCCTGGAACCAATCTAACGGCCAAGACACAATTCAGCCTCACATTCTACAGTATTTAACTGAGATGTTGCACAAAGGACTTTCTTTTTCCTCCTTTAAAATCCATGATTCAGCTATTTCGGCCCACTACAACACAGATCCACCCTTATTTTCGCATCCACTTCTAAGGCAGTTCCTCAGAGGGGCAAAAAACATTAGACCACCCAGAAGAGCACCTACACCAACATGGGACCTCAATTTTGTTCTGGAAAAACTAACATTACCTCCCTTTGAACCAGCTTTCTCTGCAGATCTTCAGTTCCTATCATGGAAGACTGCACTGCTGCTAGCAATAACTTCAGCTAGAAGAGTCTCAGAGCTACAGGCACTGATGGCAGTCGAACCTTTCCTCATTTTTCATCAAGACAGAGTTTCTCTACGAACTAATCCTTCCTTTATGCCTAAGGTGGTTTCCAGTGTGGCTCTAAATCAAACCATCCACTTGCCCACCTTCTTCCCAAATCCACAGAACAAAGGTGAGAGACTCCTGCATTCCTTGGACATTCACAGGCAACTTCTTTACTACTTGGACAAAACTAAGGTTTTCAGAAAATCTGACCAGCTCTTTGTATCCTATGCTACAGCTTCTCAAGGGAAGGCTGTATCAAAGCAAACCATTTCCAAATGGATAGGTCATTGCATACGTTTTTGCTGTACTCGGCATGGAAAACAAGTTCCTGCTACCATTAGGCCCCACTCTACCAGGGAAACCGCTACTTCTACAGCCTTTCTCATGGGGGGTTCCAACCAAGGAGATTTTGGAAGCTGCAACTTGGAGTTCAGTACACACCTTTACCAAACACTATCACTTACCACTTTATTCTAAGACCAGGGTGGGCTTCGCCACTGCAGTTCTGCAGGGTCTCCTCTAACCCTCTATGATACCTCCACCCATCCTTAGCTTTGGGATTCAACCCAAGTGTGATGATTGCAGCAGGGTAACACGAACATAGTACAGCTTTGTACCTACCATAAATGTAGATGTTCGAGTGTACACCCTGCTGCAGTCCAGGTTACCCTCCCTCCATCCCCTCTGACCTACTGGCTAAATCTCTTCAATACCTTCCTGATGTATTTGTTTATAGCTGAAGGGATTTTGTGTTTGTACAAGTTTACTCAATTTGGTACTAATTACTGACCACCTTTTTGGGGGTACCTGACATCTGGGGCAAGAAAAACTGAAGAAAATGGCGTTGGTTGCATTATATATACCCCTGGCGCACTGATGTCAGGGAAGAAGCGACAGCAACCGACGCCGGACCAAGACTTTGGAATTCCAGCCGACTGCGGGGACCGCCTGACGACAGGATAACCCAAGTGTGATGACTGCAGCAGGGTGTACACTCGAACATCTACATTTATGGTAGGTACAAAACTGTACTTTTCCTCCTTCTGTTGTATAGCTTGTTTATGGCAGGAGTCCACCAGACTGGTTTCATTTTCTTGGAGGAGTGAGTCTTGGTTTTACTTGGGATAGCACAATCCATGCATTCCTGCAGATGCTTATAGAGTGCCTTTGTAAAGGTTTCAGCAGCTTGGACAGCATTGTCCTTTAGCATGGGGGCTGTGAACCTTTCCACCTCGGTCTTAAGTAACGTGAAGTTTTTCTTGGTGGTTTCCTTGAATGGGTGTGGGGGCGGAATGTGGATATCCAGAGTGATTAGTCAATGGTCTGATCTCACCAGCGTTGGGTTGACCGCTGGTGTGGAACACCGGTCGCCCATGTTGGTGATGACCAGGTCCAATATGTTGTTCCTTCTGGTGGGAATGTTGACCAGTTGATCCACAGCGTTCGAGTTTGTAAATTCTAGGAAGCGTTGGGCAAGGGAGTTAGTACTTGAGTAGTTCTCCCAGTTTATGTTTGGGTAATTGAAGTCACCCAGTATTAAGGTGTATGGTAGGACCTTCATATTTCCCAGTGTCTCCAGAAATGTGGAATGGGGGTCCTGGGCCGTGGTGGGTGATCTGTAGCAAGCTACAATTTGGATTGCAGTTTTGCCCATTGTTAGTTGCACATGGATGATCTCTGATGCATTGTGCTGCGCCACTAACCTGGAGGTGTGAATATCCTTGATGAATATGGATACACCTCCGCCTTTTGTGTTTCGGTCCTGGTTCTGTGGCCGAAAGGTATGGTATGAGTTATAGCCTGGTAGTGCTGGGGTGCTCTCAGGAGCCGTGAACCAGGATGTAATTTGGATTGCAGTTTTGCCCATTGTTAGTTGCACATGGATGATCTCTGATGCATTGTGCTGCACCACTAACCTGGAGGTGTGAATATCCTTGATGAATATGGATACACCTCCGCCTTTTGTGTTTCGGTCCTGGTTCTGTGGCCGAAAGGTATGGTATGAGTTATAGCCTAGTAGTGCTGGGGTGCTCTCAGGAGCCGTGAACCAGGTTTCTGTTACTGCACAGATGTCTATGTTCTCCATACTGAGGAGTGCCTCGAGGGCATACATTTTGAGGTTTAGACTTCTGGCGCTGAGTAACATTACCCTCAGTTTCTGGTTACTTGTGCTATTTATGGTGGTGGGTTTGTTTTTTGAGCCTTGCCTAAAAAAGGCACTATGGGGGCGGCAAGAGCATTGGCCAGTATTTAAAAGCCTAAGGGTGACAGGTGCAAACCATCTCTTGTGAAGCAACGTGGCTTGTTGAGCATGTCATCTCAGGCAGACAGATACTGGATCCCCTTTGAATGACACCAGAAACCTAGCCAATTGTTGAAATTGATCATTTTTTCTATATACTGTGGCATCATTCTTAGTGAGGGCAGGATGCTACTCAGGGTCAGGGTCATACCGACCTGGGCTTACATGATCAGAGAGCTCTTCCATGTCTCTCTTCATGTAGTCCAGGGAGGTACGTCTCGGGTCATTTACACCAACATGGACAATGACAGAGTTGTATTTGTACTTGTTCTGGAGTGACCTGAGTGCTTGTGTTATGTGGTGGATCCTGGCACCTGACAGGCAGTTAACTGTAACCTTCTCCTTGTCCAGCCTAGTTAGTGGGACATCAGTATGCCTGACTGTAGAGTTGCCTATTACTAGTGTGTTGGGTATGTTATTTTGTGTTAAGGGCTGTGATTGCGTGGCATACTGATTATGTGAAGTTTGTGTTTCATGGTTGGTGATGGGGTGTGGAGGTTGCTTGGATGTCTCTGTTGCTTTTGCAGATTTTTATTTAGAGCTTCCGAGTATGTTTTCATGTGTGTTATTTGCCGGTGTTTATTAGGTCTGAGTGAGACTGGTGGTGTGTTGCAAGTATTACCCTTCTACTCTTGACTGTCATTTCCAGTCTTGGGTTGAGAGAGCTTTGCTTCTAGTTTGGCTGTATAATTGCATCTCTCGCATATATTAGTGTTTGGTGGTAGGAGGAGAGGGTTGTCTGTGTACATGAGGCAGTTGTAACATTGCCTCAAAATGCCCAGATTCACCATTTGGATATAGATTTAATTGCTTCCCGTTAGGGGGGCACCTGACATCTGGGGCAAGAAAAACTGATGTAATGGCGTCGGCTGCATGTTTTATACCCCTGACGACCTGACGTAATGGAAGAAGGGACCGCATCCAATGCAGGACCCAAGACTTTGTTAATCAGGCTGACTGAGGGCTACTGCAAGCAGATAATCCAAATGTAATGACTGCAACAGTGAATACACTTGAACATCTACATTTAAGCTAAGTGTACACAACTGTACTTTTCACTGGGTACATAATGGTATTCCACTGTCCCCCAAAGAAGTACTGTGATTTATTACAGCTGGAATTTCAGCATTGGATGATGCTTTTATCACAGCCTGCAACCAGCCTACTGCCCCAGTAAAGCATATAGGTTATAAAAATTTCTCAGTCTTCAAAGTTTTCATACACTCATCCCAGATGATTCCTATTGCTTTAGTGAACCCAGCTGCTGCTAAACATTTAGTATCCGTCATCTCAACTTCTGACAAGGATGCGGAAGCTTTTGGTAGATTTGAGAAAAAAATGTATTTTTCTGCAACACTTGTTTTTAGAATTCACAGCTGTCAGGTTCATGTATTAAAGTCTGTTTGCTTCCTTTGCAAATATGAGGAATACTATTATGTCTGTCTCCTCTTCTGAGGAGAAATCTGCTTTGTGTGAGTTGATTGTTTGTGTCTCAAGTGGCTGTATCACTGTTTGAAATGTGCTTATGGTTCTGCAGATGCCACTTGTGAGGCTGCTGCAACTGGGACTGTTATTAGGAGATTTAAATGGTTATGTTCTCAAGGTCTTCCAGAAAATGACAAAAATTAAAGTTTGAATTCTTTTAAAACAAAAAACCCAGACGAACAGGAGCTACGTAAAAGAGGACAATTTAATAATGTTCGCGCTTTCGGAAATAGACTGTGCTTTTCCTTCTTCAGACAAAAACAATCAAATTCAAGTGCTTTTAAATGAAAAAATCTACGTGTCAATTGATTAATTACATAAAATGAAACTCAAAATTTAAAGTGAAAGACTCCATTAGCTTAAAATCTTCCAAAGAGTTACAACCAAGGAAAGTTACATAAAACCTAACTAAGCACCCCTTAAGTTTGCCAATATTCATCACAAACTACATACATATATATTGACTACAAAATCTAAAATAGCAGTCAATTTATAACTAATATGATTATTAATAAAATAACCAAAAAGTCTAAAATAGTTAAAACACAAATATAACAATAACAAAGAAAAACCGTCAATAAATATAATTTCATCTTTTTAAAGACAAAAGCTTTAAAAAACATTTTATCGAAACTGTTTCATTCAAACCTGGGGGCAAGTAAGCTGCAGTAATGATTTGCCACCTTAATTCTTCAATTTCCAAATTGATTTGCCAAGGGCCACACCTCTCTCATCTATTCTTATCTGCTTTAATACAGAAAACTTAAAGGAATGGTCTGGGAAATCAACAATATGCCTAACCAAGGCATTGGTTGTGTCCCTCCTACTTATAGCGTACAGATGTTCATATATACGTTGTTTTAGCTTCCTTTCGGTCTTGCCGATATAGAAAGCTTTACAAGCTTGGCAACAAGCACAATAAACCACCCCCTTTGTGTCACATGAGAATTTGCCTTGGACTTTATAAAAGCTGTCCCTAATATTAAATTGATAATCCAGATTTAAGTGCTTACATTGATGGCACCTTCCACACTTAAACATACCCTTGTTTTTGTTAGGTAGTGGTTTGGTGGAATATTGCAACAAAATTTTCAAATTTTGGCCTCGTCTAAAGGTAATTTTTGGTTTGTTACCAAGGACTTGACATATCCTCTATAACGAGAGTCCAGTTCTTATAAAGGGTCTCCCTGATAAAAGAGTGGTCCAAATTATATGTACATAAAAAACTGGTGGTGTGACAGTGTTAATAGTTAAAATATCCTGTGCCTCTCCAACCAGGGTTACCAACTCTTCCAAACCCCCAGTAGGTAATAATGGCTTAAAGTAGCCAGAGTGACGTTTAGTGGTTACTTCGGTGGAAATGTTGGAGACTAAACTCAACGGGTAGCCCCTTCTAAGAAACATTTTTTCAAGCAGACCACATTCTTCAATAAAATCAGAATCGTCTGAGATCATTCTAGCTGCCCTCACCATCTGCCCCTTAACCACTGCTCTCTTTTGGTGGTAGGGGTGACAGCTAGAAAAATGGAGAAAGGAGTTATAATAAGTGGGCTTCCTATAGATTGTGCTTTTAAATCTGCTTTTAACCACATCCTTATGAATACGAATATCAAGAAAGTTGATGGTTTCACTTTCCAAATTAAAGGTAAACTCCAAAAAGTTGGTTGAGGCGGTAATTAAGTTGATAAAATCTTGCACTAGTTCAATGGGGCCTTTCCATAAAATGAACATGTCGTCTTGGTATCTTGTATACCAAGCGACATTGTTCTTAAACATGGAATTTTGGAAAAGCATGGTGGTCTCCCAATGTGCCATTATACAGTTAGCAAAACTGCCACCACAGGGAGACCCCATGGCTACCCCTGATTTTTGAAGAAAAAAAGTTTCCTTCAAGCCACACAAAGTTGTTAAACAAAACTAACTCCAACAAAGTTTCTACGACATAAATGGTGTTATTGTCAATTTTCCTTGCTTGTAAGAAATCTCTAATCCACTCGATCCCCAATTCTTGGGGGAATCACAGTGTACAGGTCCCTTACATCAGCTGTCAGTAGTTTGTAATCCTGTTTAAAAGGGATACTACTAAGTTCCGTTAGAAAACTCCAAGAGTCTTTACATATTTGGTGCTCATTCTCCACTAAGGGTCTCAAAATGCTATCTACATACTTAGCGCAACCATAGGTAATTGACCCACGCCCATCAGCAATGGGTCTAAAAGGTGGTTCAACAACTCGCTTATGGATCTTAGGTATGCCAAACAAAGATGCCAACCTAGGGGCTGGCATAGTTATGAAGTTAAACAAATCTAGATCAATTGCTTTTTCGATGAAAAGTTCATCGAATGTGGCCCTGATCTTACTATAGGCCATGTTAACTTCATTAAGACTAACTTGTTGGTATACTGAATTATTTCAGTATTCAGCCATACAAGAAATATAGGGTACTGTGATCCATACAAACTAAAATCTGGCTTCATCATCCTAATCTTACAATCTTTCAACAATTTAATAAAGTCACGTTCTTTTTCACTAATGTTAAGAAAACCTTTCCTGGCTTTTGAACCTGTGTCGACAAAAGACCTAAAATCTAATTCACACATTTTCTCAAATGCCAGAATGTTAGGATGAAGGTGTGGATTGAAAATACTAGAGACTCGCAGTGAATTGGAGAAAAAAGAAGTTGAGCCCATAGTGGCGTTTAGGTTGATCTTACGAACAAATAATTTAAGGTCCACTATTGTGTTAACCAAGTTCATTCCAAAGAGTCAGGAACAAAGGATAAACCCAATGCAAAGAAATCAATAATATCCTGAGGAAAATTTAAGTCAGAATAATTGTAAATATGAAAATCACCAGCAGAGTTAGATAGAATTTGTGGGTTTAAAACGCCATTTCCAACTATCTCCTACGCTGGTTCCTTCGTTTCCGCGTACGCCCATACTGGTTGGACATTCTCGGATTGTTCTGAACATTGGCCTGGTGTACTGGAAAAACCTGTTGTGAACTTGCTGTAGGTTGATTGTTGTTATAAATGTTACTATTGTTGTTATTATTATTGCCAACAATCCGATTGTTAGCAAAAGATTGTTTATTACCATTGTTTCTAATTCTTTCACTTCTTCGTGGCAAATTCTCTTCCCTATGAGTGTCAAGATCACATTCATCAAGGTCACCCTCTTCACTGTTGACAGCGTTTTCATTAGAAACCTTGAAAGCTATTAAACAAAACAGGTGGGGGTGGGGGATAAGCAGTCCCAGAAGTGTACTGCTGAACGTCCCTTGCTATTTTCTTTTTCTTAGCACAGGCCAACTTGATGATAGTGGCCTCAATACTATTGAAAATCCTCGTGTATTCATATTTATAACGAGGGAAATCAGCGCTCAGTGTTATGTCGTGTTCCAGTGTTTCTAATTCGCTTTTAAAAGTCAAAACTTGTGATTTGTAATGTTTAACTAATGTTTTTATAAACTCAAACCCTGCTTGTTGAACAAATCCAAAAGTTCAAAGTGAAACTCAGACTGGTTAACCAACCCGACAGGGTACCTCCACTGCCTGAGCCCTTTAGGTATAATTTCTTTACTCAAGCATTCCTCCAAATATGAAATTTCTAGCTACAGTTTCCTACAGCGAAAAAGCTTGTGGTCAAATAAGTTAATAATAGCTGAAAGGTTAGTGGGTGTATTCAATTGCGTTGAACTAGAATTGGAAACACGATTATCACAGAAAAAGTTCTCATTACCCAAAAAAATTCCAAGGGTTGGTGCCGATTAGTTGAAGTTCCTATTGCTGTTAACATGACCAGGCTGATTAGAATCCCCAGTCGGGAGCGTTGGCTGCTCACTTCTGACGATTTCAGTCATGTCTCCTTGGTTTAAATCACAGTTTCTCCGATGATTAGAAGATGGTAAAATCCCATTACTAGTTGAGGGTAAAACCGCAGGACCAATAGGTGCAATAGGCGGAAAGGGTTGCTGCGTGCTAGCATTTCCTTGTTTGGCGGAATCTGCCAAACTCTCTACTTTCTGTGTTAAACTCTCCACACAGCCCATAAGTACTTGTAAAAGGGCTGTGAGATTACCGACGGCATTCGCCTCTCCAAATCCAGAACTTGCGTTGCTCACGCCATTAAGAACGGGCTCATCTTGTGAGAACAGAGAGCCTTGTGAGCCTGCTCTGCCTTGGTTCGCCATACCATACCACCAAATAAAAACGAAAAGCAACTAGACAAACTTTTAAAACGAAAAACCCAGACGAACGGGAGCTACGTAAAAGAGGACAATTTAATAATGTTAGCGCTTTCGAAAATAGACTGTGCTTTTCCTTCTTCAGACAAAAAACAATCAAACTCATGTGCTTTTAAATGAAAAAATCTACGTGTCAGTTGATTAATTACATAAAATGAAACTCAAAATTTAAAGTGAAAGACTCCATTAGCTTAAAATCTTCCAAAGAGTTACAACCAAGGAAAGTAACATAAAACCTAACTAAGCACCCCTTAGTTTGCCAATATTCATCACAAACTACATACATATATATTGACTACAAAATCTAAAATAGCAGTCAATTTATAACTAATATGATTATTAATAAAATAACCAAAAAGTCTAAAATAGTTAAAACACAAATATAACAATAACAAAGAAAAACTGTCAATAAATATAATTTCATTTTTTTATACTTGCCCCCAGGTTTGAATGAAACAGTTTTGATAAAATGTTTTTTAAAGCTTTTGTCTTTAAAAAGATGAAATTATATTTATTGACAGTTTTTCTTTGTTATTGTTATATTTGTGTTTTAACTATTTTAGACTTTTTGGTTATTTTATTAATAATCATATTAGTTATAAATTGACTGCTATTTTAGATTTTGTAGTCAATATATATGTATGTAGTTTGTGATGAATATTGGCAAACTTAAGGGGTGCTTAGTTAGGTTTTATGTAACTTTCCTTGGTTGTAACTCTTTGGAAGATTTTAAGCTAATGGAGTCTTTCACTTTAAATTTTGAGTTTCATTTTATGTAATTAATCAATTGACACGTAGATTTTTTCATTTAAAAGCACTTGAATTTGATTGTTTTTTTTGTCTGAAGAAGGAAAAGCACAGTCTATTTCCGAAAGCGCTAATATTATTAAATTGTCCTTTTTTATGTAGCTCCTGTTCGGTTTTTCGTTTTAAAAGTTTGTCTAGTTGCTTTTCGTTAAAGTTTGAATTCTCCTTTAGGCAGAAAATGTTTTTGACCCATCTACTGCAGATGTCCTCAAATGTGATTACAGAGGTAAGATTATTCAAACACTTTCTCAGATTTTTCATGCTTCCTTCTCAATCTTTGCAAAATGTTTTATTGCTGTCCCTACAATCTTTTTAAAAAAAACAAAATATAGACCCATCAAGCTCCTGGTAAGCAAAGATAAAAAAAAATGGCAGGAAGGCTCCAAAAAGAAAGGAGGAACCTCCAGAACAAAGGGCAGTCTGATAAGGCCTTTAATCCTTAAAACCAGGACAGACCATTATGAATAGAAATTGAATCAGGAGAATCTTCTAGGAATTGATCCATCTGTGGGGAACACCTCAAATAGATCTGTTTGCCTCAACCTCAACTCACAACAATCAGTTGGCAAAATTCTACTTCAAAACACCACAAGAAAGCGTGGAAGACAGATTTGTTTTATTTTCCTTAGACATGAATGTTGCTGTATGCTTTCCACCTTTTCCATTTGTATTCAGGGTCATTCTGAAGATTCAGACGGACTCTCCAAGCATGTTTGTGATGACTCCTTTCTGGTCTAGGCAACTGTGAATTCTCCCTTCTTTTGGAAATGGCCATAGGCAATTACCACAACCCACCTCACCGATTGGACCTACTTACACAAGACAAGGGATGTATGATTCATCCCACCCCCAAACAACTGCAACTGAGGATGTGCAGCAACTAAAGGAGGCAAGAAAACCTACTACCAGAGAATTGTGCATCAGTAAATGGAAAAGGTTTTCTATATGGGCCAAGAAAAGAACCAGAACCCATTCAGGAATAGTGTTTCTTTGGTTCTACATTATTTGTGTGAATTACTATTCTATGTCCTTATTCCTCCATCAAGATTAACTTGGTCATTTCAGCATGTCTGCCAGTAGATCTTCCTCTTTCTGTGTATTGATGAGCTGATTCTTCCAACAGTACAAGGCAGTTTCGGATTACCTGATTAGAAGGGTTATTTCAGAGCTAAGGCTCCTGTACATAGCCCAAGTAGAACCCTGTAGTTCAAAGTGGAAAGGGATGATGATGATGATGAAATGGGGGGGACTTAAGAAACAAGGAGAGACTGGGATTTTGGATGCAGATCTTTAGGGAATATAACAGTAACCACAGTGAATATTATGTTCATAAAATAGCAGAAAGTATTCCAAGAACTAAGCCAACATGAGAATGGAGAAAGGAGATTCTGCTGAATGGGATGATTGCAATTAGGGATACAGACAATACGCAAAAGAGGGCTTGCATTTATTGGAGAAAACTGGCAAAATAACCAAGGTATTTAGAGCAAATAATTAGAGAGGGAAAGTAATAGAATGGGAAGAGGCCAAGAATTTATTTGGCTGCAGGCTAGAGATTGCCTTCACTGTTGAGGACTGATATCAGATCATAGGCAAAAAGAAAGAAATAGGGGGATCCTAAGCAAAAGACCAGCACTGGTAGAGTTTTTAGTAGAATCTGGAACAGAAGCTGCTGTTAAGGAATAATTAGGCAAGATATAAAATATTGCATAACTATAAGAATCAAGCAGAGGTTAGAACAGATTGGGAAGAGAGATTGGATAAGCAAGTCACAAAGAAGCAATGGGGGATATATGTATGTCTCCCAATTATGCAACAAAGTCTAGAAGATTTAGGATCTTTGCTTGGAAGTGGTTACATAGGTACTTTTATATCCAAAGTAGACACGCAAGAATTTTTCCTCTGGTAGACAGTAAATGTTGAGGGTGCGATGGGGAAGAATGAGGTAATTGGGAATATATTTCCTGGAAGCGTAATAAGTTGGTAGACTTTAAAGATTCCCCTGCAGACTACTCTGACAGAGATACTGGTGAGCAAATTCATGTAACTAAGGAAATTATTTTTTTTAGCTGTGATACAGAATCTGAATTGCCTAGACATAGTAAGGCCTTGTTGAGTCCGATTTTGGTGGCTGTCATAAAAGCAATTACTAGAAAATGGAAATCTAAGTCTAAGCCAACTTTACTAAGAGTAGTGAATATAGTAACAATAAAACCACTGGTAGTATTTTGACTGTTTTTGACTCATTCTTACCTAATTTTGGCTTAAAATCCTTTTCGGACATTTTTTCCATTTAAAATCATGGTCCTGATGTATTTAGAAGTGCAAACCATGCTGTCATGAGGGCAGTCTGACCGCTCAACTACATGCAAGATTTGAAGAAACAAGCACTTTTTTTTCACCTAGTCTAACATTGGTAACAGCAGATTCGCATCTGAATAGTCGGAAAAAGCACAAGTTAAAAGAATAAGGACTAAAGACTTTAGAAGGGCTGTTACTAAAGAAACCCCTGCAAATAACAAGGAAATGGAACTAAGACTACCTTGATGCCACTAAGCTTGCACGATGTTAACAACTGCAAATTCAACAGAAGATCCCAAAAGTAAAGTTGAGACACTAGAAGAGACTGAATTTGCATACAGGACTTTTATAAGGACTCTAAACTGGTACCAAACTACAATTAACTTAACAAATGCAGAAATTGTTACACAATTTGCAAAGTGGGTGTTTTTTTTTCTTTTTTTACAGGTTACTGCATTTAACATCAGAAGCCTAAAGGAAACTCTTAAACATAATGCTTTACTTTAATTATCTGAGAAATTGAGTACTACGTAGCATGCTTTCATAATGATGTATTAACGTAGAAAACAAAACTGCAAATATATTGTACATTAAGCACACTAGTTTTCTTGAGGAAATTCTGCATCTATTAACAGGATGAAAGATACTATAGACCATGAGTGTCCAACCTTTTCACTTGCAGGGGCCGCATTGAGTCAACAGAAATTGTCTTGTGGCCGCATGTAAAATATATCATATAGTTAACTGTTTCGCATTGCGGGTGACCAGTGTCGACCCCCTGGCTGTATTGTAGGTGAATTTGAACAATGAATGAATAAATGTAATAAATTCATAATATTTGCCCTAAAATTCAATATCTCAGTCTAATTCTTAAAATAACAGTTAACTCTAACATCTTAGTTTAACATCAAAGTTTATTTGTAAAAAAAAAAAAAAAATTAACAGGTACGAACCCTTCAATTTGTATGAGATCATACCTGTGATTTTGCTTGTTTCTTAAAGATGTCCATGTCTTCCATCATGTCCTTAATGTCCATATGTTGTCCAAAGCGCTCATGTATTCTTCTGTTTCTAGCTTTGGAATCTGTCCCTGAAATATGGCACTGGCAATATTTCTTGCTTTTGCACTGCTGTCTGGTCAGGCTGGTCTGAAGATGAAAGAAGGTTCATCAGTGGTATTCTCAAACTGAGCACCCCTTTGGAAAGGCACATTTCTAGCTTTGGAATCTGTCCCTGAAATATGGCACTGGCAATATTTCTTGCTTTTGCACTGCTGTCTGGTCAGGCTGGTCTGAAATTGAAAGAAGGCTCATCAGTGGTATTCTCAAACTGAGCACTCCTTTGGAAAGGCCCATTTCTAGCTTTGGAATCTGTCTCTGAAATATGGCACTGGCAATATTTCTTGCTTTTGCACTGATGTCTGGTCAGGCTGGTTTGAAGATGAAAGAAGGTTCATCAGTTTTATTCTCAAACTGAGCACCCCTTTGGAAAGCCACATTTCTAGCTTTGGAATCTGTCCCTGAAATTATTCAAGACATGCTACATCTGGTCTGAAGATGAAAGAAGGTCCATGAGTGCACATTTCAGCTTATGATTTGTACAGATCACCCAATGAGACATAGCATCATCAGATGACACCTTTTTGTACTTCTTCCTTAGCTTACTATACGTCTCCAACTTGAGTCATTTCCCAAAGTTTGCTGAATATTTGAAAGGGGTCTTCCAGTGTTTACTTTTCACAAATTTCAACAAATAACTGATTTTATTAGTAGTGGCAATGTTTATTCATGAAACCTTTTCACAAGGGTGCAGCCAGGCACAGACTTTTGCAGAATTCAAACATATTGGTCATATGTCTTGTTACACTTTCTTAAAGTTTCCATATCAGGAGGTTCAGGCTGTCAAGATTGTTCTTTTGTGTAGTAAACAAACATTATGACCATAACCTTTTTAATGTGAACATTGAGCCTGTTTTTTTGATACCAGTGCGTCTATATCGGTTTTGATAGAGGTAGTGGCGATGTGAAGAGTATTTTCAAGATGCTCATCTGAAATTTTCATTCTGATTTTATTTTTTGTATATTTCATATGAGAAAAAAATTGTTCGCAAATGTACGTACTCCCCAACCGAGATGTCATGAACAGGGCATGTTCGAAAAGTGACTGATATTTTTCTTTAGGCAGGTACATCTTATAAAAGTCCAGTAAAGACACTTGCAGAAATTTCTCTAAGTTGTATATCTGACTGCAACTCTATGCATTCCAGTTGCAGGTTTGCAGGCAACATGTTGATGTCAACTGAGAATGGAGTAACAAATATACTGAACTGCTGTTGTTTTCTAAAATCTTGAAATCTACTCTCAAAGTCCTGTGATAAACTGTTAAGTAATGTCGCATCTGTGTCTTTCGGCTTTTTCCCGGTTAGTGGTCGCCACCGCGGAACTCCGGTCCGCTAATGATTGGCAGTAGAGTTTTACGTGCTGGCTTGCCGGGCCTAACGCACAACCTTCAACAAAGGAACGCCCGTTCATGCATGTCGCCACACAGAAGACGCTCTAACTGAGAATCGAACGGGCAATGTCTAACTGTTAGATGACAACGCTACCGCAGCACCACCACCACATTTTCAGTATTTACGTGATTTTGCTCAGACAGTGTTTCAAAGTGAATGAAGTTATTGTTCTTAATCTGACAGTGCCATAATTTCAGTTTCACTTCAGATGCCGTCACTGTTTGAAACATGTCATTTATTAGTAGATTTTCACCTTGGAGGCACAGGTTCATCGTTTAAATGAGCACTGATATCTACTAAGAAGGCTAAATCAGCCATCCAGTTTGCATTTTCAAATTCAGGTACAGGTTTTCCTTTTGATTCCATAAAGGACTTAATTTAATTTCTTAAATCATAGAAAAGTTTCAGCATTTTTCCGCGACTTAACCACCTCACTGCAGTAAAGTACACAATGTCTCCATAGCTAGTTTCCAAAGTATTCAGAAACTCCTGAAACTGGCGGTGATTTAATCCTCTGGATCGTATAAAATTTATTGTTTTAATAACATTCATAACATTTTCCATTTTTAAAGTCTGTGCACACACATTTTCTTGATGTAGAATGCAGTGGTACTTCATGAAACGCACATTACTGATCTGTTTTGCATCTTCTTCCATCAGTGTTGTTAGTCCTTCCTTCTTTCCAACCATAGCTGGAGCACCGTCAGTTACTATATCAGACAGGTTTTCGATGGTCAAGGAAAAATCCTGCCAGTGTTTCTTTTACTGCCTTGTACAGATCAACAGACTTCATTGTGTCTTTCAGTGGAACCAGACAGGCCAGTTCTTCAGTAATACTGAAATCGTTGTCAACACCACAAATAAATATGGCAAATTGTGCCGTATCTGTAACATCAGTGCTGTCATCCAAAGCTATGGAGTAAAACTTGAAAGTTGCACACCGAGATTCCAAAGTATTTTCAATAGATTTGGCTATATCTTCCACACGCCTTGCGATTGTCTGGTGTGATAAACTGATTTTAGAAAATTCTGATTTTTTTTTTCAAGGCAAATTATGTTTGCTACACTTTCAAGGCATTCTTTAACAAATTTACCATCAGCAAATGGCTTGGATTTTTTCGCAATTAAATTTGCTACAACATAACTTGCCTTCAGTAAAGAATCCGGCTGAGTAGCTGATTTTCGAAACAGCTGTTGTTGGATTGTAAGACTTTGTTTTAATTCTGATATTTTCTGTCTACGGCACACTCCTTGCAATTCACTTAATTGGGGTGCATTTGAATATAATGCCTTTTCAAATTGTAGTCCTTGAAAACGGATACCACTTCTCTGCATAGTAAGCAAAGCGCTTTATTGTTAGATTCAACAAAGAAGTACCCATCAGTCCATTTTTCCTGAAAGACTCTTCTTTCATCCGCTATTTTTCTTTTCATATTGGTTTTACTTTGACAGGATGCAGAAGCCATGCTGAAAAGTAAAAAAAAGGAGTAGCTATTAACTACTTTATTCCTAGATGTCCTTCAAGAATGCAACTGCAGTCATAACATGTGGGTTGTCCTGCCTCAGGCAGCCCTCGGTCGGCCGGATTCCAAAGTCTGGGTCCGGCGTCGGCTGATGTCGCATTTCTCTCCGTCAGAGCGGCTGGAGTACATAAGCACCAGCCGGCGCCATTTTCTTCAATCTTTCTTGCCGCGCGGTGCCCGAAGCAGAAGCAGTTTGCAAGTGCCGGTCGGTCAGCTCCTGTATTCTACGATACCGAAGTCATCAAAAAAAGCTAAGTACCCCGTTGGGGACCTTTTCTTGCCTCAGCCGATGTCAGAAATTACTGAAAAAGTTAACAATTGTCTTTTTTGTGGTAAACAAATACCTCATAAGGATTTCCACTCTTACTGCCTCCCTTGCCTGGGCCCAGACCACGATGTCTCGGCCTGTGTAGCCTGTGCTCGCTTCAACAAGCGCACTCTCAGGCGCCGGGCGTAGTTCGCTGAAGATTTTTTCGGCGATAAATTTGCCTACACCATGCCGTCGGATCTTCCGACATCGCAAACTCCCAAAAAGCGAAAAGACCGGGACCGACATCCTCGGCCCGCGTCTACCACCAACTTCACGCCAAAACCTAGCGCGAGTGCTCCGGTTCCCTCTGAGACGGTCTCTCCACCGTTCCGAACCGAAGACACCGCATTACCGACGACTCCGATTCCAGACATTTCTCCGACGCCAGTTATAGACTTTCCTCCGGATACCGAAACCGAGGAAATGCCCGAGACCATTGCTGTAGACAAGGTCACTCCTGCACGTGGAGTTGCCAGGCCTCCTATGGCCATGTCTATTAAGGCCTACACTAGGGCTAAGGCAGCCAGCAAAACAAAGCATATTACTTCTAAATCCTTACCTCAGCCGACTCCGGAGACACAAATTATGTCCATGGCTGCTGATTTAATTTCCATGTTTAGAGGTTCTCAGACCCATCCTGAGAGAGCTTCACAGCCTCCTCCTGATAAAAGGCCCCGGGTTGACCCTTCTGACCCTACTCCTTCAGATGAAGACTCTGAGGGCTCTGTCCACTCGGATAGCCAGGAAGAGCTCTTCCAGACCTATGAGGACTCGGATGCGGAAGATTCCATCCCTTCGGCCTCCCCTCCTGAGGATATTTCCTTTGAGGAAGTTCTGCACACCATGAGGGAACTTTTCAAGTGGCAGGGTCAGGAATATTCTGATTCTAGGAAATGCCTTAGGACTTTCCTTAAGCCTCAGCACAGGCCCTTAGCTATTCCTCCTGTACTTGATGTTCTGGATGATTTGTATTCTGACTCTAGTGCTACCCCTGATTCTCTTCCTCCTGCTCCACCCAAGCCAGACAGGTATTACAGGGTCCCAGAAACTCATTCCCATTTATTCAGGGCCCATACTGCTGATTTGGAAACTATTTCACAGGGGCCTAAAGGAGTTTCAGCCTCCACCTCAAAAAATCCTTTGCCCTCCAACAGGGAAGCAAGGTCATTAGAGAGATGGGGCAAAAAGGTTTACACATCCACTACCTTATCTATGAGAGCTTTAAATTGCCTTTTTCATATGTTACAATATCATGATTATCTCTTAGAAGATTTACAAAAAACATTAGCTTCTCCTGATCCTTTAGACAGGACGACTTTGCAGGAAGCTGTACATAACACTCAGCAAGTAAGCATTCACTTCCTGCAGTGTGAATATGATGCACTGGAAGCTTCATGTAGGGCAGCTATGACAGGGGCAGTGATTCGTAGACATGCTTGGTTAAAAGATCAACCTCTACCAGATCATGTAAAAGCAAAACTTCTGGATGCACCTTTGGAAAAGAACAAGCTTTTTGGTGCAAATGCTAAGGATGTGTTAAAGACCATCGAAGAAAAAGCAAAATCAGTTCAGACTGTGAATAATTTCCTCCAGGTTCAACCCCCCAGATTCAGTAGGAATTGGCCTTCAAAAAACTGGTCCTTTCCTAATCCAGAAAAGTTTCAAAGGGGTAAGAACAGACGTGGCCGAGGAAGAGGCCAATACAGAGGCCCTTACAGGGGATGACAGTGGCAGCCAGGAAACCAAAGAAGTGACGCAGGGGTTTCACCTGCCCAACAACCACAAACTCAATGACTTTCCTCTACTACCGCCTACCAGGGAACAACTAGAAGCTCCCTTGGGCGGGAAATTATCTCTGTTTGCAGAAAACTGGCACAGACTGACAAAGGACAAATGGATTTTGGACATTATAGACCGAGGGTACAGGTTTCATTTTCATACCTTACCAAGAAAACAAGGCATGCCAAACCTACCACAAAATCAAAGGGCAGAGGCTATCAAGCAAATCACTCTGCTGACTCGAATGAAAGCAATATAAAGAGTTCCACAACAAGAACAAGAACAGGGGTTTTACTCAAGACTGTTCCTTGTTCCAAGAAAAGAATCTCAATGGAGACCAATACTGGACTTGTCCGCATTAAACCCCTTTCTCATAGTACCAAAGTTCAAAATGCTGACTCTACAGCAGCTCCTTCCCATGCTGGGCAAGGAGTTGTGGCTGATTACTCTGGACCTCAAGGAGGCATACCTGCATGTCCCTATCAGACACAGCTGCAGAAGATACCTCAGATTTCTTGCAGGGCCAGAGCATTATCAATTCTCAGCATTGCCATTTGGCTTATCTACTGCACCCAGAGTATTTACAAAATGCCTGGCTTCAGTAATTGCTCATTGCAGGCTCCAGGGTATACAAATTTACCCGTACCTGGACGACTGCCTCATACACGCGGACAACAAATTGATGTTGACAAAAAACCTGGATTATGTCATACGATTACTTCAAGCTCTGGGATACACAGTCAACTTCCAAAAGTCAAGACTGCAGCCATCCCAGCAAATAATCTTCTTAGGAGCCAAACTAGAC
Source organism: Protopterus annectens (assembly GCF_019279795.1). Lineage (NCBI taxonomy): Eukaryota > Metazoa > Chordata > Ceratodontiformes > Protopteridae > Protopterus > Protopterus annectens. The sequence continues at coordinate 706,020,134 of NC_056736.1, forward strand.
ACAGCCTCTCAGATGGCTTACCTGACAGAAGACAAGCAAGAGAAGTTAACTCATTACTTCAAAGGTTTAGCAAAACTCACCCAGATGACTGCAAGGAGATTCCTACAAGCCCTGGGTTACATGGCATCCTGCATTCTACTGGTTCCATTAGCAAAACTACACATGAGAAAGCTACAATGGTACCTAAAAAGCATTTGGTCTCAACACAGCAACAACTTGGAGACAATCATTCCACTCATTCCATGTCTACAAAAGGAATTCCTATGGTGGGCCTCGGTGAGCAAGGAAAACACAGATATGTCATTCAAAAAACCACAGATAACACAGACCATGACTACAGACGCCTCAGACCTAGGATGGGGGGCGCACATGGAAGGCAGATGTATACAAGGACAATGGTCTCCAAAGGAAACACATCTACATATAAACCAAGAGGAAATGCTGGCAGTAATGCATGCCATCGAGGCTTTTCAACACCAACTCCAGCAAGGCCACTTAATGATACGGACAGACAACACCACTGTGATGTGGTACATAAACAAGCAGGGGGGCACTCACTCCTACCCCCTTTGCAGACTGACAATGCAGCTTTGGGAGAAATCACTGAGCCTAAACATCCAGTTACAATCCCAGTTTGTTCCAGGAAAAGACAATGTGTTGGCGGACAGCCTAAGCAGGAATTTCACAGATCCTCACGAGTGGAGGTTACATCCGAAGGCCTTCAGACAACTCACTTCGACATGGGGCAAGCCAGAAGTGGACCTATTTGCCTCTCACCTCAACCATCTTCTACCAAAATTTTGCACAAGGACATACCATCCAAAAGCTTGGAAAATAGATGCCCTCTCATTCAACTGGAACTCCCTAGCAATCTATGCATTCCCACCTCTGCCATTGATGACCTCACTATTATTAAAGATCAAAGCAGAGAAGCCCAAGGGAATCATAATAGCTCCGGATTGGCCAAGGCAACACTGGTACCCACTACTACGGAGCATATGTCACACCAGGAGGTGGGCCCTCCCTCAGTGGCCTCTACTTTTGACTCAACACTGCATCCAAACCTTCAGACACTGCAGCTAACAGCCTGGGAGATCCCATAAATAACTTCAGCTTATCTCTCTCCAAGGAAGTTCAGCGGATACTAACAGAGGCTCGAAGACCATTCACCAGAAAGGTTTACTTAGCAAAGTGGAAAAGATTCAGCAATTGGAATACCAGCAAGGAAGGGACATGATGCATCATTACTGAACATCCCACTGATCTTGGAATATTTGGCAGATATGTTAAAGAACGGCCTATCATATTCTTCCATAAAGATACATGCATCTGCTATTTCAGCTAGATACAACACTGATCCTCCTGTTTTCTCTCACCCCTTACTAAGACAATTCCTCAGGGGAATCAAGAACATAAAGCCACCAAGAAAGGCCCCAGTGCCAGCCTGGGACCTCAATTTTGTCTTAGAAAAACTGACTCTACCTCTTTTGAGCCAGCAGCTTCAGTTGACTTGCAATTTCTCTCATGGAAGACCGCTTTCCTGTTGGCAATTACCTCAGCAAGAAGGGTTTCGGAGCTACAGGCACTAATGGCAATACCACCCTTTATTATTTTCCACAGAGACAGAGTTTCATTAAGGACCAACCCTACTTTTATGCCAAAGGTGGTATCTAGGGTCTCTCTAAATCAAGCCATTCATCTGCCTGCTTTCTTCCCCAATCCTGGGAATAAGGGGGAAAGACTTTTGCATACCTTGGACATTCACAGACAACTTCGATACTACCTGGACAGAACCAAGGCCAGTAGGAAGTCTGAACAACTTTTTGTAGCTTACGCCCCTGCAGTCCAAGGAAAAGCAATTTCAAAACAGACTATTTCTAAATGGATTGGACATTGCATCAGATTCTGTTATTCCTTTCATGGAAAGACTGTTCCAGCCAATGTCAGACCACATTCCACCAGAGCTACAGCCACCTCTACAGCATTTTTAAGAGGGTGCCTACCAAGGACATTCTAGAAGCTGCTACATGGAGCTCCGTGCATACATTCTCCAAACACTACAATCTCCCTCTATATTCCAGATCCAGAGCAGGCTTTGCTTCGGCAGTCCTGCAGGGTTTGATTGCCAGACCATCTCTTTCCTAGTGCATACCTCCTCCCCCAGCTAAGCTATGGTATTCTACCCACATGTTATGACTGCAGTTGCATTCTTGAAGGACATAGTACAGTTTTGTACCTACCATAAATGTAGATGTCCGATAGACATGCAACTGCAGTCGGATTTTCCCACCCTCCATACCCCTCTATGCCTAGGGTCCACTCCTATCCCTGTTTCTCTTAGCTGGGGATATCTGTTATGGTGTATTTCTTTTATTGCTCATTTATTTGTTTGGAATCCTGTTTTTGTCTTCCAATTTGATTACAGCCTTCCTTGGAGGGCACCTGGCATCTGGGGCAAGAAACACTGAAGAAAATGGCGCCGGCTGATGCTTATGTACTCCAGCCGCTCTGACGTCGGAGAGAAATGCGACATCAGCCGACGCCGGACCCAGACTTTGGAATCCGGCCGACCGAGGGCTGCCTGAGGCAGGACAACCCACATGTTATGACTGCAGTTGCATGTCTATCGGACATCTACATTTATGGTAGGTACAAAACTGTACTTTATATTTATAATTTTTAAAACAATGGCTAACAATTTACATTAAAAAATAAGGAAATAAAAATTAAAACTATCCGTAGTTGTAGTATTTGTTAATGGTGTTGGAGGGAGCATTTTACATCCGCAACATGACACAAAAATGTCCCTGGGGTGTATTTACAGTTACCCATCCAGTTGTCCAGATTGCATGTGAGGAGGGCCAATGAGGCACTTTGTTTCGTTTCATTTGTAGTATTAATGCCATTAGTCTTCAAAACAGCCATTACGCATAAAGCACATCACATTTACTGTGACGGTTGGTCTGTACTTTGTGCCAGTAATACTGGGCGTTTTGAAAAGTTCTTCATATAATTCATGAAATTCAGATGGACTGTTATAGAGCTATGAACATGTATGGTTAGCATGTAATCAACAGTTTCTTACTGCTACAAGGATGGTAGCTTTCAATGACATAGAGCTGTACCATCAAGTTAAACATGGTTTACTTTGCATGCTACCCAAGAAAACTCATTTACTTGCAATGAAAAAAACTGGCACACACTGACACCGTCATTAATTCACTACAGTACTACCAGTTCACACTGGGAAGACCACTCCAGCAGTCCAAGTAGGTAAAATGTCAACATTAGCAGCCCTACAGTATTCAAATCCACAAAAATAAGCCAACAAATTTGCAATAAGTAAAGAATTCACATCACTGACTTAATAAAACTATTCTGAATAAGAGGGTCTCACCCAAAAAAATGACTGGTGCCAGAAACATGACCACAAGCCGAATGCCAAGAAATGCATCATCATCCCTTTTGGCCCAAAGTTTTGGGGAAAGCGGCTGTGAGGCTGCCAGCCCAGCTAGATTTTATTTTGTACATAATTCTGTGTCATTTTTGAATATTAATATAATTTGTATGCTTGTCTTACAAATGTAAGAAATCTATATGTATGTGTATATTAAACTATTGGTGCAGAAGTATGTGTTGAACTGTATGTTCTGTACTGAGCTTCAAGAATGTAACCACAGTGTACCCTGCTGGAAAAGAGCAGAAATGTGTATAATAACTGTATACCTGTGCAGGTGTGTGCTGTAATGGTAGAAGTTGGAACATACAGAGTTAATTTGCAAATGCTAAGAAAATAAGTGAATTGTTTTACGATTGTGTTTATCTCATCAAGAAGACAGGATGTCTACACTACAGCCAGAAGTTCTTTCTATTGTCTGGAAAGAGAAAAACATGACAGGTTTCAAATGTAAAAGTGTTTAACTGTTTTATGACTGAGATAAGTAACCTTTCTTAGGGACAGATTGGAATATAGCAAGATTAGTAGATGTTTTCTGTATTTGAGACTGTCTTGCAGTGTTGTTTAAAATATTTCCTGCGATTCTGAACTCTGTCACTTTATTCATTGAGTTATTGAATACTGTCTTATTCTTTTATTGTTTATTATTAAATATATTTAAACCTTTTAATTGTGGCTGGTTTGTTTATTTAAGCTCTTACAGTACTTGACACTGTATACTCCACTCCAATAGCCTTACTGTTGGTCACACTTGCCCTTTTTATAATAGTAACATCACACAGTAGGATTGGTCACCCTTTGGTGTGGGCCATATAGTAGCTGATAAGTAAGGATGGTTGATAGTGATTACTACCTTATAGTCTGGGCAGAAGGGGGCATAACTAGTGAACCTGTGCCAGCCTTCCTCAGGTGTGTCTCTGTGTTTGTATATAAATCAAATCTCAAAGTGTGTGTCTGTCTGTCTGTCTGTCTGTGCGTGTGTGGCGACACACACAAATCTCAAACCACCCCTGATAGCTGTTGGAATGCTGGCACATCCGAGCTAACCCTCACTCCAGTAATGGGAAATACATTGACCAGTTTGGCCAGATGGGACCTGATGATTGACAGACAATAGGGGCAAAGATAAGCAAAGAAAATATCCTACAAAATAAATACATTACTCACCATTGACATTCAGCAAGTAATTACAAAGATAGTAATTAATCCCAAAAGTTGAATATTGCCTTCCCTTAACAGTCTTCTTTTCAGCCTAAACAAGATATGTAGAATGATGTTGTGACGTCTTAGAAACTGCATTCCACTTTGATATATAAATTATTATATTTAAACTTATGTCCACAATATGGAAACAAGAAACTCTGAATCAACCTATAACCATCCCTTGAAGTGAAAATGAGGCTGTGTCACCTTCCCAGCCCTCATCTGTTTTATCTGCTAATTAAAATGCCTCTTTTTATAACTCCATCCATGCTGAAATTAGAATAATCCTGCTTAAAAGCTTTGGAAATGCTCTCCTTTCGCAATTAGCAGGTATTCCATACTATATAACTGCTTCAGTGACAGCAGCTAAGGCTAAGCAGTGCCCAGGCAGATGAAAAGAAATGCACTGTTGGCTAAAGAATAGTTAAGCATTTTTGTGCTGAATAAACATTATTTGAAGCTATTAACATCTCTGCTTTTTTACCTGTGTATATAGACAAAATGTATTCATTTCTTTAATTCACTGCTTTTATTATACTAAGTTTTCTATAATACCAGGCATAGAGGCGCTCTGCACACTTTTAATGAGAAGTTTCTAAGTATCATTAGAAGCATCTGTAATTTCGGCATTAAAGAAACCATTATGCCGCTAATCAAGCATTCACGGTTTCAGGAATGAGCTCTGGCTTCAACCGAGGCTTTTCAGCTTTATATGATCAGTCAAATATATGCCCATGCTAAAAGATTTTATCTTTCAAAAGTATTGTGCTTAAATATTTTTGTCATAATGCCTTGTTTTGTATGCGATTTGCACTCATGAGTAACACATGATTGCTTCTGTAATTGCAACAGGCAATTGTGATATTCAGGAATGCTTCAAACACTTCAAGCACGAATGCATTGAGATGTTCACAGACTAGCTTACATAGTCAGTTAAGAGACAGGCAGACAGATACCTATTGGAAAAGGCCACAATCAATAACATATTGACCTCTGTTTGATGGACTTACTAGACTAGACATTTAAACACCCCTTTCTTTTGAGTCATTTTGCCTATAGACAGCACTGAGGAATAACCAGTGGAACAGTATAACTGAAATATTGCTTAGCAAATCTATTCCTTATCTAATAGACAACCCGTACTGCTTATGACTTATTTAAAAGGTTCTTTAAATATATAAGTTGAACAAGGGAGTAAGCAGGAAGAAAGACTAGAAAAGCAAGAGAAGGAGGTATTAGTGAGACCTAACAATTTAAAAGCATTTAAAGAAGCACAGTTACAGCAACCATGAATGATACGAGCGATCAGAGGTCAGTAATATGTGGTTGTAATGAATTATTCAGACTGTGTATATTAACAAGTAATTTTACTAATTAGTCAGCATAGTTCAGTATATTACAGTTCACAAAACTGGTTTGTTGAATATAGAGGCCATCAAATAAAAATGACTGAATCAAATGTTAAGCCAAAGATGTAGCTGTTAAGAAAAGGAATAATCTATGAAGCAAAAAACTTTCTGTCCCTCAAAGTTCACAAAGCAGAGCATAACAACTGCTTCCTTCACCCAAAGCTCATAGGGCGATTCTAATAAAATAATCAGATGTGCTATGCAGTTACAATGGCCTGTGTTTCCAGCCTGGTACGAGTTGCAAGATGCTGAAAATCTAGCCAAACAACCAACTTAACTACAAGCATGAACCAAAATAATTTTCATTTAAAACTACAAACCTATGCAGCAAATCAAGCACTGCAAAACATTCAGGACTGGTTTATTAAACGTCTTCTGTAGATGCAGACATTTTATTCTGCATGCATTCACTTTTTCATGTGCTTTGAAAAATACATATACAGTTGCATTTCACACAGTACAGTCCGGAACATCTCACTAGTAAACTTCAGTAATCCCTCCCTTTTAACTAATACCCATTTTACACTTCCATAAACAATTAAAAAAAAAAAAAGGTCAGACTCATCCAGCAAGACACAAAATATGCAAGGCTGTTGTTGGGGGCTGCAACAATAATGAAAGCTGGTGCGACCAAATAAGCACAGTACTTTATTTTTATATAGTGTGACAGCTGCACTAAAGAATACAAAAGATAATAACATTTTTAGTCAAGAAACTAGACAAACGCGGTTCTACACTTTGAGTAAAGCGTCAAAGGTAAAAAACAAAAACAAACAAGTTTCAGACCATCTCGCAGCCTTGCAGAGAGGACACATACTTAGGCAGACAGTCACATTCTGAAACCTGTTCCTTTTATTTCTTATTTTTACGGCTTTTGGTGTTTGACAAGTAATTTTTGTCACTGGAGTGTGTTAAAAAAGCGAGTGGAATCAGGAGATGCACTTCGATTGATGGATCTGAGAATTGTCTGGTTCCAGCCAGAACAGCTTGGACTTTCCACAATCTTGTGGTTGCAAATTTTGGAAACTACGCAAGGGCTGAGGCATCTGTACTTTAATAATAACTGTAATATTAACACAAGAAGCAGCACCACCACCGTCACAGACTTTGGTGGTAGCATGGAGGGAATGGACCCCAGATGTCATCCGGCGGCCAAGGACCAAGATGCCAAATAGTAGGGGTCCCAGAACAGATCCACGTAGAACACCACTAGTGACAGGTCTGCTGTTGGAGGTGGTGGTGCATGTTCTGACCATGTGGGTCCTATTGGTGAGCTAGTTGGCCACTCATTGGACGAGACAGGGATTTACGCCAAGTTGAGTTAGTTTTTTGATGATGCCTGAGTGGGGCATTGTGTCAAAGACCTTGGCCAAGTCAAGGTAAAGCTGTATGTACTGAATTTCCCTCATCCAGGGCCTTGGTGACAATCTCAAAGAAGTCAACCAGGTTCAACAGGCAAGATCTGCCCCTTATGACTCTGAAATGGACGGGGTCAAGTGCTTGGAGATTGCTATGTCCTTGTTTATGTGATCCATAATCATACGCTCCATGGCTTTACAGATTAGACTTGTCAAGCTAATGGGGCAGTAGTTTCTGGGGTCAGTAGTGACATTAACAAAGCATCCTCTACTAACTACAGAGCTAACTACAAAAAGCAGCTCATCACTAGATCTTAGCCGTAATCTGTTGAACTAACTGCCAGAATTGCCTCTAACATTGCACCATGGTTTGCCTGGTAATGAAACACCATTTCTGGGATTCTGTCTACTTTTTTGTCTCTCTATTTCCCTGCCTTAAAGTCATCAGGAGGTTATTATTTCTTACAGGTCAATGAGCAGAGAAAATGCTAGCTATATGACTGCAACTTTATTTTCCAGTGAAAAAGTAAATCCAGCATATTACTTTGAAACTACATCTCTTTTCATATGTCCTCATGTGGTATGCGTTTAACTTGACCTTAATTTGGCTACTAGCTGTACTTTCTAATGAAGAAGAACAGAGGTGTGATTTATTTATTTATTTAACATTTGTTTACCGGGAAAGTACGACTGGGACAGGGCCCATTTTCAGTGGAGGCCTGGGCAGAAATGCTCAAGATGCAGGTAGTAATACGTTATAACGTTCAGTTTCAGAAAGTGCTTGGCTCCTCAAACACCAGAGTTGGAATCACAAAATGAGAGGGCATCATGGCAACCATTAACTTTCACTTCACAGGTGGGTCTGAGAAGATATCGCAACTTGGTTTGTGGCATAATATCCACTGCCATGGTTGTCACAGCATAAATAACATTATACTTCTTCTTCTTGACTATCGCAAACACAAATAGAGTATAAAGATCGTGCATAAGGTATAAAAATATAGATGCTGATGTAACTGAGATCAGAAGTAGAGCAAGAGACTGAGTTGGTGACTTGCAAAGAGAATTATCTGCGATTTAAAGCATAAAATGCATTGAGTAGTTAAACTTGTGACTCACTAGCTAGTTGAGTAGCTAAAGATGTGTAAAGTAAAAGGCAGAAAATGATAGGATAAAAGTAAAACCAAACACTTAGAAACAGTGTAGAAGACCGCACATAGTAGTCCAAGATGGTGCTGACCAGTAGTTGGCCTTATGAGTGCGCATTTTGTTCAGAGGTGTGAGAAAAGGCAACGCAAACTTGTTATAATCAGATTTACTGGCACTGTGGGAGGATGTCTCAATTCTTCTAGAAGTACATTAATGGAAAAATGCAGTTAATTCACAACACATTCTGAGTCTAATTAGGCAGATGAAAGCTGATGTTTGGGGAGACTGGTAGAAATGCATACACATACAAAACAGAAACCAATGAGACCCCACATTTGTTAGAAAAGTTGATAATTCAGGGCAAACATGTTACTTTTAAGCTTGAGGGGAATGCCAGATGTAATAGTCACTATTAAATAGTGCATTTAAATCAAACAAATTAAATATTTAGAAACTCTCTGGCTGAATTTGCGTGGTAATATTCCACAGGCACTCTTCTTGCTGAAACTACTTGATCGGGTTATGCTGGCTTGTGAATGCATACAAAGAGAGTCTAACCAGGTGAATGAATACTTTTGTCGTCTCCTTCAGAGCTGCACATCGCTTCAGCATGCATCTCAACTGTCACAAATTTTGAAGCACGTCGTAAATTTCTGTTTTTTTTTTTAAATAATGTACATACTTAGCTTACCTGTTAATGCAGTCAGGAGATGGTGTACTGTACACATTTAAATGAAAAATCCCTCTCTCTCAACTCTTTCTTTGGCACGATTGTCAAATCCTCCTCCTTCAGCTCTTCTTTGCCGCGAATGCACAAATTCCTCTATCGGCGCGAAAACTAATGGAAGGGCACTTTTGGCGCATGCGCACACCAGCCCCATTCTGGCCACAGCGATGTGCAGCTCTGAAGGAGACGACAAAAGCAAATTTCGAGAGAAAAATAGCTAAAGACTCAAAAGACAATCATAAGGCCTTCTTTAGCTATGTTAGAAACCTAGGAGGAAACTCCCAGATATGCTCAGAACTAGTTCAAAATGATGTGAAGATTACTGATCCTACAGACATTGCCAACATACTGGCTGACAGGTTCAGTGCAAACTTCTCCCCCCCAAAAGGAGAGATATCTATACCAAATGAGTGCAGCCCCCAAACATCTCCAGCGCCCAAGTGAGAACTGCTCTCTCCAAAGCAAAAACACAGCATCCATGGGACCCGATGGTGTCCCCGGCTGTGTGCTCCACGAACTCAATGAGGAATTAAACCCACAGCTAGGACAGCTGTTTAATCAAAGTCTTACCTCTGGATACGCACCCAGGAGTGGCGCACTGCAACTGTGGTCCCACTTCACAAAGGCGGTGCCTCCACAGACCCTGGAAATTACCGCCCATTAGCTTGACAAGCCTTATCTGCAAAGCCATGGAGAGGATCATAATGGACCTCATAAATAAAGACATAGGGAATTTGCAGACTTTGGATCCAACCCAGTTTGGCTTTGTCAAAGGCAGATCATGCCTTTTAAACTTGGTTGACTTTTTCAAACAGTCACCAAAGCCATTGATGAGGAAAGGCAGTCCATACAGCCTACCTCGATCTGGCTAAGGCCTTCGATACAATACCCCACTCGGGTATCATTGAAAAACTCATCAGCTTAAATGTTAACCCATACATCACAAGATGAGTTGCAAACTGGCTGAGTGACAGAACCCACAGGGTCAGAGTTGCTGGCGCCATGTCAGACTCAAAGCCTGTCACAAGTGGTGTCCCACAGGGCTCAGTCCTGGGCCCACTCTTGTTTGGCATCTACTTTTCCAAGTACAAGCAAACACAGGAGGGTTATGGCTGACAAAGTTTGCAGATGACTGCAAACTGGGCCATAGTAGAAAACACATCTGACACAGATATCCTTCAGAAGGGTCTCACAGAACGGATAACTGGTGCCAGAGCCACGGCCTAAAGTTAAATGCCAAAAATGCATAGTCATACCCTTCGGAAAAACAAGGTTACCCCTAGCTACCAAATAGGTGGCAATCCACTGAGCACAGAAGAAGTTATCAGGGACCTGGGGACCCAGGTTGATAGTAGTCTGTCATTCGACACCCATGTAGCTAAAGTAGTTAGGAAGTCCTTCTACATTGCCCACCTTATGAAGGGATTCTCATCTAGATCAAGGGAGGTCATAGTCTCCCTTTACTCATCACTCATCAGACCAATGATTGAGTACAATGCCCCATTCGAATGTATCTGACCCGACACTTGCAGCAGCTGGAGAGGCCACAAAAGTTCCTCACCAAAAGGATAAAGGGTCTCAAAAATCTGTCCTATGCTGCCCGACTGAAAGAACTCCAGCTCTATTCAGTCGCTACGCTTGCTCAGAGGTGACCTTTGCCTAACATACAAGGACATGTCAAACCCAGATTTGATGAATATGCTTCACCTCAAAAATCTAGATCCATCAGAGCCACAAGGGCGGAGACTTAAACCTCGACACGGCTATTAATAGGACGTGCTGGAGAGATAGATTCATCACCCAAAGACTCCCTATGCTGTGGAACAAAATCCCGGTACATGTGAGGCAGAGCACCTCGCTGGCCTTGTTCAAGAGAAATCTTGACCAATGGATGGGAGATCGCAGATATACCCCAGGAATTACCTCAGTGTCACTGCTCGACAGAGGCACAGCAAAATAATGGGTATAGTTCCCCATACTAAAGGGGTGGCGTAAGCCACAAAACAATGGGCTAGGCTTATAAATGCCCTCGGGCAGATAGCCTAGTATGAACCTATGAACCTATAAAGGACGCGGCCGTGGAAAAAAAAAACGGGAAAAAAGTAAAATTTTAACTTAAGGGTCGGGGGCTGCATTGAAGAGCTCTGAGGGCGCGGGTTGGACACTACTGCTATAGACTAAATGTCATGATTTACTGCATAACTATTGCAGAAAGGTGTAATGTTTACCAGATTATATAATGGTAAATATGCATAGCACCTAATGCAATGATATAACGCTAATATTTTGAAGGATACACTGGGATTTGACAGTCCCCACTTACACTGGCACTGAGCTCGAATTACTATTATGCTTACAGGATTAGCAAAGAATTCAGATGTAAATATATATGTCTGTGACCTTCTTTTCTTGTAAAGATATTTCCGAAATGATTCCTTAAATTTTGTTTATGCAATACGCTGACTACTGACAGTTTTAAATGTTTTGTTTAGAGTGTTTAAAACAATAGCAATGCATACATTAATGTTACCTTTATAGTAATAAGTGGACTATAGTCTGATAGATTTGTCTCGGAAAGGGATAGGATAGGTTCCCTCTATGATACCACATACCAACTTTTCCTACAACAAAGGATATATGCTGTAGATATATGGCTTTAAATAACTAACAGTACCCTAGCTACACTACTTTGTAGTCCAATGTCACCTAACAGCTACTCCATTTTTCTAGATCTGTTACCTACTATGACTGTATTTATAACCCTGGTTGAGCTGGGAGATAGCTCGACAATGCTACTGGAATGGACACGCATCTGGACTCTTATAGATGTGATGTTTTTAAACTGATTTACCATATTTTCAGGCCATTTTATTTTAGGAATTTATTAGTTGCATGGTTACTTATCTATCACTTCAGTAAACTTCCTAGTTGTAATGTTAATACTTTCCAGGCCAAGTAGTTACGTGAGTAGGCATGGAGGAAGGGCAGGGAGGGATAAAATGTACTGCTTGCTGAAGTCATAATACAAACTAATTTTTTATTACTACTAAGAAAATTAACTAAGCTTATACACACTAACACAAAAGAATTAGCCTTATACGATGTGGACCATTGAATGTTAAGTTGTCTATCTCGCCTTCATTCTTGCTGGTTGGGTTCAGAGCCGATCCTCGGCTCCGACTCGGCCATCTTCTAAAGCTCGAGAGCTATTTACTGGCTCGAGGCCTCCCCATATCCCACAATGCCTGGCACTAGATCCCCAGATCTCGTTTGCCACTTCTGCTACGAGGTTGCTTTTGCTGGCTCAGGTCGTATTTTTCGTCTTTTGATAGGTTTCATATAAAAATTTTCATATAAATAGTTAATAGTAGTGTTAGTACTTATTGTCTGTGTACTTTTAGATCTATCCCATCCCCTTAGAAAACTCGTTTTTACTGTTGGAGAGTTTTCCCCCCCTTTCTTTTTCTGTCTTCAAGGTAGCCATTTTTAGTTAGAGGCTAACCCTTGTTCTCTAAATACCTTTTTGTAGTGTTTTCAGGTAGAAATAGTTGTAGTACTTTACTATTTTCTAGTAGATATATATATATATTATAGTTATAGTGTGTGTGTGTGCGTTAAGGTGTGGTAACTGTTTTTTTTGTGTGTACGGGTTTATACTTGATACCTACTGCTGTACTGTTGACCTTTATTTTCCTGGATATTTCCTTTTTGCAGGATGTCCAAAGATACGAAGGTATCGGGATTCAAGAAGTGTGACTCATGCTGTCAGAAGATGTCTCTGACAGATGGTCACACTTCTTGTATCTACTGCTTGGGCGCCCTACACCTGCAGGACTCTTGTTCGGTGTGCCGCACCTTTAGTCCGAGTCCTGCAGGAGCGTAGGAATAAGTTAATCCTTAGAGGATTATTAAAACCTGAAGGGTCACCTGCTAAGACTCAGCCAGGGAAACCCTCCAAGCCATCGAAGCCGTCAGCTCCCAGCTCGGAGCCGTCGTCGGGTGTGGCGTCTGCTTCGACTTTGGTTCCGGCTGGAACCGAAGTACCTGCTTCTCAGTCAGCTCCGATCCTGGTGTCGGAACCTTCAGGGAGCCGAAAACGTTCTAGGTCCCCATCCCTAGAGTCGATTCGCTCAGCTCTGAGGTCGCCTCTGTTACCGTCAGAGCGAAATCACAGATCTCACTCTTCTCTGTCTTCGAGACTGTCTGACCTTGACTTGGAGAGAGTGGTGAGCAGACTTCTGAAATCGCAGGCCTTGGCTAAAATGCTATCCAGCCCCCCTCATCAGGGTTTGGCTCTGCCCGTTTCTACAGTAGTTCCTCCTTCGACTCACCCCTTGAGTTCGGAGCCGGAGCTGGTTGGGGTTCAGATCGTGGAACCGTCGGTGCCGATACCTACTCTTTCGGTTCCTTCGGCTCCAATCACTTCCATGGCGCCATCCTTGGAGGGATCTGGGCGCCGAGACTCCGTCGTCGGTTCCGAGGGGGCGAGTGGCATCAGACCCTTGTCCAACCCCGTTCTCCCTCTCGGAGCTTCGGCACAGGTGAGCTCGGCTCCTTCATCGGCCTCGGAGCCGTCCCTCTCAGTGCCGGAGGGGGTTCTGGTCTCTTCGGAGCCTGAGCCGCCTTCTCTGCCGGGAAGGGGTCCTTCGAGGTCATGAGGAGTGTGCTGGCCCCTCAGTCAGCCCCATGATCAGCCTCTTTGGCTCCTCCCCCATGGTGCCTGCATCTGCCCCTCCTCCAGACCCCAAGCGAGGAGAACAAGCGCTCCAGGTCACCCCAGGGGGCGTGTCTTCCCCTTCCGAGGCCTCCCCTGATCATTCAGAGGAGCCCCCCTCGAAAGAGGAAATGTAAGAGGAAGCATGTTGACTCCCCTGAGTCTGTCACTTCGGATACCAACTTAAAGGATTCGGAAGGGTCCCCGAGGTCCCCCTCTGAAGATGTCTCCTTCTCAGACATCCTTGAGATGCTTAGGCAGAGGGGGAACTGGACTACCCTTAACCCTTGTGAGGATGAGTCGGTATACCTGGACGCGTTTGGTTCTCAGCCCTCCACTTCCTGGGTGTCTCCGCCTTTCGATCCACTGATGACCGTGGTGGCTCGAAAGGCGTGGTCAGCCCCAGACACAGTGGAACCAACTCCCCGAAGGCCCACGAAATTCATCACAGCACCACAAGACAAGCAATTTTTGACAAAGGGTGTCTCTGTTGATGCTATGGTGGTAGCAGCGGCCACGAAAAAGGAGTTGGCTGAGACTTCTTCATCTGTCCATCCCCCTAATAAGGAGTCTAGGACAATGGACAGATACGGGAAGCGGATGTTTTCCTCAGCGACCTTTTCCATACGGTCGCTGAACTATTTGTGCCATTTTTCCCACCTTCAAAGGGATCTCCTTAAGGAGCTAGGAGATACCCTTCAAGATCCATCAGCTGCGGGGGCCCAGGATAAGACTACCTCCCAGCTGGCGACTCTTAATTCGATAGCGAACTCCTCCATGTGACTCATTTCTTATGTGCCGATGAGGCTAGTAGAGCTGCAGGCACAGGTGTGGCCTTGAGAAGGCACGCTTGGATGCGGTTATGTAACTTTGCTGACCCCTTTAAGGCGTCTTTCACCAATACCCCTTTTGATGGTTCTGCTCTTTTTGGACCACAGGTGAGGGATACCCTTACCAGGTGTGAGCAGGAAGGCAGGACTCTCTCTGCTGTGGGAGTCCGTTTTTCCACTCCTCCTAGACCATACCCCAAAGGTCAGAAAAGTGGGAAAATGTGGTTCCGGAAACCCCTGGGAACCGTGCCTGACACACGTGGTGAGTTTCCCTCCAGGGGCAGAGGAAGGAACAACAATAGACTCCGCCCTCGAGGCAGAGGGGGCCCACAAAATCAGGGCAACAGAGATTCCTTCTCTGACAAGCCCTTCCTGCATCTCTGAGGGGCTGCCCGCCTTTGGAGGCAGTCGGGGGAAGATTATCGCTGTACCCAAAAGCCTGGCAAGACCTAACTCAAGACAGATAGGTACAGTCTGTCATATCCGGAGGTTACAGAATTCCCTTCGTTCTTACCCCCTTAAGGTCAAACAGATCCCTTCCAGATGTTCCACCCAGTCTAAGGGAACACGCAGTGCAAGAGATCTCAAAACTGTTACAAAAAAAGAGCCATCCAACGAGTCCCAGCAGACCAGCAAGGATCTGGAATTTACTCAAGGTTCTTTTTGGTACCAAAAAAGACAGGGGACTTGGAGGCCCATTTTGGATCTCAGCAGACTAAACAGGTCTGTGCAAAGAACGAAGTTCCGGATGGTCACACTTCAGTCCATTCTACCCTTTTTGGGTCAGGACAATTGGATGTGCTCCATAGATCTTCAAGATGCATACTACCATATCAAAATGGACAGGCGCTCCAGAAGATTCCTCCAATTCCGGCTGGGAGCCGGTCATTATCAGTTCCGAGCTCTGCCCTTTGGTCTCACCACAGTCCCCAGGATGTTAAATGTATGGCAGTAGTTACCTCTCACCTGAGACAGCAAGGATTCCAGGTGTTTCCCTATCTAGACGACTGGCTCCTTACTGCTACCACCAGACATCAGCTGCTGCGAGCCAGGAACTACACCATCCAAACTTGCTCCAAGCTAGGTATCACAATAAATTTCGAAAAGTCTGCAGTGTCGCCTTGTCAGTCTGTAACCTTTATAGGCGCAAGTTTAAGTACAAAAGACATGTCAGCGAGATTTCCGTTACACATAGTATTAGATATTCGCCGACATGTACAGGTGTTATTAGGATGCAAGAAAATTCAGGCCAGATTCATCCTAAAGACATTGGGCCTCATGGCAGCAGCGATCATACTAGTCCCCCTGGCTCGTTTTCATAATAGGATTCTTCAGTGGTTGCTTTTCACCCAGTGGTCATTTCTACAACTTCCAATGTCTCACATGATTATGATTACACAGACATGCAAAGACCAGCTTGCTTGGTGGCTGGTTTCCCCGTCGGTACCCCAGGGCAGACCATTTGTTCTTCCCCCTCCAGTGGCCACAGTGACCACGGATGCCTCCCTGATCGGGTGGGGGGGGCACTTTCAGGGCTGAACAGTCCAAGGCACCTGGCAACCCCACGAGTACCATCGGCATATCAATGTCTTGGAGATGAGAGCTGTGCTTTTAGCATTGCAAACTCTTCAGAACTCTCTCCCACCGAGACCATTGCAGTTCAGACAGACAATATGTCGGTAGTGTGGTACATCAACAAGCAGGGCGGAACCAAGTCCTACCCCCTATGTCGAGAAGCACTCAGACTCTGGCAATGGGCGATCTCTTCCCAGCGGTTTCTGATAGCAACGCACATCCCTGGGAAGTCCAGCATTATAGCGGACAGGCTGGGCAGAGCAATTCTCATGCCGCACGAGTGGTCTCTCAATCAGACAGTGGCGGACCAAATCTTCCGCAAATGGGGTCAGCCTTGCTGCGACCTTTTCGCCACCCCCTTCAACAGCAAGTGCGACAGTTTCTTTTCTCTCCTCCCTCTTCCCGGATACCCTGCCAGGGACACACTAATCCATGATTGGCCTCGGGGACGACTTTATGCATTCCCTCCATTTCCCCTGATTCCCAAACTAATACAGAAAGCTACCACTCTGGGATGCAAGATGATCCTCATTGCCCCCTACTGGCCTCGACAAATTTGGTTTCCGTTCCTGCATCATCACCTCCTGGAGCAACCCTAGACCCAGTACCAGACCTCCTGATCCATCAGTAGGGCGGGCTGCACCAATCCCTTCAGTCTCTCAACCTCACTGCTTGGTTGCTCCACTTCCAACCTTAGCCAGGCTTCTGAACATTTCCCAATCGGTGCGTGAAATCATATTATCTTCGCATAAATCTACCACCAGAAAAACTTATGCTTGTAAGTGGAAACGTTTCTCTTGCTGGGCAGAGTCTAAAAATATAGATCCCTTTTCAGCCCCTGTCCACCACGTTTTAGATTTCTTAGCGGAACTTTTTCAGGCTGGGTCCTCTTCTGCCACCATTAGCCGCAATTTCAAATTTTCATACAGGCCTATCTGAAACTAGTATTATGTCCCATAAGCTTTGCAAAGCTTTTCTTAAAGGGACTACTTTGCTCAGGCCCCCAGTAAGAGATCCCCCACCTCCGTGGGATCTTAATTTGATCTTAGCTTCCCTAATATTGCCCCCCTTTGAACCCGCAGCTTCATGTTCCTTGAAGTTGCTTTCTTGGAAAACCCTCTTTCTTGTGGCAATTACCGCAGCTAGAAGAGTTTCTGAACTCTCCAGGTCTTTTGTGTTCTCCCTCATTTAGTTTTCCATAATGACAGAGTTTCGCTCAGGACTAATCCCTCCTTCCTTCCTAAGGTACCTTCTGAGACTAATCTAAATCAGTCCATTGATCTTCCGGTCTTCTTCCCAAATTATTCCAACAAAGCTGAAAATAAATTACATCAGTTGGATGTTCATAGACAGTTAAGTTTCTACTTGTATAGGACTAAACAAATTAGAAAATCAGATCAGCTCTTCCTGTCCTATGCTGAAGGTAAACAAGGTCTATAAAGTAACTCTGTCTAGGTGGTTGACTTCTATTATTGCTTTGATTTATCAGTTGAGGAACAAACTGCTCCCTGCTAAACCAAAAGGCCACTCTACTAGGGCTTTAGCCACTTCTGTAGCTTTTTAGGCAAGATTACCAATGGAAGCCATTTGTGTGGCAGCTACATGGGCCACTCCCCATACATTCATTTCTCATTGTAAGCTGGATGTGGCCTCTAGAAGCAGAGCTGATTTTGGTTCCACTGTGCTGAAGAGTCTGTTCCGATGAGCCACCCAAGACTGAGATGCTAGGGATGCTGTCCCAACCAGCAAGAATGAAGGCGAGATAGACAACTTAACATTAAGAAGTTATGTACCTACCATAACGTTCCATGTTAGTTGTCTTCTCGCCTTCTTTCTTGCGTCCCACCCTCTGACCCCTATCCTAATAGACCGAGAAGAGTTGCCCTCTGAGTTCCTTTTAGCTGGCTGGGTCTTATCTGGTTTGTTCCCTCAACCTTTTAGCTCTATAGCTAAACATATGCTGTTAGGACAGGTGTCCTTATATTTTGTCTGTAGTTAAGTCTAACAAACGAGATCTGGGGATCTAGCGCCAGGCATTGTGGGATATGGGGAGGCCTAGAGCCAGTAAATAGCTCTCGAGCTTTAGAAGATGCCGAGTCGGAGCCGAGGATCGGCTCCGAACCCAACCAGCAAGAAAGAAGGCGAGAAGAAGACAATTAATATGGAACGTAATGGTAGGTACATAACTTCTTATTCTTGGAACGTAAAGGGGATCCAGATATCTAAAAGAAGAATTATTTTTTCATTTAGCTATAAAGTCAAAAGCGAATATAATCATGATACAGGAGACTCGTATGCTGACTGAGCAATGGAAATGGGAGTTAAGAAAAAAATAGATCAAAATAAATGTGGCCACGGGGGCCAAGTCAAATGGCAAAGGTGCTGCAATTATTGTCAAGCAAACATTCCAAGGCACTATTCTAGAACATGGTACTGATCCGGAAGGCAGATGGTGCTACATAAAGATCAAATCCCCAAATATTAATAAACCTGTATTTCTCATAAATATTTATACAGCATGCATAAAACAGCAGGATTTTATAGTAGCCATATATAAGTTATTATCTAATTTTCCCGACCATTACTATATTATTTATTTATTCATTTAACATTTGTTAACTGGGAAAGTCCGACTTGGAACAAAGCCAATTTTCAGCGGTGGCCCAGGGAGAAATGCTCCAGATGCATGTCTTTGTAACGTGAAGAAACCGGAGCACCCGGAGGAAACCCACAGACGCAGGGAGGGCATGCAGACTCCACACAGAAGGCACCCCAGGCGCGAATCGAACCGGATATCCTTTTGCTGTGAGGCGACAATGCTACCGCTGCACCACTGCTTTGTCCACGGTTATATCGATATTATAGGAGGAGATTGAAACTTTGTTCAAAACCCTCTCGTAGATCGATCAAACACTAGCACTTCATATAGCTCACAGACAACTGATGCACTTAGTGAGTTAGAGAGTCTTTATACTCTGATCCATACAATATTCAGACAAAAAAAATAATTGTAATAACAAATATACATTCTACTCTCAATGTCACAAAAGTTGGTCTAGACTGGATTTTTTCTTGATATTAAATATCTTTGTGAATTTTGATATAGCACATAATACAGATACAAGATTCTTCTCAGATCATTACAAAATTACACTCACTGTTAGCTGGTTTGGAAAGACAGATGACAACACCAATCAATTTAATTGGACCTTAAATCCCAATCTGTTAACTAAAGAGGAAGCAATTCAAGAAGTAGAAACTATGCTTAGACCTTCTTACACAGTCTGACTCATCCCAAAGGCCCTTTGATATCCAGTGGGCCTCTGTGAAGGCTGTAATTAGAGGAATAATGATCAGTAAAGCATCGTACTTTAAGAACAAACATGCAGCTAAATGAGACATCACTCAAAAACAAAATTACTGAACTTGAAAATAAATTACAAATAAACTATGATGAAGAAATAGAAAAACAAATGGCTCTGCATCAGAAAGAATTATACCTTTTAAATGCAAATAATCTCTCTTTTCAAGAAATAAAAACAATAGCCAACTATGCTGAATGGGCACAAATGCCATCCAAATTCCTAGCCAGCCTAATAAAGCAAAGAAAACCTTTACAAATTATTCCGGAACTTGTATACAAAGATAAATATTACAGCTCCAACCTGGACAAGGTCCAACTATTTGAGGAATTGTACTCGCATGCATCCACAGGACAATCCAACATTATAGTAAATCAAGAAGTGGAAATATTCTTGAAACAACTACATTTTCCAACACTTTCACGAGATCAGAGAGAACACCTCTCATCTCCCTTCACACTCCAAGAAGTAATTACAGTTATCAAAAATCTCAAGTCGAATAAATCCCCAGTACCAGATGGATTCACAGCGGAATTTTATAAAGTTTTTATTTTAACAACCTCTAAAAGATTACTTAATTTAATTACCATATAATTAATATATTACTGTTCAGCATTTAAATGCATCAAAAACAATATTTGTTCTTGAAGGCAAAGCTGACCCTAAAAACCTGGGAAACTACAGACCCATATGTGGACATAAAGATATTTGCCTCCATCTTAGCCAGTAGATTAAAAACTGTGATAACTAGCATTATTTCACCCTATCAGTCTGGTTTTATTCAACAAAGCCAAACGTATGACAAGACCATAACATTGGATGCTACAATTACCTTGTCTAGTCAGAAGAACTCCCCACTCTTTGCTCTGGTAATAGGACACATCCAAGGCTTTTGACAGAGTCAGTCAGAAATTCTTATTTTCAATACTACCATACTTCAACATTCCCCCAGAATTTAGAACATTCATTAAAGTATTATACTGCAAAGCACATACTGTACTACAGGTTAATAAAAGATTCTCTACTAGAATAGATGTTAAAAATGGAACTAGACAAGGCTGCCCCCTTCACCATATCTCTTCATTGTGTATATTGAACCACTATTTCTACTTTTTACACAAAAAACCCACCAACAAATACCAAATTTATATAATACAAACATTTCTTTTACAGCCTTTGCAGATGACTTGAACCTATATTTTACAATACTGAGCTCTGATATCGAGAAAGTCATAACCTCTATAAGTGTGTGCTCCAGATTCTCTAATTATAAAATAAATCCAGAAAAATCACTAATATTTCCTCCCAATCTATCCTCCAAACTAACACTATACCCTCTGCCCACAGAAATAAAATTTAAACACACTATGAAATACCTAGGAATTACTTTTCATCAAGACTCATCATTGGTGTACCAAAGTAATGTAACAAAACCTATGGTCGACAATGCCGCATGACCTCCATTGATGGGAAAAAATGTGTTTATCCATATTAGCCAGGGTTGCCATTATCAAAATGAACATCCTACCCAGAGTATTATACCTATTCAGTGCTACTGACATACCAGTGCAAACCAACTTCTTCCATAAAATACACTCCTCTCTTTCCAAGTTTGTGTGGTATCCTAAGTCAGAGCTGCATATAAAAAATGATTCTTCCTAAAGAAAAAGGAGCCTTAGCACTCCCAGACTTTAAACTGTACTATGACATGAGTCAACAGAGTCCTGGCAATAAACTATACTATGACATAAGAGTCAACAGAGTATTGGCAATATCTGAATATAATCCAAGCAAGAAAATATGGTCTCCTACTTGGACAACTTTATACTGTAACTATGTTAAATCATTAAACATAAAACCCCTGGCTCTCCCATTCTTGGACAAAACTAGTTTGAAGAACTTGAAGATGTTCGTGTTACCCTGCTGCAGTCATTACACTTGGGTTATCCTGCCGTCAGGCAGTCCCGCAGTCGGCTTGAGTTCCAAAGTCTTCGTCCAGCGTCGTTTGCTGTCGCTTCTTCCCTGACGTCAGAGCGCCAGGGGTACATAAGAGGCATCCATCGCCATTTTCGTCAGTCTTTCTTGCCGCGCGGTGCCCGAAGCAGAAGCAGTTCGCAAGTGCCGGTCGGCCGACACCTGAGATTTTCGATTCGAATTTCATTCTGAAGTCTTCAATAAAACTAAGTACCCCGTTGGGGAACCTTTTCTTGCCTCAGTCCGATGTCAGAAAAAGTTAACTGCATTTCTTGTGGAAGCAAATACCTCATAAGGACTTCCATTCCTATTGTATTCCTTGCCTAGGCCCAGACCACGATGTCACAGGTTGTCTGTTTTGTGCTTGGTTTAATAAACGAACTATCAAACGCCGTTTTGACTTTGCACGCCAATTACTTTGGTAGGAAATTTAATTATATCATGCCGTTGGAGCAGCCGACGACCGGCATGCATAAAAAAACGCAAGGACAAGGACAGGCAGCCTAGGAACAAGCCAGACCCCAAGGCCTCTGCTGGGCCTGTTGCCGGTTCTCTGGTTTTCAGTGAGGCACCTACGCAGCCCGTGACGACTGCAGAACTGGAACCCCAGACAGCTGCGGATTCTCAAGCGGAGTCTACTAGTCCGATGCAGCCATCTTCATTAGGCCCTTCCGACACCGGAGCAGTGGAAACACCTTCGGTTGCAGAAGGTGTCTTCAGACAGACTACACTCACCATTAAATCTTATGCTAAGCTTAAAACTCCTTTAAAACCAAAGAAGACTGTACATCAGTCTACAGTTCAAGGCCCCATGCCTAAGAAACAAATGCTTAAGATGGCTGAAGATTTGATTACCCTAATCAGGGGTTCCCATCCCCCTCCTGATAAAAGACCAAGACAAGAGGAGGATTATGCTTCCTCTGACCAGGTTTCAATTTCCTCAGATTCTTCTGAGGAACAGGATTACACTTTTCCACCTTATGAAGACTCTGATGCTGAAGACTCTATTCCCTCCGCATCTCCCTCTGAAGACTACTTCTTTGGGGAAACTTTACATACCATGAGGGAACATTTCCACTGGGAAGGCCAGGACTACTCTGATTCTAAGAAAAGGCTCAGAGAGTTCCTTTTACTACCCCAGCACAGACCTCTTGCTATCCCTCCAGTTTTGGATATTGTGGATTATGTTTACTTGGAGTCTAGTCTAAATCCAGACTCTCTACCTCCTGCTCCAGCCAAACCAGACAGATACTACAGAGTACCTGACTCACACAAATTCCTTTATAAAAGCCCTGTGGCTGACCTAGAAACAATTTCCCAGGGTCCTAAGGGAGCTAAAGCTTCAATGGCTAAAAATCCTGTGCCCTCTGAAAGGGATTCCAGAGCCCTAGATAGATGGGGAAAGAAAATATACACCTCAGCAACTCTGGCTATGAGAGCATTAAATTGTCAGTTTCACATGCTGAAATATCAGCAATTCCTAATGTCTCAATTAAAACAAAAAATAAGCACACATACTGAACAGTCTGAATTCAAGGAAATGCAGGTTCTGTTGCATGCAGCTGAACAGGTGGGCAAACATACTTTACAATGTGGATTTGATTCATTGGAAGCTTCCTGTAGAGCAGCTGTTACTGGCTCTGTCATACGTAGACATGCTTGGTTAAAAGAACAAACCCATCCTGATCATGTTAAAGCAAAATTATTGGATGCACCTTTACAGCAGAATGTATTATTTGGTGTCGAAGCAGAAGAGGTTTTAAAGAAAATGGAGGATAAGGCAAAGTCTATGCAGACGGGCAAGGATTTTTTGCAGGTACAACCCCCTCGTTTCAGCAGAAATTGGCCAATGAAAAACTGGTCCTTAGCAGCTTCTGACAGATCACAGAGAGGCAAATACAGACGCCCAAGGGGCAGAGGTCAGTCACAAGGCCCTTAAAAACCTCGCCAATGGGGTACTGCTACCCAGAAAGGAGGAGAAGACAGGCCCCAGGCTAGCAGAAGACAAGCACAATGACTCAATCCTCAAACTACCAAGCAAATCTCTCCTGGCAGCTCCCTTGGGAGGAAAATTAGCATTTTTTGCAGACAACTGGCACATCATCACGAAAGGCAAATGGGTTCTAGACATTGTCTCTCAAGGATGCAGATTCCACTTTCATACCTTACCAAGGATAAAAGGAATGCCAAACCTGCCACCAAATCAATGGGCAGAGGCACAAAAACAAATTACAGCTCTCATTGGACATGAGAGCCATTCAACAGGTACCTACACAGGAGCAAGGACAAGGATTTTACTCTACTCTTTCTAGTCCCAAGAAAGGACAAAGCATGGAGACCCATTCTGGATCTTTCAATTCTGAACACCATCTGCAAGTACCAAAATTCAAGATGCTAACACTACAGCAGCTTCTTCCCATGCTGGGCAAGAATGCTTGGCTAGTAACGTTGGACCTCAAGGAGGCATACCTGCATGTCCCTATCCAACAAAATTGCAGAAGATACCTACGCTTCATTGCAGGTTCAATGCATTATCAATTCTCTGCACTGCCCTTTGGCTTATCTACTGCGCCCAGGGTCTTCACAAAATGCCTGGCACCAGTAATTGCATACTGCAGACAGAGAAATTCAAATATACCCATACCTGGACGACTGCCTTATTCAAGCAGAAAGCAAGGACATTCTTTTAAAGCATCTAGCATTTGTCAAACACCTTCTAAGTTGCCATGGGTACACAGTAAATGAAAAGAAATCAAAACTAGTGCCCTCACAAAACATAATATTCCTGGGTGCCAGCTTGAATACAATGGCCCAGATGGCTTATCTCATGCCAGACAAGAAACAACAGCTGACTCAGTATTTCAAAATAATGGCAACAAAGACCCAACTCCCTGCAAGACAAATTCTGCAGGCCTTGGGATTCATGGCATCTTGCATATTACTAATACCATTTGCAAAACTGCATATGAGGAAATTACAATGGTACCTGAAAGGCGTATGGCCTCAGCACAGCCACAGCTTGGAAACAATGATACCACTCATTCCCTGCCTTCAGCAGGAGTTTCTGTGGTGGGCACAGGCATATCACCTCAACAAGAGTCAGCCTTTCATCTTACCCACAGCCAGGCAAACTATGACAACAGATGCATCGGACTATGCCTGGGGAGCACACGTGGCAGGACAGTGCATTCAGGGCAAATGGACTACAGATCAGAGGCATCTGCATATCAATCAAAAATAAATGCTAGCAGTACAGAATGCCCTAACAGCTTTCAAGAGCCTCTTACACCCAGGACAACTAACAATGAAGACAGACAATACCACAGTAATGTGGTACATAAACAAGCAAGGGGGCACACCCTCTATGCAGGCAAGCAATGACCTTGTGGAACACTGCACTGTCTTACCAGGTTCAATTACAAGCACAATTCTTGCCAGGAAAGAAAAACACATTGGCAGACGACCTAAGCAGAAATGTCATGGATCCACACAAGTGGAAACTAGATCCACAAGTATTTGCAATGATAGCTCAAAAATGGGGATGCCCAGACATAGATCTGTTTGTGCAAGCCCCCAAAACTACCAACTTCAAAAATTTTGCACAAGGACATTCCATCCACAAGCTTGGAAAGTGGACGCCCTCTCATTCAGTTGAAAAACATTAACAAGTGTATGCCTTTCCTCCACTGCCTCTTCTAGCAAAGGTACTGCTGAAAGTCAGATTAGAGAGGCTACAAATGATACTCATTGCACCAGACTGGCCACGCCAGCATTGGTATCCAAGTTTAAGGAACATGGCCAACGGCCCACCATGGATTTTACCACAAATTCCTCACCTGCTCACCCAGCAAGACAATCAGATTCTACACAGCCATCTCAAGACTTTAAACCTGGCTGCAAGGCAAATTACCTAAACAACCAGCCAACACCTCTGTCCAAAGCAGTTATGGATGTCATTCTGGAGGCCAGGAGGCCCAGCATCAGAAAAACCTATTCAGACAAATGGAGAAGATTTTGTGCCTGGAACCAGGCTAAAGGCCAAAATCCCCTTGATCCAAACATTCCTCAGATTCTACAATATTTAACTGAGATGTTGCACAAAGGTCTTTCCTTTTCATCTATTAAGATCCACGCCTCAGCAATTTCAGCTCATTACAACACGGATCCTCCTTTATTCCTCACATCCACTCATAAGACAGTACCTCAGAGGGGCTAAGAACATAAGACCCGCCAAGGAGAGCACCAACACCTACTTGGGATCTCAACTTTGTTCTGGAAAAGCTTACACTGCCGCCCTTTGAACCAGCATTTTCAGCTGATTTAAAATTTCTTTCATGGAAAACTGCCCTGCTACTTGCAATAACCTCAGCTAGAAGAGTCTCAGAGCTACAGGCACTAATGGCAGTGGAGCCTTTCCTCATTTTTCATCATGACAGTCTCTCTCTATGAACTAACCCTTCCTTTATGCCAAAGGTGGTATCCAGTGTGGCCCTAAACCAAACCATTCATTTGCCCACCTTTTTCCCAAATCCCCAGAACAAAGGAGAAAGACTCCTGCACTCTGGATATTCACAGGCAATTACGTTACTGCTTGGATAAAACTAAGGCTTTCAGAAATTCTGACCAGCTCTTTGTAGCCTATGCTGCAGGATCACAAGGAAAAGCTATCTCAAAACAGACCATTTCTAAATGGATAGGGCATTGCATATGTTTCTGCTACACGCATCCTGGGAAACTGGTACCTGCTAACATTAGGTCCCACTCCACCAGGGCTACAGCTACATCAGCAGCCTTTCTCAGGGGAGCGCCAACCAAGGATATTCTGGAAGCTGCAACTTGGAGTTCAGTGCACACCTTCACCAAACACTATCACTTACCTCTATATTCTAAGACTAGAGCTGGTTTTGCCACTGCAGTTTTGCAGGGCCTACTAGCTCCTTCTGACCCTGCTTAACTCCACCTCCCATCCTTAGCTTTGGGATTCAACCCAAGTGTGATGACTGCAGCAGGGTAACACGATGAACATAGTACAGTTTTGTACCT
The DNA here is from genome assembly GCF_019279795.1 of Protopterus annectens. Lineage (NCBI taxonomy): Eukaryota > Metazoa > Chordata > Ceratodontiformes > Protopteridae > Protopterus > Protopterus annectens. The sequence goes on from NC_056736.1 coordinate 706,046,935, forward strand.
ACCATGAATGTAGAAGTTCGAGTGTTCACCCTGCTGCAGTCCAGGTTACCCTCCCTCCATCCCCGCTGAACTTATCTATACCTGTCTATCCTATTCAACCTCTGTGGTGTATTTGCTTGTGCCTAAAGGTATTGTTTTATTTTTATCTAGCTATATGTATATATTTTGCCTACCTATTGGGGCAAGAAAACCTGAAGAAAATGGCGTCGGATGCCTCTTATATACCCCTGGCGCCCTGATGTCAGGGAAGAAGCGACAGCAACCGACGCCAGACCAAGACTTTGGAACTCAGGCCAACTGCGGGACTGCCTGACGGCAGGATAACCCAAGTGTGATGACTGCAGCAGGGTGAACACTCGAACATCTACATTTATGTTGGGTACAAAACTGTACTTTACATAAAACAATTGGAGACAAAATTAAGGCACTTAACTCCTTGAATTTATATATTGCCTTTATTATAATGCGATCTCTACATATGAATTCTAATCTTAAGATTAATGATAAAATGTTAAAATTTAAAACCATACCCCTTGCTAACATCATCAGTAGCTGACAGTGTTTGACCTTTATTCTTATAGGAATCAGTCCCTCACAGAGCAGAGAACAAATCTGAACTTACCTAAACAATACCTAATTATGCTAAGACAAATCAGATATATATGTGCCAGTGTACTAAATAATCCTACAATCACACTGAGAGACATATAAGTTTAGTCAAAACACTCTGGTCTCTATTAACATTGAGAAAGAAAATGATATCCGGCTCATACAAACTCATTAAGGTACCAAGAAGAGATACTTTTCTGAAAATACTGGCGTGGCATAGATCCACTAATTTCTAATGACCAAATGACTCAATCTATCCAAATGACAAATAAATATATTCCTTTCAAAAAACTGAGCTACACACAGTTCACAGTTCATGATACTAAATAATGCGTACCTTACGCAAATAAATTTAAACCTGCTTCATCCCCCTTATGTCCACATTGTGATAGCTAGAATGCTGACCTACTTCATATATTCTGGAGCTGTAAATGCTCCTACAAACTCTGGTGTTCACCTAGTCAGATTAAGCAAAATGGGATATGAGAAATCTACATTATCCTGGAAATTTGCCCTATTACATGTTGCTCCTGTGAAGCTAAAGAAACCAGAAAGAATATTAATTACACTACTGGAAAGACAGAACTCAGATGTCTTGGAGTGGATTCATACAAATGGCTTTTAGCTGCATAACAGCACACAGATTTTTAATGCATACTCAAAAATGAAACATTTTGCTGAATTTTGGAAATTGCTAATGGATCATATACTGAGATAATACCCACTGACTCCTACCAATGTCTAATTATTGAGGAATAAAATTGTATTTTTTCTCTACAGTCTGTCCCTCATATCTCTCCCCCTCCATCGTACACTTAAAACAACCAATACAATTTTGGACTACTTGTACTAATCCAGACTAATTTGATACTTCCCCAGTATGAATCATTACATACCAAGTACACCTACAGTGTCATCATATTGGTTGTGTTTTACTGGCAAGCAGTACATGTGTACGTATCTGTGTTTATAGTTTATTGAATGATTTAATATTTTTCTCAACTTTTTTGCTAATCGTATGTGATGACACCACCCTGTCACTCTGTTACATTTCATTGTACTTAACATTGTTATCTGACTGTATTTGTTTTCCTGTCTGATATGTTTGTTCTTGGTTCTGAAGTCAATGGAAATGTCATTTAAGAAAATTCAAAGGCATTAAAAAAAATAAATAAAACCACTGAATTTGGCATCTTTAGAAAAGGGTAGGAGCAAATTGCATAGAAAAAATTGGAATTATAGGTGCGCGGTACATGCAGAAGAGGAATAAGGTTTAAAAGAAGGCAGGATTTGAATGAGCTGTGTAATGTTTGACTGACAATGACTGGATATATTATAAGTGATGCATAATGTGTTGAAAACCATTTGAGTTATTAGATGCCGTGACATATGCAAGATGAGTTTCTGAGCTGCAAGCTCTCATGGTGGGGCAACCTTATCTGATTTTCCACAGGGATAGGATGTGTTACTCATTTATCCTTTTGGTCTAAAAAAAAAAAAGAAAAAGTGGTTTCAGCATTCACTTTCTATCAGTCTTTTAATCTCCCTGTGTTATTTCCAGAACTCAAGTATAAGGGATACACATTACTTTGTACCTTGGCTTGTGCATAGCTCAGGTACTGCCATGATAGAACAAAGCCCTTTAGGAAGGCTGAAAAGCTTTTTATTTTATTTTCTGGGGCAAAGAAGGGTCAACCTGTGTCTAAGCAGTTCATTGCAGATGGGTTGTCCCTTGGTATGTTTTGTTACACTCACCGTGCTGAGGTAAATCCAGGCAAGGTAAAGACTCTTTTCACTAGGGCCTTTTCCTAATCAGTGAGATTTTGGAAAGGAGTGGACTCGAGAAGGTTTCCAGAAGCAGCAACAACTTAATCATTTTTCCTTACTGTCACGAAGCACTACAAGCTGGCTGCTTTTTCGAAATCCAGAGCAGACGTCCGTAGGACCATTCTCCAGGTTCTCCTGGACCTTTATTCTTCCTCCTCCTAGGTTAAGTAAGCTTTAGGAATCTACCTGTATGCCAGTAAGGCAGTATGTAAACATGGTACAGTTATGTAAGTTTCACTTACGTGTAACAGTAGATGTTCGTAGAACACACTGCCTTACTTTGTAGTCCCCTCCCACCATCCCCCTTTTTGTTGGGTGTATTTAATTGGTTGTAGGAGGAGGTGTTGACTTTGGTTCGGCAACCTTTTTTGGTGTGTGTGTGTGTGTGTGTGTGTGTGTGTGTGTGTGGCAGTTGGTATGGAAAAGTAGGTGTTCACAATGCCTGGGTTTTGTCTGCTCTTCCTGTTGGACCCTAGAAAACTGAAAGGGTTCTGTCTTGTGAGTGTGAAGGGCTGCCCTTGAACTGCCAGGTGGTTGTTCACCCAGGCAGTGGGAGGAGTGACAGAAGGCCGGGGGAGGGTAGCAGAACAGTACTACCCATATGTCATTAAAGCAATGTGTTCTACAAACCTACACTGTTACAGGTAAATGGAACTTAAAATAGCTGTACTTTCTTTTGCCTACTTCAAGACTTTGTGCTTGTCAGAAGGGTGTACTTCAAATAAGTAAAATTTCACTTACCCGAATTTTAAATGATCGAGACGATAACACTGAACTTGCTTAACAAACACTAAAAACAGCAATAATTTCACCAGAGAAAGGAGGTAGTAGGACAATCGGACAGTCGTTTATTTGCAGTAGACCCTTGACAGACACCTGCATTGCAGCTACTTGTTCATCAGTCAATCCCTTTACTAAACACTGTTGTCCAGATCTCCTCTGTACAGCTAGAGCTTTCCTTGAAACTTCAGGCAGATTCTTCCTTCCGACTGTTGCCAGATGGCTTTTCTGGTTCTCTGCCTTTTTTTAGTTTAGGACTACTGTTTGAGGTTGTACCCACGAGACAGCTTACTGCAAAGATTCCCTTGCAATAAAATGTAACAGATACTGATCCCACTTGCCTTATTTAATCTTTGAGGCCTTAGTAATGGGTATTTTCTACCAACCCTCTGTCCTCCTTGTAGCTGGATGTTCGTTACATGAAAAAGGAGTGAGACCTATTACAGGTTTGTATCCTTTTTGTTTCTTTGCTGGTCGTTTCCCCTGTGTTTTAGTATCCTAGAGCTAGCCATGTCTCTCTATACTACTGTAATGGTTCCTTGATATGTTCATTGTTGGGGATTGAACTCTGAACTTGAGGTCCAGGGAAAAAGCAGGCAGCTGAAAAGGGTTACTGAGGAATAAATTAAGTAATTCATTGCAGAGGTCCTTCTCAAGGCCCACCTGATATGCTGCGTGTTGACATTTTGCTAGTCATGGCAATATAGGTTTGTGTTCATTTTAGTCAGAGTTTGGTGAACATTCAGTTTTGATTATTTCATTTTTAATCTTTTTACAGCTTCCAGGTGCCACCTCACTTATCTTCAACCCTCAACAGCAGCAACAGTTGCAACAGTACTCTCCACAGCAGCGGTCTGCATCGAACAGCCCCCAGCCCCAGGACCAGGTATGTGTGCATTTTAAGGTCATATTTACTACTAATACAACAATCCCTCGCTATAAGACTGACCCAGACAGCCCGTTACAGCATCACAAGTAGTGAGGGTTTGTTGTACTAGACTTCAAATAATAAAATTCAAAGGAAACTTAATTTTGTCTATAAACATGGAAGTAATTCTTGCTGCCTTTGCCTGCAGCTAAGCATTTGCATGAAAAGTGCTGGTGTATATCGCTGATTGAAAGGGGAGATGTTAATATCATGGTATGCCACTAACCAAAATGCAAGTAAGAGCCAAATAGTGAACTAGTTTTACTTTTGGACTCCTGTGCAGACTCTCCGCGTTAGCCATGTCTGTGGTAAGCACATTCCCAGTGTACTGCAGATGGGAAGTCCAAGCATGATACCAAATATGAATCGGCATTTCTTGGTACAGCTGGAATCCCAGCAAGTTAAGCTTGCTCATGGCATTTGCATTGTTGAGCCATTTTGATCTTTAAGTTCTGTAATCATTTTAATGTTTTAAACATACCATGTTTAATCATATCCCCTTCCCAAAGCATATAGAACTGCTAAGTGCCAGAGAAAATTGATATAGCTTCTGCTCCTTCTCTTTGAATTGCTTATCTTGCCTTGTTAGTATACTTTAGCCATATGGAAGGTAATGGCAGTAGTTAAGTAGGTAAGTTATGTAAATGTGGTTTTGCTGTAGGACTTCCTTATTGCACTGTTTGTAGACTAAATAACTGATTGATGTAACTTCATTTTCCAACCCAGCCCCACCTTGATATTTGTTCTGAGTGCAGCTTTTTTATTTTATTTTTGGAAGCACAGTGTGACATTTAAAGTATTACGACACAGACACCTTCTTTTTGCCAGGCTTCTGACCAGGGGTTTACCAGTCAGGACCAAACTTTGGCTGCCCAGCAGGCCGCTGTTATTAATTTGACTGGTGTAGGGAGCTTCATACCTTCACAGGCAGCAGGTACGTAACACAATCTTTTCTACTTTTCTACTTGTAAAAAGTTTATTTTTTCCATATTTTCAAGACTTCCCCTCCCTTCATATGAAACTGTTCAATGTCCCTTTGTTGCTATTGTGAAATACTGCAACTTTTTAATAACTTTGTGGCTTTAAGTCAGTATTGATTATATAACTTTCGATTCTTGTCACATGTAGTTACGTGATGCTGTCATTCTTTGTAGTATAATAAAGCTTGTACTCTGGTCTCATGTATTAGATATGTATCCAGCCAAGATGTCAGATGAACAGTCCTGACTTTCTGTAAAAACTATGAATGGTTTAAATAAATGAATCCACTGAAAGATAAATTGAGCATTGTATTGTGGACTTTTGCAGCACTTGTAACACAGATGCATAATTTATATTGTTTATATTACAATTTGAAATGGATTTTCCTGATACCTTCTCCGTATTGCACTTAAACTATCCTCTCTATTCCTTTTGTAATGTCTCTGCTTTATTTGGGTGAAGCCTCTCTCTCACTCTTTCCTGCCATGCATTGGCAAATCAGCTTTACAGCAGCAGCCGATTAAAGTAATCCAGCAACTTTATTCAGACATAAAATTCTTGCTCTGGATGTGGCAAAAAAAAAACGATATTGCCATTTTCCAGATTTTTAGCTTATATCATTGTATATTGTGTTTGATTTTTAAGATCTGTGAAGATCTGACACTTTATTTGAAGCAGTTATATTTTAGCATCTTTAGTGGTTTCCCCTTCTGAATCAGAACATTTAAATACGGTATTGTACTTGAATGGTTGTTATCCTTGTGGATATTATGAGAACAACTGAAACGTTTTCCAGATTTGTATACCTACATGAAAACTGGGAATCGTCTGATTCAATGCTTTGTATTTTTTTTTTCATAAATTGATATCACTTCACCTTTGACACCGTTGTTCTGTATTAAAACAGAATCATCCATCTTTTGAAATGGGATTGTTTTCCTATGCTGAAATAAGAATTTCTGTCAAGTTGCTGATTTACTACAATGGCATAGCATAAATGTGAATTAAAAACTAAATAAATAAGGAGATGAGATGATGTTAAGTGCTGGCATTGTTCTTAGTACCGGTTCTTCTTGAGTGGGGTAGTTGCTGCATGTTAAGATTCATCACAGTGCTTTTTTCCCACTAAATGTGCATCTCCTGCTGATTTCATGATTATTTTCCCTTTCCACTGTAGCAGTTACTATACCTCCAGCATCAAATGTTTATGGCATCACAAATGGAGCAGCACCAGCAGCATTCAGACAGCCACCTAAAAAATAAACGGAAATGAGGAACGCCATCTCCACAGAAAATAAAGCAGTGTTCAAAGCAGATGAGTTAACCAGTCAAAGGACAGATGTTACTTCACATATTGGATGTAACTTGTTTTCTTTTAACTTCAGAAATGCTGGAGATTGCAGGAATGCAGACGATAATTCAGTGTAAAATGCTGAACAACATTCTTTACAATGCATTCTGGGACTGCACGATACAAGTAGCACCAGCGGTTTAGCAGCCTGTAAGAATCTGTCATAGTGTATTGCTGTGGCTTGTTTGTTATGAAATACATGTGAATAATGAATACATTTTTTTTAACAAACCAGTTTTAGTAGTTTACTTTTTCTTTGCCTTCATCTTGTTTACTTCATCAAGCCATTTCCCGACTTGTCAGTGTCTCATCAGTGCCCAGCTGATAGTCTTGCAGATTTCCTCCTGAAAGGGGCACTGCCACCTAAGGAAAAGTGTTTTTAAGTGGTGGTACATTGAATGCCTTAAAGTTAATATAAGTACTTGTACCTTTGAGAGTGATAACCCCAATTTAATTGATGACTGACTGTTAATGAACTTTGGTAATATTGTACAGCCCAACATAGTTAAGGTAAGCATGTCTTCTTGCAGTCAGTCTAAGCTATGCAGTCAGTGAAAAAAGAATGCAGAGTGTAGATTAGCTTTGCTACTGCTTTTTAATGAACACGGTGGGTGGGATGTACTCACAGAATAACATTAAGCTGGGTATATGATCACTGTGCTGCTGGAAGAAACAACATGTGTTCACTCATTGTATGATACTTATATTTTTTATCCATTTCTTGGTCATGTGGAAGCTGTAAACTCTCCCACCACCTGATGGATTCAAGGTTGGAAAAATAATTTTGGGTAGAATGCCAGTCTATCTTGGGTTGCACAGAGTCAGAAGAACACACAGGCACCTGTGATATGCCTTTATGATTCTGGAAGATGTTTGAGCACACAGTAGACAAGAAAATTGCATAAAAGCACCCCTTCTGTGAACCAAGTACCATGAGGCTGTGACAGTGTGCATTTATATTGTTATGCATGTTTAATTTGTTCAATTGGAGACTGGAAAAGGGATAACCTCATTAGGCTAGCTAACGCTGTATGCCCAGTTATTTGGAAACTGCATTTTTTTTCAGCATCATTTCATTTGGCAGTACATTGCAGGTTAAAGGTACTAGCTGCTAAGAAGCTTCAACCTATGTTTGAGTCCTACCTCAATCATATTAGCATACAATGTGACTTTGAACACGCTTATTAACCTGGTCATTCCGCAAAAAAAAAAAATTCTGCCAGTAAGCTTAGTTGGTTGACAAATTAATAAACTCTGGTTTTACTCTAGTGTATAACATTTTATGAAAAAGAAGAGCAGGTAGACATAATAGCAGTGGTTTCCTATGTTACCTTGGTTATGGTTTTCTCTTTGTCTAATTTCCTTTACCTGTACCTTCTTTTGTGTGCTTACTTAACTGGAGTCTCACTTCTAATGCAATGCACTCAGATTAGCTGTGTATCTTAACTATTGAGAGTCAAGTGGACAGATGAGACCTTGTGTTTATTGCATATCAGCAGCTATCATAAGTAAGCACTAGGCAATTACTTTACAAACCGTCACAAACATAGACATTTACTCATTTAGACATTCTCCCCATCCTGAAGGAGGGCAATATAAGATGGACATGGAGAAATCTCAGGCTGACTATCCAGTTATTTTAAGTTTACCGTGAAGGTGTCAACGATGTTGCTCTGCTCGAGATGTGGTGGAGTTTGTCCCAGCAATGGTTGCTATGATGGGGATATGTGGGAATGTGAGCCTGTCATGCCAGCATGTCTTGTTCATCTGTTAAAGGTTGTGTTGCTTTAACTGGGTAGGTGCATAACCATTTGATGTTCTTCATCTCACATTGCTGCAGTCCTAACACTTGGGTAGTCCGCTGTCCCAGTCGGCCCGAATACCAAAGTATAAGGCTGACGTCGGTCAAGGCGCATTTGTCTGACATCAGGACGTCAGGGTACAAATGCGCATGACCGACGTCATATCCCCAGTCTTTTTTGCCGCATGGTCCGATGCAGAAGCAGTATTGCGAGTGCAGGTTGGCGTTCTGAAATTTTCTGAAGTCGGAGTTTCAGACCGAATCAAGGTTGGCTAAGTACCCCGTTGGGGAATATTTTGGTTTTTTCTTGCCTCAGTATTTAACCGGATGTCAGAAAAAGTGAATAACTGTATTTCTTGTGGGAAACAGATACCTCATAGAGATTATCATACCTTGTGTATACCTTGCTTAGGGCCTGAGCACGACGTGGTTGGCTGTCGCTCTTGTGCTAGATTTAACAAACGCACTATTAAGAGAAGATTAGATTGTGCCAGGTTAGTTTTTGGGAAGCGTTGTAATTACAACATGCCGTCGGATGCTCCGACGCCTGCTTCGTCTAAAAAGCGCAAGGACAAAGCAGCGAAGCCTAGGGTGGAAGAACTGTCTGTCCCAGACGTCGGTTCTTTAGAGGGCTCGGTGGAGCCGGTGGTTCTACCAGAAGTTCCTTTGGATTCTCAGGGTGAGACTTTACTGTTACAAGATGTGTCCTCTCAGGAGGTAGGCCAGGCTGAAGGGGCTTCTCAGGTAGCTGTTCCCCCCTCCCTCCCTAAGGTGGTTAGGCCCACCCCTTCTGTGTGCAAGGCTCCTTCTAGAGGTAGGCCAGGGTTAACTTCAGTGGGGTCTCCCCTAGTTCTTCAGGGTCTCTGCCTAAGAAACATATGCTTAAAATGGCAGAAGATTTGATTACTATGATTAGAGGTTCTTTACCCCTGATAAGAGGCCTAGGGTGGAACCTGAGCTTGAAAGTTTTGAGCAGTGTTCGGAGGCTTCTGAGTCTTGGCTGAAGACTTGCAGGAGTATCCTCCTTATTCTGATTCTGATGTAGATGACTCTACACCTTCTCGCTTCTCCTCCTGAGGATTTTTCTTTTCAGAGACCCTTCATTCCATGAGGGAGCATTTTAAATGGGAAGGTCAAGATTTCTCTGATTCTAGGAAAAGGCTTAGGGAATTTTTGTTTCTACCCCAGCATAGGCCTTTAGCTATACCTCCTGTTCTGGATGTGGTAGAGGATGTTTTTGCAGAGGCTTCCCTGAACCCTGATTCTTTGCCTCCTGCCCCAGTTAAACCGGACAGGTATTATAGGGTGCCTGAAGCTCATAAGTATCTTTTAAGAGTCCCAGGGCAGACCCAGAAACTGTTTCTCAGGGCCCTAAAGGTGTTAAGGCTTCTGTTGTTAAAAATCCTGTTCCTTCTGATAAAGAGGCAAGGGCTTTGGATAGATGGGGGAAAAAGGTGTATACTTCTTCCACTTTAGCCATGAGGGCTTTGAATTGCCAGTTTCACATGTTGAAATACCAAAATTATCTCCTTTCACAATTGAAGTCTAAGGTAGATGCTCTGGCGGAAGGTATTGAGTGTAAAGAGTTGCAGGATTTAGTTCATGTTTCTGAACAGGTGGGTAAGCATTCCTTGCAATGTGGTTTTGATGCTGTACAGGCCTCTTCGAGGGTGGCAGCCACTGGTTCTGTTCTTCGCAGGCATGCCTGGCTCAGGGATCAGAATTTAGCTGAACATGTAAAGACAAGGATTTTAGATGCTCCTTTACAATCTGATGTGTTATTTGGTGCGCCTGTGGACGCAGTTTTAAAGAAAATGGAGGACAAGGCTAAGTCTGTGCAGACTGTTAAAGATTTTTTTGCAGGTTCAGCCTCCAAAGTTTAGTAGAAATTGGCCTACTAAGGGGTGGACTTATCCTTCTTATGATTCTCAGTCTAGGGGTAGATCTAGACGTGGTAGGGGCAGAGCTCAAGGTTCTTTTAGGCCTAGAGCAGGCAGTTCGCCTGCCCAGTCTTCTGGTGAGGGCAGGGGTCAGTCCTTTCGTAAGCAGACCCAATGACTTGCCTTTTCAGCTGCCAGAGCCTTCTCGTCTGGCAGCACCTTTGGGAGGAAGGCTGGCACTTTTCAAAGAAAACTGGAGTGTTATTACCCAAGACAGATGGGTATTGGATATCGTTCACCACGGTTACAGGTTTTATTTCCATACCTTGCCTCCTTTCAAAGGCATGCCAGACATTCCTCCTCTACAAAGAAAAGAGGCTCACAAGCAAATTTCTCTGTTGCTCCAGATAGGGGCCATTCAGCCGGTTCCTGTGCCAGAAAGGGGCCTAGGATTTTATTCTCGCCTGTTCCTAGTACCAAAAAAGGGGAACACGTGGAGACCAATTTTGGATTTGTCTATCCTCAACACTTATTTGGACATTCCCAAGTTCAAAATGTTGGCGTTACAACAGCTTTTACCTCTGCTGGGCAAAGATCACTGGATGGTAACTTTAGATCTCAAGGAGGCTTACCTTCATGTGCCTATCAGACTCAGTTGCAGGAAGTATCTGCGTTTCGAGCTGGAAATTCCCATTATCAGTTCTCTGCATTGCCCTTTGGCTTATCTACTGCCCAGAGTATTCACAAAAGTTCTGGCTCCAGTTGTAGCTTTTTTCAGGCTAAAAGGAATACAAATCTATCCTTACTTGGACGACTGTCTGATTCTGGCTCAAGAAAAGGACGAGCTTCTTCAGCATCTGGAATATGTGATAGCAGTGCTAAGATGCCTGGGGTATTCTGTGAACGAAATAAAGTCCAGTCTAGTACCCTCTCAAGACATGTGCTTTCTGGGTGTGAGACTGAATACAGCTGCCCAGATGGCCTTTTTAACCCCGGACAAACAAAAGAGTCTATTCCTTTACTTCCATCAACTATCTCATCAGTCCGTGCTGACTGCAAGGACAGTCCTTCAAGCATTAGGGTTCATGGCATCTTGTATTCTGGTGCTTCCCAATGCCAAACTGCATATGAGGAAGCTACAATGGTATCTCAAAAATGTATGGACACAGCACTGCCAGGATCTGGACACTGTCATTCAAATAATACCTTGCATTCAAAAGGAATTTTTGTGGTGGGCTCAGGAATGTCACCTAAACAAGGGACTCTCTGTGACCCGGCCAGAGGCGAGTCAGATTCTAACGACAGATGCCTCAGACATAGCTTGGGGAGCTCATCTGAATGGAAAGTGGATACAAGACAAGTGGCCTGCCAGACTACAGCATCTACATATCAACATGAAGGAGATGTTAGCAGTCCAATTTGCATTGATAGCTTTCAAGGAGTTACTTCTTCCAGGGCAGGTGTTGATTCTAACAGACAACACAACTGTCATGTGGTACATCAACAAGCAAGGGGGAACACATTCTTATCCTCTATGCAGGCAAGCAATGATTTTGTGGGAGACTGCGCTCAGCTTGCAGCTTACTCTTCAGGCAAGGTTTCTGCCAGGAGCACAGAACTCCTTAGCAGATGTGTTAAGCAGGCAAATCATGGATCCCCACGAGTGGAAACTGGATCTTCATGTATTTCAAAAATTGACAGTGTCATGGGGAACTCCAGACATAGATCTGTTCGCTTCTCCACTAAACCACCAGCTGCCAAAGTTTTGCACGAAAAGATATCATCACACAGCTTGGAAAGTGGATGCTCTTTCGTTCAGTTGGGAAAATCTTCATGTGTATGCCTTTCCACCTCTGCCTCTCCTCCCAAAGGTACTCCTAAAGGTCAGACAAGACAAGCCAAGGATGATTTTAATAGCTCCAGATTGGCCTCGGCAACACTGGTACCCATTACTGAGGAGTCTGGTAAAGAAGCCTCCATGGCCTTTACCTTTGATTCCACACCTTTTGTCTCAGAGGGACGGTCTTCTACTCAATGTCAAGCTTCACTCTCTTCATCTAACAGCCTGGCATATTCTGTTTTGAACCACAGCAGGTCTCAACTTCCTCAACAAGTTTTGAATGTGATTATGGAAGCCAGAAGACCTAGTACACGTAAAGTGTATGCAGAAAAATGGAAGAGATTTTTATTTTGGAGTGCAGCAAAGGATTTGGATGTTTCTGAGCCTAATTTGAGTGTGGCTCTTCAATATCTTACTGAGCTATTGGACAAAGGTTTGTCTTTCTCTTCCATTAAGATTCATGCTGCAGCAATTTCAGCTCACTATGATTGTGACCCACCATTGTTTTCTCATCCTTTGTTCAAGCAATTTCTTAGAGGGGCAAAGAATATAAGACCCCACGAAGAGCTCCTACTCCTGCTTGGGACCACAATTTTGTGTTGGAGAAACTTACTCTACAACCTTTTGAGCCTCATGGCTACTGCTGAGTTGAAATACTTGTCATGGAAGACTGCTTTTTGTTGGCCATTACTTCTGCAAGAAGGGATTCTGAATTGCAGGCCCTTCTCTCGGTGAAGCCTTTTTTGATTTTTCATAAGGATAGGGTATCATTACGTACTAATCCTTCATTTATGCCTAAGGTGGTTTCTAGTGTGGCTTTAAACCAAACTATTCATTTGCCTACTTTTTATGCAGATCCCCAAAATAAGGGGGAAAAGATTTTGCACACTTTAGATGTACACAGGCAGTTGCGTTATTATTTAAGCAGGACTAGGGATTTTAGGCAGTCTCAGCAGTTGTTTGTTTCTTTTGCTTTGAGTTCTCAGGGCAAGCCTGTGTCAAAACAAACTATATCTAAGTGGATTGGGTTTTGCATTGCATTCTGTTACTCCCATCATGGCAAAGAAATTCCAGCTGGGATTAGGCCTCATTCCACTAGGGCTACTGCCACTTCAACAGCATTTCTAAGGGGGGTGGCAACTAAGGATATTTTGGAGGCAGCTACTTGGAGTTCAGTGCATACTTTCTCCAAGCATTACCACCTTCCTCTCTATTCTAAGTCCAGGGCTGGTTTTGCCACTGCTGTGTTGCAGGGCATTTTGGCAGCTCCTGCTTCATTATAGTTTAGCCATCCTCCCTTACCTCTGCTTTGGGATTCTACCCAAGTGTTAGGACTGCAGCAATGTGAGATGAAGAACATAGTACAGTTTTGTACCTACCATAAATGTAGATGTTCGAAGATCCACATTGCTGCAGTCCAATTTTCCCTCCCTCCTTCCCCTCTGTATTTAGGGGTGGTTGTGTGGGTGAGGTTCTGTTTTTTGTACATTTGTATATATTGTACATATTTTAGGTACAGGAGTGTTTTTGTGTTTTTTGGTTTTGGCCTTATTTCTTTAGGGTCTTCTGACATCTGGGGCAAGAAAAGACTGAGGATATGACGTCGGTCATGCGCATTTGTACCCTGACGTCCTGATGTCAGACAAATGCGCCTTGACCGACGTCAGCCTTATACTTTGGTATTCGGGCCGACTGGGACAGCGGACTACCCAAGTGTTAGGACTGCAGCAATGTGGATCTTCGAACATCTACATTTATGGTAGGTACAAAACTGTACTTTCTGCGGAGGAGATGGAGACCAAAGAGCATCTGATCTTTCGTGGCCTGAAAGGCTAAATCTGGATCCCACAAAGGAGTCTGTAAGAAACTGAGTACATGCTGGCAGTCTGTCCTGCTAAATTAAAATGTGTGAGGCCACTGATATTTTTAGTTGGGGATCTCTCAAGCTGAATTTTGTGTTTAGACAAATGCATGGCAAAGGGGGCATTATTTTCAGTACTGGGTCTGGTGATATACGAATAAAGAGGAACTTTGACATATCTAGATGATATTCCTTTGGAAGTTAGATTAGCCAGATTGTAGACTTCTGAACAACAGAGACATGATAGAAGATAAGGAACTCTATGAACAGGAGTGCCTGGATCCCTTACGAAAAAGTCTGATTTGAAGGGAAATTGACGTATATAGTATAATGAAATGTTTTATTTATCAAAACTAACTATACTGTATTTTATCACATTTAATGTAAATTTCTTTAGATCACCTGTTGGGATACGTATGTTTCACTTAAAGGAATGCAAAGAAAAAGTTGAATGAGTCGTGTATGTGGACTGTTGGTTATGTTAAAATGACACAAATTTCTTGGATCTTGATTGCAGTCACCTGAAGCACACAATCTGTTGCCTTAGGTTGACTGTGTGTGTGTGTGTGTGTGTTGCTGTTTTGCTGTTTTGCCATGTTTGGTGATTGTCATAGGTGGCACTACTGATGATGTATATCTGATGTATGTCTGTATGCTATGTAATATATTTATTGAACTTTGTTTACCGGGAAAATTCAACTGGGTGTAAAGTATCCATTTTCAGCAGAAGTCCTGTGAGAAAAGATCCAAAGCACATTCTTTACACAGTAATATACATAGTTGTAACACATTTTAGATGTACAGTGTAGGTAAGACAGATTATTTTATGATGAGTAATTACTATTGTGGAAGAAAAACAAGTGCTAAGTGACCATGCAACACGTGTAATTTTAGTCCTGGATTCAGTGCAGGTTCAGTGTAAATGCTGAAGATGCAGTAAAAGAGTGAGAAGAATACAGTTGAAAGTATATGTGTGATGAAGTCATTAAATAAGAGTTGAGAGAGCAGCTTGTATGAAGTCAGGAAGATGTTGCAAACAGAGGAGTAGGAAGACGGATTTAGGGTATGTGGTAGTTAAGCATAGCAAATGGGGAAAAGAATGATGTCTTCAGTCTGGTTTAGAGCAGGATCACTACCACGGTTAGTAAAAAAAATAATTGTAGTGTTTAGAAGCTGACAGATTTGAATTGTTTTAACTGTATGTGCCATCAGCATTTTTGGTAACTGCAGCCCTAGATACCCAACTGTGGCTTCAGTTAAAAAGGCACAAAAGTCCTCCTCATGCTGTTACTCACATGAAGTACAGGTCGTTGAGACAGGCATCGCAAATGTAGAGGTTTGACTTCACTCCTGTTCCTTTCTGGAATAATTACATAGATATATAGCTTATAGGTATGTAGATAGATGTATTTATCTATATATATATATATATATATATATATATATATATATATATTATATATATATATATATATATTATATATATTATATATATTTAGCTGTATCTGTATAGATACAAAATGTTCCCCTGCATTTTATAACCCCCCATCAGCATATAACTCCTGCCTCGATAGGATGTGACAGTATCATCTTAAGTAGAATGAAGCACGATTTTAGTGACAGCCTTAACACTTGTGCCAGGTGAATGGAGAACAGTTGCAGATTCCCTTAAATTAGGGAGGACCTTCCACAGGCCCCGCCATTTGCAGGACTCATAAGTCTCACCAGACGCATATGTAGAGCCATGGAAAGACTTATCTTGGAATTAATCAGTCAGAACATAGGAAACTTCCAAGCACTAGACCCATCTCATTTTGGATTCGTCAAGAGCAGGTCATCCTTACTCAACCTGATGAAGTTTTTTGAAAAAGTCACCAAAGCAATGGATGAAGACAAAATGGTGCACACTGCATATCTCATCTTAAACAAAGTTTTGACACAGTTCCTGGCTCAGGCATACTAGGAAAGCGAAACAAACTTGGAATAAACACCTATGTCACCTGCTGGATGACTCACAGGATGCAGATTATCAAAATAGTGGAATAACCTCCACAATGAGAACAAAAACCAGTCTCCATTGGAGTCCTGCAGGGTTCTGTACTGGGACCACTCCTGTTTAGCATCTACGTTGCTGAAGTAAAGGCCAATACCAGAAGGTTTTGTCTGACTAACATTGCAGATGACTTCAAGCTAGGAACAGTCATTGAATCTCCAAATACTCTAGCCATCCTGCAGGAAGATTTGTCACAAGTAAATGACTGGTGTCAAAATCATGGTCTGAAACTAAATGCCAACAAGTGCATTTTTGTATTCTTTGGGAAGTCATCTACCCCCGGGAACTACCAGTTTGGCAATATACCCCTAAGAGTTGACCCAGTTGTATTGCATTTTTGAACGTATCTGGAGAGTGACGTAACTTTTGACCAACATGTCTCTATTGTTGTAAGAATGTCCTTCTATATTTCACAGCTTATAAACAAAGTATTATGTCTAGATCTAGAGATGTCATTATTCCCCTTTACTCTGCCCTCATTAGGCCAGTCATTGAATATAATGCCCCCTTTGGCATGTATCTGTCCAGACACATGCAACACCCACAGAGATACCCTACTAAAAGGATACAAGGGCTAAACAACATGTCCTGTCTGGGCCAACTCAAAGCCCTGAGACTATATTCTCTGTCATACAGACTGAAAGGTGACCCGTGTCTTGATCTAGATGTCTAAACCTCTTCTGCAATATCAACAGAATGGTTTGGAGGTACAAGTAAATTTTGCAGAGGATACAGCTGCTGCTGCAAGGGCAGTTAGCTGGGTACTTCCTTATGAACCTACATAAGGTTTCTGGCAATTTATTTTTATGTATTGCTATCTGAATTGCCCAACTGGGTTGAAATCCATTTTAATGGAGGCCTATGGCACTGTCTGCTTAATTGACTTGCTTTCAGTTCAGTTCGGCAGTAGTCAAATAGAGATTAAGGGAATCAAACCCAGGACAACAGGATGAAGCTTGTTCATTTTTCATATCTATTGTCTTCTGCACTTTAAGTATCAGACAGTAAGGTTAACTGCTACATTCTGGGAAACAAAATCTGTAAATGGAGCTCCATAGCACTTACACGAGGTGATGGGGAAAAGACAAAAGCACAGCATATGCCTTAGCAATATTAAGGATTCCGTGGTTCGAATGCTAGTATTGCAGAATGCGAACTGATAGTTATTGATACTGAAAGCATGCCTGCATTATAGGCATGCCAGATGTACTGATGTGCTGCTGACAATCACCCCCCATTGAGTTCAGCATCTCCTTTAATCATCATGTGAGAAAAAATTGTTTGATCCTAGATTTAGGGTCATCCGCACATTTGTGATGCATGCCAAGATGAATGCTGTAGGTACACAAATGTAAACATCCCTTGTACCCATTAGTTTCTTTTTTATCAGTCAAAAAGTCTCAATCGTTATCCTTGCTGTTTGTGAAGTTCTGTATTCACATTCCTAAGCAATGTAGTATGGCCATCAGATTACCAAACCGACATGCCCCGGCACGGTTATGTTTTTCTGGCATAACATATAGCCAGAAAAAGATGGGGGCTGTTGAGATCTCTGCTTTGAAAGTAATTTGAGGGTCCTTTTACACAGCCCGAGGCATAAACTTGGCACACTTTTACAGAGGCAGACTCAACATATGTTGTGATCTGTTCTTTATAAAATTATAGCTGTGTCATTAACCCTCCACCTCCAGTGCAGAATTTATGCCTCTGCTAGTGAGGGCACAAACAGAAAAGTGTTTTTCTGCTTTAATAGAGGAAAATGGACTTGGGGAGGCATGCCCCCAGCTCATGCTGTGGAGGTGCTTTCCAAGTTTGCTAGGGTTCTCATGCCACTTAGTTCCTACTAGATGGATGGCGTCTGAAGCTGACCAGCTTTAATCCAAGAGTAGGATGAAGTGTTTCTTGAGTTACCCCTATACAGATTGGTGGTACTCAGGAACCAGGACCCTCCTTCTGGGAATGATCCCAGGCCCAGTTGGGTCCTTTAGATTGCCTTTTACTCCAGGTCTCACATCTCCGGAGCTAGACATCGAGCAGATTTTTGATGGAACATCAGCTGTGTATTAAGAGATTCACACCCTGAATTATTAGTGTCTAAAGCCACTGCTGGGCACAGCATGTTATCATTCCAGCTTGTACAGTTCCTGTCTTGTGAGACCTGTATTGTACCAGAACAAATAACATAACAGGTATGGAAACATGACTTATTAAAAGCAGTCAGTTGCATATTACTAGCTCCGTCTGGATGGTATGTTTTAAAGAAAATACTCGCCAAGATGGAGCTCTCTTTACAGTTAAGAAAGTGAAGGTACCAAGCACCACACTTTCCTAAAAGGTATTAGTGACTAACAGATCACTTTCTGATTTCAAATATTTTTAGTATGATTACACCCTACAATGGTGTTAAAGTCAAAACTACCTTGTTCATTTTTCCCACCACTTGGTAAGTTGGGATATCACTACATGTTGAAACATAGTATTCAAATTGTTTGCCCTTAATTCCTTAAAATGCAGCATGTGGAGGAAGACTAGCCTTATGGTCCACATAATAGGCAGTGATGATCATTAGTGCAGACATAATCACCGCATTGTACACCTCTGTTTCTGTAGGACAGTGCCATGCTGTTAAGTGAATGACTACCATGCATCAGATTTTTTTTCCTGTGCTGCTGACCATGCACTTCACTGTTGCCTTCTCCCTCATGTCCCATCCTTATAGCTTCCTACAGTGTGGCAGCACACACTCTACCCAGTTTGCTCCATGCACTTGGAGGTCCCAATCCCTGTGTCTAGGTTTCAGTTCAGCTTCCAAACATCCAGACAGGTTATGTAAAGTCCCTCAAGATACACATTATCTGTTCAGTAGCCCCCCTGCAGTCATAGCAGTCTCAGCTGATAAATCCTGTAGACAGCTGCCTTCAACCTTTCTATTCCCCACTGACAAGGACAGCAAGTTCATGGATAGGCACACTTACCATCAGAGCCCTAAATTATCAAACCTATATGGCCAGATTTGTTTTAGACACCATCTGTAAGGCTTCAGCTCTCTTACCTGATGTACCAGACTCTCCTGTTAAGACCCGCCTTAACTCCCTACTCTTCACCACCTCACAGGTGACTAGGTACTCTTAAGTGCAGTTATGATGTGATGGAGGCCTCTTCAAAATCTGCAGCTTCATGCTCTGTCCTGAGTTGATACTCCTGGGTGAGACTCCAGCCACTTCCTATGGATGTACAATCCAAGTTGTGGGATGCACTATTAGATAATAAGGCCTTTTTCAGTACAGCTTCTGCAGAGCTCCTCAAATTCCTAGAAGAAAAGGAAAAGGAGTTGCAAATTTTAAAAACATTTACTGGTTTCACCTATCCCTAGGTACCATAGGAACTCCCCTCAATGGACAACCTTTGTTAGGAGATTGTCATCTCATTCTGTGCCACCACACGCTAAGGGAGGGAGGCAACCTAGGAAACATTCCACTCCCAGACCTCCTTCCTTTGCTAATACCACTTGCCGCCTGCCCAAGGTAGAACCCCTCCACTGTGGCTCGAACCCACTACCTCCCTGCACCCCCCTCTCCCTACGCCCCCCCCCCTCCCGACGGAAGATCACCTCAGAGGCCTGGGTCCTCTCCATCATTCAAAAAGGTTATTTTATGACATGGTGGACACTACCCCCCTTCCGGAGAATACCCAAACCTCCTCCAATCCAGCTTCATCTTTTCCACTCTATTCTGAATCAACTACAGGCTCAGAGCACCATAGAAAAAGTACCACCATAGCAGACAAACAAGGGATTTTACTCAAGGATGTTTTTGGTCCAAGGAAAAGATGGTCCTTGGAGACCATTTCTGGATTTGTCTAGACTCAACCTGTTTTGTTAAGGTTCCCACCTTCACATTGCTCACTTTGCATCTGCTCTTGTCCCTTATTACCCACCAGGCCTTTTTGGTATCTTTGGATTTGAAGGACGCCTACATTCCCATTCACCCCTGCTACAAGAAATTCCTACGTTTTTCCAGTAGATTCCTTGCATTTTCAATTTTTTGCATTACCTTTGGGGCTTTCCATAGCTCCCAGGGTGTTCACAAAGTGTCTAGCTCCAGTGATAGCCCACTGCAGATGCAGGGTATTCAAACATACTCATACCTAGATGACCTGTTAATGCTTCACCAGGACAGTCATACCCTTTATCATCGCCTACACTTGGTGACCAAAACCCTGGCAGACTTAGGGTTCACTGTGAACCAGGAGAAGTCCCACCTGACCCCTAAGCAAGACCTAGTCTTCTTAGGGTGCAGGATAAGAACCGACAAGATGGCAGCCTTCATTCCCTGCCAGAAGATAAGATCTTACCCATTACCTCAAAAATCTTCTTACTCTTTAAACATTATCAGCCAGAGAATTCTTGAGAACCCTGGGCCTCATGGCATCCTTGATACCCATACTTCCTTTGGCAAGGCTGCTTATTAGGAAGTTCCAGTGGGTACTGAAGACTCATTGGAACCAACATTCTCACCCTCTGGATATCTCTCCCCCTTGCCTGCCATGCCTGAATAAAGAACTGGAATGGTGGATTGCAGCCATCAATCTCAACCAGGGCATACCCTTGCAGATACCTCCACCCTTACAGCAAATCTTTACAGATGCTTCAGACCTGGGTTGGGGGGCAGTTCTACAACACCACCACAAACTAAGCAAAGTGCAGGGAGAGTGGTCTCCACTCAGGCAAAGGGACCACATTAATATCAAAGAGATGAGGGCCCTTTACCTAGCATTACAGATCTTCCACAGACAATATGACTGTCCTATGGTACATAAACAAGCAGGGGGGACAATGTCTTACCTTCTTTGTTGCCTAGCCATACAGATTTGGTCCCTAGCATCAACACTTCATATCCACCTGCAAGCAGTATACATTCCTTCAGCAGCGAATGCAATGGCAGACACTCAGCAGAACCTCTGCACCTTCTCACGAATGGATGCTTCACAGAGAGGTGTTCTGGATCTTGTACACAAGTGGTGTATTCCTCAGGCAGATCAGTTTGCCTCCTCTCAGAACATGCACATGCCTCTGTTTTGTACAAGGGACCCACACCCCAGGCTTGAAAAGTGGATGCCTTCTCTCTCTTGGGCGGGATTGTATCTTTATACCTTCCCCCCCTTCACACTGATTCAGAAGGTCGTTCTGAAGCTCCAGAGGGACAAACCAAAAATCCTGCTGGTGACTCTCTTTTGCCCAAGACAGCATTGGTTTCCTCCTCTTCACCTTTTAGCCAAGGGCAATCACCACAGGTTATCCCACCGTTTTGACCTACTTACACAAGACAGGTCCCTAATGCACACTCAGGTGGTCAATCTCAGACTCACCCTATGGATGATAGGATTCTGATCCCCTTCAGACACCTATACTCATAGGACTTACTCAATGTCTTGCAGGAGGCCAGGAAACCTAGTACCAGGAGAAATTGTGTGTCAAAATGGAAAAGATTCTCCAGGTGGTGTCAAAAGAAAACACACGGCACCCTTTACTCATTCTTGTACCCATGGTCCTTTCTTACTTGTGTGAGCTTCTACATTCAGGACTGACTTATGTTAAGGTCCACTTGTCTGCCATTTCCGCTTGTCTTCCTTTGGCATCCAGGTTAGAGGTTAAGCTCTTTTTGAAAGATGTCCTCCATATCAGACCCCCTCATAAGCCAATACCTCCTACATGGGACTTGATTTTTGTCCTTGAAAAACTCACCCTGCCTCCATTTGAGCCAGCTCACTCAGCATCACTGATGCTATATACCTGGAAAATAGTACTGCTGGTGGCCCTCACATCCGCCAGGAGGGTGTCAGAAATTCAAGCCCTGATGGCCATCCCTCCTTACCTCATCTTCCATAAAGACAGGATCTCCCTAAGGACTAACCCTTCCTTCATGTCTAAGGTGGTTAATGACCTATCTTTGAATCAGACCATTAAACTTCCTGTCTTCTTCCCTCAACCTCAAAATTCCTCTGAAAGAGCTCTACATTTCTTAGATGTCCACAGACAACTTAGGTATCCTGTCTAACTCTATGTCATTATACTGCCTACCGTCCTTGCTAATATGTTATTAATGTTACATTTGTAGTAATCTCAGAAATAGTAATGGCAGTCTTGTACTTGTATGTAAATAGCCTATGTTTTTCTTAAGTTCTTTCAGCTCATTTACTGTACCTAATTATCAATGTAACTCTGTTGGAGCTTTTCTCCCCGGGCCTCCGCTGAAAAAGAACATGTATCCAGTCGGACCATCCCGGTTAACAAATGTAAAATAAATAATAAATAAATAAATAATAAGGTATTACCTGGACAAAACCAAACCCATTAGAATGTCTGACCAGCTGTTTGTCTCCTTTCACCCAAGGGCCTTGGGGAAGGCAGGCTCAAAACAGACTATATCTTCATGGATTTCAAAGGCTATTTTTGCATGTTACTCCCTTCATCGGAAAGCTCCATCTGAAAATGTGAGAGCTCATTCTACCAGGGAACCTGCTGCTTCAGCGGCCTTCTTCAGGGGGGTAGGCTACGCTTCTATCCTAGAAGTGGGTACCTGGTCATCAGTCCATACATTTACCAGGTATTATAAACTAGATTTGGTTTCTAGAGCCAGAACTGGGTTTGCTAGATCTATCCTACATGGTCTCATAGAACACCTCATCTTCCTCCCAGGCTCATACCTAAAAGCTTTGGTACTCTCCCTACAGTTATGAATACTGCAACAGGAGAATAGAAGGACATAGAATAGTTGTGTAAGAAGAACTTACTATAACCTTAGATGTCCTTCTCTTCCATGTTGCAGTATTCAGTCCCACCCTCCTACCCCCTCTTTACTTATCTCCCTGATGGGACATCTCTCTCTCTCTCCATCAAATCAAACCTCAGCAGCAAGCACATGCCTCCATGAGGCACCCTCTGGTCTGGTCTCACATGTGGGTCTGAAAAGCTTGCTTACCAGGAGTACTACTGCATGCAGCTGTCCATTCTGAGGTGGATACATGCAGACATCACTTTTATAGCCAACATCGGTTTGTGGCTCTGATATCAAACAGCTCATATACCCCTGCTCTTAAGACTTTGGTATACTGGCTGGATGTCCAGTGCTGCAGCAACCTCCCCTACAGTTATGAATACTGCAACATGGAAGAGAAGGACAACTAAGGTTATGGTAAGTTCTTACATAACTATTCTTTCATTAGGATAACTCATGTTCTTTCACAGAGCCTAGGTTTATTGAATGCATCTCCATCCAGACATAAAATGTGTATTTATACCTATTGCAGATTCCACTAATACCAGAATCCTGTTGGAGACGCATTAGCTGTTGAATAGGCGTTTTAAAAGCTTCAGATGCAGAATGGAGGACCACAGTTTGTTTCCCCTATGAAATGGTTGTAACACCTGTCATACCTTGATCCGCTGTCATTGCCCTGTTATTTTCCTGGCATGCAACTTCAACTTGTAGAGTTTCACATAATTAGGGGGAAAAAAGTCCAGATTGTCTTTATTACTGCAAAGCTGGGAAATGAACATCAGTGAGTCCTGCAAGAAGGACATTCTTCTGTTTGCTTAACATCTTTCCTATCTTCACACAAAAGGTTGTAGCGAAAGGACCAGTGCTGTATAGGAAATTAAACTGGTTGTACCTTAGTCTTGGGTCATGACTCGTTCTCTTGCACTTTTCAATTCTCATGTGTTGTTCATAGATGTTTTCAACTTATGGCTCCCAAGTCCCTTTAGTATTACAGTCTTTCTGTCTTTTTATATAATTCCATCGATGTCATCTAGGTCTGGCCCTGCAGTTCCAGTACCCTTAAACAGGTGGGCAGCCATCTGAAAGGTTTCGCACCTTTAGCCTATTTCAGTATGTCATTTTTTTCAGTCTCCAGATGAAATGTCTGCTTTTTTATGCCTACAGTGAATAGTAAGTTTGATTCTCCATGTTTTATAGTTATTGTATTACATTCTGTTTTTCAGTTTACAGCTCTCAAAAGTGTTATCTGCAGTGCAAATCAGCTTTCCAGGCATGTGTATGACCTGCAAAGCAATGTGTTACAGTTTATCATTTTTTTATCAGAGTTGGTAATTAAGGGGCTTCACAAGCCAGCAGTGGTTAGTGCTCATTTTCTACACTGACTGACAAGTCCATATGCAGACTAATGGAATCACGCACATGCCAATGTGATGCTGAGCGGTTCCTTTTCAAACTTAGAATGCTTAGTTTCTTCTGATGTGCAATGGGATATGTCTAGTTTCTGCTTCTGATGGCAATGGGATACATACATGCATAACACTGCATGCCAGATATCATCATATTTCTTAAGTAAAGCATCTCTAGCACCTGTTAAAGATGAGATAGGTGACATTCTGATAGATATTCTTAGATTATAAAACTTCAGAACGTGTTTTTAAATGAACATCTTAATTGGATGTTCATTAGCTGTTTCTTGCTCTTGGTTCCATTCTCAATTGTTTTTTTTTTTCCTGTTAGTCTATTGAATGGAGTGTTTTTCCCCCCTACAAGTTTAGGTATGAACTTTTCCATGTATATAATCATTCATGTAAATATGAAACTATTCTTGTTTTGTGTTCATGACGTTTTCGACAAATAATACGTTCTTGGGATCAGGCTGTACACCCTCACTGCTGATTGTCACCTCAGAAGACAACTCTGTTATGCAGTGTTTACATATAGTTTCATATGAGATTAATAGGCTAATGGCCCAAGAGCCCTTACAAGCCTAAATATACTTAACAAGAGTTTCCCAATTTTCAAAATTTAGGTGAAGTTCACACCATTATGAGCCAATGCTGTGGTACCTAATACCAACTGCCCCTGGCCATGAGGGATGTGGGCGCCACCCCAGGAGTAAATTTACGGTTAACCATCCATTGAGCTAGGTTGCGCATGAAGAGAGTCAAGGAAAAGGTTTGCTTCATGTGAATGGAAGTTTGTTCTAGAGAAGGAGTAATCTATTTCTCCAACATTATTTATTTATGTTAGATGCTAGATTAAGAACCTTGGAATGAGTGACCCTCATACAGTTTAATTTACAAATGCATACCATTTCCATCAGGGCTGGATCAGAGACTGCCTTGTAGGCCAGACATAGAGCGTCCATTAGTAGTCTGTAGGAGACGGAATACAGTGACGGTACATTCAGTCTTTCTGCATAGGACTTGTATTTTATGTTTCTTCCTGGTGACAAACCTCTGGGGTTGCTTGAGCTGTTGCAGATATCTGATAAGGTACATGCAAAAGAGTGCATTGTACTCAATTATTGGTCTGATGAGGGCTGAGTACAATGAAATTATAAATGTCCTTTGATCTGGATGCCATGCCCTTACTTATGAATTGTGCCACAAAGAAGGACTTCCTCACCACTGTGGACACACAGTGATCGAAGTTCAGATTGCTATCAACCTGAGTACCCAGATCACATACTACTGGGTCTACTCTTAGGGGAGGGTCTGTCTGTATTGTAATTAGTTGGGGTATTTGCTTTGTGAATAATTATGTAGTGCTTTTGCATTTAGTTTCAGTGTATAGGTCTGGCACCAACCATTTTTCTGCGTTAATCCATTCTGTAGTACATCAGTGTCATCCAGGGATTCACTGATTGCCCCCAGTTTGCAGTCATAAGCGAATTTGGTTAGCCAAAGGCCATCTACGTTTGACTTGGCTTCTAAGATATAAATACTGAACATGAAAATGCCTATTACTGAATTATGTAGTGGTAACTTGCCTCTTGCTAAATGTGAATTTGCCCAATTTAACAGTGTGCTTCCTGTCTGTGAGCCATTTGGTTACCCTCCTGGTGATGTAAGGGTTTAGACGCAGTTGAGAGTGTTTCTTTGTAATACCCGGGTGAGGAATTGTGTCATACGCGTTGGCTAGGTCAAGGTAGGCAGTATGTACAGTTCACAGGTTCATAGGAGGTTACTAAGCTAATGGCCCTAGAGCCTTAACAAAAATAGCTGTGTAATACCCCTTATTCTCTAGTTGACCATGGTTAGATGGTCATTGTTAGCAGAGTGAATCGGTGATTACCACGAACTGCCTCTGTCTGTGAGGGACATGGGTGCCACCCCCGGGGTGAGTTTACAGTCTTTTCCTCATCCATGGCCTTGGTGACTTTGAAGAAATAAACCAGATTTAAGACATGATCTAGCCTTAATGAATCTGAAGTGAGTTGGGTCCAGATTCTGGAGATTATCTATGTCCTTGTTAAGGTCCATGATGATTCTTTCCATGGATCTTATAGATGAGGGTAGTCTGGCTTATGAGTTTATAATTTCCTGGGTCAGTTGATGGTTCCCCCACCTTTTGCAGAGGGATGACTGCTGTTATCCTCCATTCTGTCAAGAATATAGCCTGTCTGGAGGTTGTGGTTAAAGGGATCCAAGTGGGTCTGCTAGGTCATGTTTATGTTATTTAAAAGGCAACCTGGGATGTTGTCAGGGCCTGTTGATGACATGTTTGTAGCCTTAGAGAGTTCAGAGATATGACCTCTTCCCTTAAGGTAATAGCTGAGGAATGGTGCTAGGTATACTTTGAGTGAGGATTATTGGGGATTGGGGGAGGTTAAGTCTGACCCAAATCTGTCAGCTAGCAGGGTGGCTTTTTCCCATGCTTGAGTATGGGAGGTGCCATCCACAACCAGCTCTATGTATAGATGGGTGTTCCCCTTAAGATTTTGGACTTAGTTAAAAAATACTTTGTGATTTCCCATGGCTAGGCAAGCTATTTTTGCTTCATAATTTACCTTTGCGGACTTAGCTAGACCTCTGATTTGTTTGCTTAGACTAGTGAGGTATTTCTTCTGTTGAGCCTGTTCCCACTTATTTTTGGACATTCTTTGTTGTATAGCCTGTTTATACCATGGGTCCACCTGGGTGGCTTGTTTTTCCAGCAAGAACTTGGTTAAATCTTGTCCGGTACTGCTGATTCTGTACAACTGCTTAAGTGGTGCTATACGGGGTATTGGTGTACACCTCCGCATAGGATTCAGTATTTTCTGGGTGCAAGGGAACTTTGAAATTTCTTATGCCATCTCGTATTATTGTCTTGGAGAAACTCTCTAGCATTTTTTCAGCTTGATGGGGTATGTGGCCTAATATTTATTTCAAAGGAGACCATTTTTGTGGTATAATCTTACCAAAAAGGACATTACATGAGAAGGTGCAGTGTCCATACATGTTAGTGAGTTACTATGTCCAGGATGTTTGGGTGTGTCAACCAGCAGTTCCAGAGCATCTGCATTGACAAAATGCAAGAACCTATGAGCCTGCATGTTAGTAGATGTGTCTCCAGTCAACGGTAGGATAGTTAAAATCACCTCATGAGTAAGGTACTGGGCTGCATGGTGAGTGCCTCAACAAACAGCATGCATTTTCATAAAAACTCCCAACTTTTTAAAATCTAAGACAGCATAACTGCATAATAAGGGATTGCTGACACTTATGCCATACTATACACAATGATGTGTGCAAATGTACCTAATTTTTTTGACATAATGTATATGAGGTATAGCATGTAATTTTAGGGAAACTCATTAGTTAGAAGTTGATACTGAAAGGGCAAATTTTAAGTATCCAGTACAGGTGCATGGTATGTTTTTCCTGGTTCATGCTGGATGACCTATAGCTAGAGATGATATGGTAGGAGATTTTGTGTATATGGTTAGCAGGACATGGAGTAGCTCGAGAGAATTTGATCAGTCTTGAGGTGTACTTATTCTGTATGAGGATGGATACACCTCTTGGTTCTTTCTTGCTCACTTGGTGGTCAACATACGGAAGGCATGATAGACTTGCACTTCCGGAATGCTTTCCACTGCTTTTAATCATGTCTCAGTGACTGCATAGATGTCAACATTTTCAAGAGTGAGGAGTGCTCATAGGGAGTGCAGTTTCTTGTTTAGACTCCTAGCATTAAGCAGCAGTACCTTGAGTTTATCAAGAGAAATATTTGTTACGTTGGTTACTTTGACACTGCCTGAAAAAAAGCACTAAAGGGGCAGCTAAAGCCTTTGCCAGTATCCAAAAGCTAAGAGGAGACAGGTGCAGAACGTCTCTGGCAAAACATCATTGCCTTTCGATCATGTCCTCCTAGGCTGACTTCAGAAGTTAAGCCAGTTGTTAAAGTCAATCAGTTTTTGATGTATTATTGCATCATCCTTGGTGAAAACAGAATGCTGCTCACGGCTAGGCTCATACCTGCTTGTGACACACAATCTGAGTTCTCCATGTCTTTCTTCATATAGTCCAGGGAGGTTCATCTCTGGCCATTCATGCTCACATGGTTTATGCCAGAGTCATACTGGTACTTGTGACTGAGTGACTTGAGTATGTGATCTGATGAATCGTGGCACCTGACAGGCAGCTAACTGTAATCTCCTTATCAAGCCTGCTGAGGGGGGGCATCTGTGTGTATACTGTAGAGTCTCCTATGACCAGTATGTTAGATTTTGTGGTAGTTTGCCTTATGGGCCTGTTTTTTGAGACATCAATGTGTGTATTATGTGCTGTGGTGGTTGTTTGCTTTGTTGTGTGTATATGTGTTTTTTGAGGTCAGTATTTGGGAGGACAGTTTTTGGTAAGTTACTAGTGAGTACCTCTGCGTATGTGTGTTTGTGTCAAATCCTTGTTTAGTGTGGGAAGTGTGTGTGTGCTCTGACAACCTGTTTGGCATTTGATTTGTCTATATGTCAGAGATTTGTCTCCATTTTCGTAGTATAACTACATCTCTCACATAAAGTATTTTTTCAGGATTAAGTGGTTGTCAGTATGGATCCCATCCTAATCACCGAAATTACAGTTCTGTGAAATTACACTACAAAATGGCAACTACACCAAATTCTCTATTTTTCTCTAATTATTGCAGGGGGGGGGCAAGCCTCCCTGCACCCCCCACATCCCCCTGCAAATTATATGTACCAACTCTGACATCGTACTACAGTGACAACAAGCTGTACTACCTGCATGAAAGTGGACGTTTTGTGGACGTTAAGATCGGCAAAGTGCTGTTTCAGAGTAGTGTAGTTTCGGAGAACTGTAATTTCAGTGATTAGGATGGGAGCCATCAGTATACATGGAACAATTGCTTCATTGCCTCTGGATGCCCATGTCCATCAAGCTGAGTCCAGAGATAAGAGACTGCCTATCCATGATACCATGTTCTTACTGTGGGTTTTGTCAGGGAAAGGATTGAGTTAAACTGGACTGTGCTGGTAGCACAGAGACTATGAGTAGGAACTATAATTTGTGTACACTAAGGTTAACCAACAGAGCAATGCTGTTCAGCTCACAACTTAGTTGCTCCTAGAGCAGCAGGGGGCTGGTTTCAGTGAGTTCAGGGAACTTTTATCTTCAAGGCGTTTGCATCTTTACAGGGCACTGCTAACCACTGCTGCACGGAGAGCAGCTTCATGCAAATGCAAGATTTATATCCAGGCAAAAAGAAACAGGTTTTAAGGTAGCTACCAATCAGGAAAGCATACAATAAGCGTTCCACCAGCAGTCCACAACTCAGATAGGTTTAAATCGGCACACTTGTGTTCTAAGAGTACAGAAAAAAAACTTTCTTGATGTAAAATGACTCTTTTGGAGTCCAAGTGTAAGAAAACTACACAATCTAGATACAACGGGCCCGATTATCTGATACAATGTAATAAGTACAAAGCAACAGTAGAACAGTATATATTTTTTTATTTAAAGTGCAGCAAATACCGCAAATAACACAGGAAACTAATAAAATACAATCACAATTCTCAATAGAAGTACAAAATAATACTTATTTTCATCTTTTTAGCAGAGATTGCCTTAGCTGTAAGTAGTTTCATTGGCACTCTTTGGCATAGTTGCCAAATGACGAGCAGCTCTGAGCAATTAAGCCAATCCCCATGTAAACATGAGGCTTATGTACATGCAAAAAGGAACATGTTTTAAGCTAACTTTCAATCAGGAAAACACACCCACAGCTTTCCATTAGCAACTCAGATTTTGATCAGCACATTTCTGCCAAAAGGGTGCAGAAAAAAAGCTTTCCTAATGTAAAATGGCTGATTTGGAGCCCAAGTATAAGACCACACAGTCTAGATACAACAGCCCTGAAATTATGTGATACGATGCAATAAGTATTCACTGCAGTGATAGAACAGTACAGTTTTATCATTGTTTACCTTCAGATTTTTTTTTTCTACATAAAATCTGATCTGAAGTAGTTAACTTCATTTGTTCATCAACCTGTGGGTATCTGATCCATATTGGATCCGAGCCGGCAGCTTCAAACAGCCAAGCTCCTCCCCTTACCCATAATCCCCTGCCATCCCTCTTTGACACCAGATCTCGTTTGCCACAGTTGAATCAACAGCTTTGAACGAGTTCCAGGTGTGGGAGTTAGTCGTTCAGTGAAAAAAAATATTCCTTTTTCTAACTTTTTCTTGTAGCTAATATTACTTGTGTGTGTTACTAAAACCTTTTAGTTATAAAATTATTTTATTTTTTAGTGTAGTCTATTCCTCCCCGTGTGTGTGAAGGCATGTGTGTTGGGCCTTGTGTTGTTTTTAGTTAGACTGTCAGAGGCCCCAAAATCTTTTTTCTCTAAATGCACCGAGTGTGGCCATAAGCTATCCCCAGTGGATGGCCACACTTGGT
Organism: Protopterus annectens; assembly: GCF_019279795.1. Taxonomy (NCBI): domain Eukaryota; kingdom Metazoa; phylum Chordata; order Ceratodontiformes; family Protopteridae; genus Protopterus; species Protopterus annectens. Next base: position 706,077,529 of record NC_056736.1, read on the forward strand.
GTGTTATTTGCCTTGGGGTTGACCACCTTTCATCAGGCTGCACTGTTTGTGCAGCCTTCAACCCCAGGGCTCTAAAGGACAGGAGGTCAAAGTTGATTCTGGCGGGACTTTTGCCCCCGGATTCGGCTTCGTCCTCCTCTCCCTCGGTGGCACCTGCCGTGGCAGTGTCTCCTTCCAACCCTGCTCCCCTGGCTGGGACTCAACCTCCCACCTTAGGCCAGGAGGAGAG